>NC_052073.1:39908470-40220805 GCF_015852505.1 Tachyglossus aculeatus
CCCTCCCCGGAGAAGCCCGCCAGGAGGCCCGCGGCGACGGGCCCGGAGAGCGCCCGGGGCGGAGGGTGGCCCCGCTGGCGGCCCCCGAGGACTCCCTGGCGTCCATCCCGTTCATCGGTACGGGGAGGCTCCTCCACGGGGAGGGGTCGTGGGCGCGGAGAGGGCGGGAGGCCGGGCCCGGGTCCGCCCTAGCCCGTGGGCGTCTCGCGGGACGGCGGAGCTCCCCCCCGGCTGGTCGCCAGTCTCCCCCTTTGGGTGTCCCAGGGCCCGGGGCGAGGCCGGCCCCGCGGGAGTGTCGAGCTGTGGTCTCCCGGGATGGTGAGGGATCCAAATCCACGTTTCACCGACCGAATGGCCGGTGCCTGGTGCCGGTCCCCGGTCCCCACAGAGGTTATCGTTTTTCCGACGCCCCCTGCCTCGGGCCCCGTTCTCGGACTGCCCAGCCTTGAGATCCTGGGGTGCTAGCTGCCCCTTACCCCCCCCCCAACCAGTGCCCCGTGCTGGATCGGGGGCGGCGAGGGGGGTCACCAGGGGCAGCTCCCAGCCAGCGGCTTGGGGCAGATTCCGGGAGGGGGCTGCGCTTTTGCAGCTCGCCCTGTGCCCGCCCAGGGGGCTGGCAGAGTGGGTGGGTGCCCCTCGCGAGGCCCCCCCAGCCTAGCCCACCGGTCCCGCTTGCTCCCCGGGCAGACGAACCCACCAGCCCCAGCATCGACCTGAAGGCCAAGCCGGTGCCCGCCTCGTCGGTGGTGTCCAGCTGCATGAACTCAGCACCCGTCCTCACCACCAGCCCCTCGTCCCCGGCCTTCTCCTTCGCCGTCAGCCGCCACTACTCCCAGGACTGCAGTGAGTCCCCCCCCAGCCTGTCCCCTCCCGGCCAGTTGACGAGCGAGACCCTCTCCTGGCCGGGTCACCCCGATCCGTGCCGGGGACTTGGTCAGAGCCGAAGAGCGGGGGGCACCACCCGGGGCCCGGGCCAGAGTCCGAGCCGCTCGGCCAGGCCGGGGAAGGGCCTGGAGCGGGCGCGGCCGAGTGGGCCCCGAGGCCGGGGCCGGGGGGCCGGGGGGCCGGGGGCGGCGGAGCGGGTCCTGAGGCCAGGCCGGGCCCGTTCCAGGCAGCATCAAAGCCGCGGGCCGCCGCTCCTCCTACCTACTGGCCATCACCGCCGAGCGGTCCAAGTCGTGCGACGACGGGCTCAACACCTTCCGAGATGACAGCAGGGTCCTGCGGTGGGTTCCCCCAGCTGACCCGCACCCCAGCCGGAGGCAGGGCCGCCGGTCGCCCCCGGGTCCGATCCCTGGCCGCAGTGCTCCCGTTCGGCCCTCTTCTCCAACCGCTGTCGTTCCCTCTCGGGGAGGAGCGTTCCCGTTGGGCCCCCGGAGTCCCCCTCTCTGTCTCTCTGTCTCTGTCTCCCGTTAGAGAAGCAGCGGGGCTCAGTGGGAAAGCGCCCGGGCTTTGGAGTCAGAGGTCATGGGTTCAAACCCCGGCTCCGCCAATTGTCAGCTGGGTGACTTTGGGCAATCAATCATATTTAATGAGAGCTTAATGTGTGCAGAGCCCTGTACTAAGCACTTGGGAAGTCCAAGTTGGCAACGTATAGAGACGGCCCGTACCCAACAGTGGGCTCACAGTCTAGAAGGGGGAGACAGAGAACAAAACAAAACATATTGACAAAATAAAATAAAGAGAATAGATATGTACAAGTAAAATAAATAAATATAAATACGGTAATAAATACGTATAAACATGTATACATATATACAGGTGCTGTGGGGAAGGGAAGTAGGTAAGGCCGGGGGATGGAGAGGGGGAGGAGGGGAAGAGGAAGGAAGGGGAAAGTCACTTTACTTCTCTGGGCCTCAGTTCCCTCATCTGGAAAATGGGGATTAAAGACTGGGAGCCCCACGTTGGATGACCTGACCACCTTGTAACCTCCCCAGCGCTTAGAACAGTGCTTTGCACGTAGTAAGCGCATAATAAATACCATTATTATTATTATTACCACTCCACTCCTCTGGCTCCCGAGGGGTCATTGCCTTTCTCCCGGGGACGTGGGTGTTAGGAGGGGGCCCCCAACAACAACAGCAAGCAGGACCTCATCCTCTGCGTGCGTCCCCCGCCCCCCTTCTTCTTCTACAGGCACCTGCCCAGCCGTGTCCCCAGCCTTCGCCTGCTGAGGAGTTTCTTCACCGACGGGGTGAGTCCTGAAGCAGGGAGTGAGAGAGCGAGAGCCAACCGGGTGGGACGGGGTGGGCTGCCAGGGCCAGGCCCGATCGGAGCCTCCCTTTAGCCGCCGTGTCGCGTGATCCGACTCGAGAAGCCTAACCTCTCTGGACCGCCATCTCTCCAGCTGAAAGAGAACAGGGGCAGCGGACAGTCAGTCTATCGGGATATTTACTGAGCGCTACTCTGGGCAGAGCACCGTACCGTGATTCTCCTGGGAGAGTACAATAATAATGATAATGATGGCATTTATTCAGCGCTTACTATGTGCAGAGCGCTGTTCTAAGCGCTGGGGAGGTTACAAAGTGATGAGGTTGTCCCACGTGGGGCTCACAGTCTTAATCCCCATTTTACAGATGAGGTCATTGAGGCCCAGAGAAGTGAAGTGACTTGCCCAAAGTCACACAGCTGACAGTCGGCAGGGTCGGGATTTGAACCCATGACCTCTGACTCCAAAGCCCGGGCTCTTCCCACCGAGCCACGCTGCTTCTCCTGAAACGATCCCCGCCCTCAGGGGCCTTACATTCGATCTGGAAGGGGACAAAGAATTAAAATAGATCACGGGGAGGGGAAGGGACGGAACGTAAAGATGCGGACAAAAGTCGTGTGGGTTGGTGCAGGGGTGAGAGCTCAACCAAGTGCTTAAGGAGGGAGCCTGGGTGATGCACAGGGCAGGGGAAGTTTGGTGGGGAGAGGAGAGATTAGTCAGGGAAGGCTTCCTGGAGGAGATGCCATTTTAACGGGGCGCTGAAGAGAGGGAGAGCAGGCGCTTGCCGGACGTGAAGAGGAGGGAGTTCCAGACAGGAGGGAAGGTGTGAGCAGGGCGTGGACTGCAAGAAGGAGGAGAAGCAGCGTGGCTCAGTGGAAAGAGCCCGGGCTTTGGAGTCAGAGGTCACGGGTGACTTTGGGCAAGTCACTTCACTTCTCTGGGCCTCAGTGACCTCATCTGTCCAATGGGGATTAAGGCCGTGAGCCCCGTGTGGGACAACCTGATTACCTTGTATCCCCGCCCCCGGCGCTTAGAGTGGCGCATGGCACGGAGTAAGCGCTTAACAAATGCCGTTATCGTTATTATTATTACTATGCGCTTGGGGGAGTCCAATATAGCAATAAACAGACACAGTGGTTGCCCACGGTGAGCAGCATCCGGCTAATGGAGGAGACGGTGCCTGCGCTCCCTCCCGCAGCCTCACCGGACCTCGGGTGCCCCTCCGCAGCAGGGCGGGATCGGGGTTCCCCAATTTAGAGCCCAGAGAGGTGAGGCGTCGACCCCAAGGTCATTTGGCGCGTGGAAGTGACCGGGACACGGAGCCCCCTCCTCAGACCCCCCCCCCCCCCCCCCCCCCGCCCCCCGGCTTCCTCCTCTCAGTCGCTGGACAGCCTGGGCACGTCGGAAGAGCCCCAGCCCAAGAGGCACTCGGCCTCCGACCTCTCGGACGGGGCGGCCGGGGAGGTGCATCAGGAGGGCTGGTTGCACTTCAAGCAGATCCTCACCAAGAAGGGAAAGGTAAGAGCGGGTGGCGGGCCCGGGACCCGCCCCCGCCCTGAAGATTGGGCAGGGGGGCCGGGAGAGAGACCCCCGGCTTGGAAGATGGGAGTGGGATGCCCTGCTGGCCAGGATCGGCCCGGGGTGGGAGAGCCCGGCCCCCTGGCCATTTTGCCGGGCAGACCTTGGGGGCGAAGGAAGGCGCTGCGGCCCGAAGGACGAAGGGTAGACAGGTGAAAGGCGCTACGGGGGATCAAATGAGCCTCCTCTTTCGGCGGCGGTCTCCCCCCACCGAGCGGAGTCTATTCCGATTGGAATGAGGCCTGCCCAGAGGCAGGGGACTAGATGAGATGGCCTCTCCAAATCTGAGGGGCCTCTGACCCTGGACCTGAATTCAGGGGCCACGACAGAAGAAGGGAGGCTGGGAGGAGGAGAGGCCGGGGTGGGGTGGGGGGGTAGGGGGAGCACGGGGACCGGGACTGCCAGAAAATCACAGCTCCCTCTCCGTTATCCGGGTCACGGGGACATGGGGACCTGAAACCTCTGGATAATCCACCCCCCTCCCCGGTCAGTTTATTTCCCCTCTCCGCCCCCTTCCCCGCCCTGCGCCCCCACCCCCATCGACCTCTCCCCAGGCGGGAACCCTGTGGATGGGACCCCCTCCCTCGGCCCGGCAACCTGCCCCGACCCAAGAGCAGGGCCAGGGGGCATTGATGCGGGGAGGGGGAGAAGCCAGTCTCGCTTGCCCACCCCCTCAGGGCCCCCGTGCCAGGCCGCCGGGCACAGAGCTCAAGGACGAAGATCCATCTTCTCCCAGCCCGCAGCCCGACTTCTTCCCAGGCTTGGTTTCTTTCCACCACGTGGCTCCCCTTCCTTCCGTTGTGCGATGCTTTTAATTTTTTTAATGGTGTTTTGTTAAACTCTTATTGTGCGCCAGGTACCAAAGCTAATAAATTTGGATGGGGCTCACAGTCCTGAACCCCAATTAGAGATGAGGGAACTGGGTCCCAGAGAATAATAATAACGATGGCATTTATTAAGTGCTTACTATGTGCCAAGCACGGTTCTAAGCGCTGGGGAGGCTACAGGGTGATCGGGTTGTCCCACGGGGGGCTCACAGTCTTCATCCCCATTTGACAGATGAGGTAACTGAGGCCCAGAGATGATGATGACGATGATGGCATTTATTAAGCGCTTACTATGTGCAAAGCACTGTTCTAAGCACTGGAGAGATTACAAGGCGATCAGGTTGTCCCACGGTGGGGGTCACAGTCTTAATCCCCATTTTACAGATGAAGTGACTGAGACACAGAGAAGTGACTTGCCCAAAGTCACACAGCTGACAATTGGCAGAGCCGGGATTTGAACCCGTGAACTCTGACTCCAAAGCCCGGGCTCTTTCCACTGAGCCCCGCTGCTTCTCAGAGAAGTGAAGTGACTCGCCGGAAGTCACGCGGCTGACAGTTGGTGGAGCTGGGATTTGAACCCATGACCGCTGACTCCCAAGCCCGGGCTCTTTCCACTGAGCCACGACTCGCCCAAGGTCACAGAGCAGACAGATGGAAGAGCCGGTGTTAGCATCCATGTCTTGCTTTTTTTTTATTTTTATGGTATTTGTTGAGCGCTTACTCTGTGCCAGGCACTGCTCTGAGCACCGGGGTCGACGCCAGCTAATCAGGTTGGACGTGGTCTGCGTCCCACATGGGGCTGAGGCGGGGGGTCGATGCCGGCCCATCATCATCATCATCATCAATCGTATTTATTGAGCGCTTACTATGTGCGGAGCGCTGTACTAAGCGCTTGGGAAGTACAAATTGGCAACAGTCCGCGTCCCGCCTGGGGCTCACGGTCTTGATCCCCGTTTTCCAGACGAGGTAACCGAGGTCCAGAGAAGCGAAGTGACCCGGCAGACGAGCGGAGCGGGGCGGGATTAGAACCCAGGCCCCCCCCGAGTCCCGGGCCGCTAGGCCGCGGTGCTTCTCCTTGAGATTCCCGGGCCCGGTCGGTTGGGTCCCGAGGCGTCCCCTGACTGACGGCGTCGCCCCCGTCCCCCCCCCCGACCCGTGTCTCCCGCAGAAGGTGGGCGGCGGCGGCCTGCGGCAGTGGAGGCGGGTCTTCGCCGTGCTCCGCGCACACTCGCTCTACCTGTGCAAGGAGCGGCGGGAGGCTGGCGGGCCCAAAGTGCCGGCTGCAGGTGAGGACGACCCGGCGCCCATCAGCATCCGAGCCTCCCTGGTGGACATCTCCTACAGCGAGACCAAGAGGCGACACGTCTTCCGCCTGACCACCGCTGACTTCTGTGAATATCTCTTTCAGGCCGAGGACCGCGACAGCCTGCTAGGCTGGGTCAGAGCCATCAGGGAGAACAGCAGGGCCGAGGGCGAGGTGAGGGCCCCCAGCCGGCCCCTTCCTCCCCTCGCTGGCCCGGCCCGGCGGGCGGGCGCGGCGGCGAGGCCCTCCGCCCCCGGGGCCGTTGGTAGCCGGTCGGCGTCTCCCGGAGGAGGGAGAGGGAGCCCGTCCGGCGGACGTGACGGCCGAGGGAAGAGTTAGGGACAGGCAGGGGGCCCATCTGGGGCAGGGTCGGGCTTGGCCCGGAGAGGCCGGTACAGATCCCCGGGGGGGCGGGGGCCGCCATCCCCGTGCCACCAGCGGGCCCGGGCCCTAGCAGGTCCTGGCTGGCGCTTGCCACGAGGACGGGGCTTGGGCCTGTTGGCCCCTCTGGCCAGGAGTGGGCCGGAATTGGCAGCAGGCGTGGGCGAGGCGCGGTGCTGCTCGGCGAAGCGTCAGGGTCACTCTCCCAGGGCCACGGGCACCAGGGAGCCCAGCCCCTCAGCGGCCCAAGGCTGTGGGCACGAGGGAACCGGACCCCTGGCCACCCGGGGCCTGGAGGACGGAGGGATCTGGTCCTCCTGCTTGCCAGGGCTGTGGGCCCAGGGGGACCAAGTCCCCCACAGGGCATAGTGGGGGCGAGAGCTCAGGTGTGCCTGTACCCGGGTCCAGGCTGGTGACTGTGCCTCTTTGCCAGTGCCCGGGGGGTCCTGGGGGCTGGTGGTCAGCGAGGGGTCCCACTGGCCCCTAGCCCCCCGCCCCTTGGGATCAGCAGGAGGGAGTGACTTTCAGCCAACAAAGGAGAGCCAGGGAGTGAGAGTCATCGAAACCCCCGGCTGTTGACCCACTCTCAATGAGGCATCTTGTTTCCTGTCTCCATGTCTCTCCCTCTCCCTCTGACTGTTTCTTGCTCCTTCTCTCTCTCCCTCTCTCTCTCTCCCCATCTCCATCTTCTGTCTCTGTCTCTCTCTGCCAATCTATCTCTTTCTCTCCCTGTCACCGTCTTCCCACCTTTCTCCCCATCCACCTCTCTACCTCGGTCAGTCTCTGTCTGTCTCTGTCATTCTCTCCCATTTCGGTCTGTCTGTCACTGTGCCCCCTGTCTCTCCTCTCCCTCCTCTGCCCTTCTCCCTCTCTCCAGGACCCTGGCTTTGCCAGTCAAGCTCTGATCAACAAAAAGTTAAACAGTTATCGCAAAGTGAGGTGAGCGAGGGAGTAGCCGCAGGGGTCTGGGGCGTGGGGGGGCTGTGGGGGTGAGGCATGGGGGGCGTGGCCCCTGGGGTCCCTAGGACTCTGTGACGGCACTGAGCGAAAGGCGGGGGGTCCCGGCCTGTGCCTTGAGCCCCCTCGTCTCTCGCCCAGCCCCTCTCTTGTCAAAGGCGACTGGTCTCCCAAGGGCCCCCGGGTCCTGGGCTGCAAGGCGGAGCTCCCGCGACCAGCTGGCAGCGGCCGGACGCCCCGGCAGGACGCAGCCGGGGCCAAAGGTACCCGAGGGCGAGGGGTGGACCGGGGGGCAGGGTTGTGGGGGGGAAGAAGCAGGAGGGTGACGATGGGAGGGGCCGCGGAGGGGGAGGAAGAGGAGCCGGTGGAATGAGGAGGGGCAGGTGGCAGGCTGGCCGGAGGTGACAGAGCCTGGAAGGTCTGCTCAAGTGTGCGGCCATCCGTGGGTGCGGGTCCGTGGGGGTCTGTGTGGTCGTGCGGCCGGCCGCGGGTGCCGCTCTGTGTAGTGGAAATCGGACAAGCTCAGGCCCCCCTATTCCTGGTCCGGCCCCCAGGTACAGCCCCTGCTGCCCCTTGCACAGGTGTTAGCCTGGAGGCTGGGCTGGGCCCTGGAATCCCCCCCTACCCCCGGCGTTCCCTGGGTCCGTCCTGCCTCCAACGCTCCCCCTTTTTCCCAGATGACTCCCCGAGGGGCCCCTGGGGCATCAACATCATGAAGAAGAGTCGGAAGGTGGCCCCACGGGCATTTGGGGTGCGCCTGGAGGAGTGCCAGCCTGCCACCGACAATAAGGTAGCGCCCAGGATGCCCAACGCTGCCCGCGGCCCTGGGCCTGCAGAATTGGACTCGGGAGTGGGACGGGCTCCCCCCTTGACCTCTTTCTGCCCGTGGGTCTCGGGGTGCCCGGGGGAGAGCTGTAGGATCCCGAACAGGTGCCCTGCTCCTTCCAGTGGGGTTGGGGGATGATTTGGGCCCGGGGAACCCTCGCTTGGCCTCTCCCGGAACCACGGCCCAAGGACGGTGACGTGGAATCCTTTGCTCCGGGCCCGACGGGCCCCGTGGGAACCTAGGGCGGACCTCGGGAGGTCATCTGGGTCAACCCTCTGCCTCTTGGCCCTCCTCCCTGAGGGCAGGCGGGTGGCCTGGCTGGATGGCCTGGCCCGGGGATGAAGCCCCGCGTGGGGCCGGGAGTGCTTCCTCCCTCTTGCCCAACCCTGGCAGCAGGAGAGCTCACTGATGGAGGGAGTGGGGCGGGGCTGCGGGGCAGGTGGAGGCCGGAAAGGGAAGTGGGGAGGAGGAGGGACCCCCGTCCTCCCTTCGGCCCGCTTCCCTGCCACCTTCTCTCCCTCCCTCTGACCTGCCTCCCTGCCACCTTCTCTTCCTCCCTCTGCTCCCTCCCTCCCCGCCACCTTCTCTCCCACCTGCCCCGTGACCCACCACCTTCTCTCCCCGGGGTCCGGCCCCCCACCGCGTCTCACCCCGCCCCTCTCCCCTGAGCAGCACGTGCCCTTGATCGTGGAGGCCTGCTGCCGGGTGGTGGAGGACAAGGGGCTGGAGAACCTGGGCATATACCGGGTGCCGGGAAACAACGCCGTCGTGGCCAGCCTGCAGGAACAGCTCAACAAGGGGGCCGCCGAGATCAACCCTCAGGATGAGGTAGGTGGGAGGCTGCCTCCCTCCTGGGACTCTGGGACACCCGCCTGGACCGACCCAGTCCCCGTCCCTGTGGCTTAGCGTTCTGGGTGGGCCCGTGCGACTGTTGGCGCCCGGGGTGGGGTGCGGGGAGCTGAAGGGCCATGGGGCAGATGGGGCCGCTGCCCGCTGGGAGGTCGTTCCCCTGGGGACTGTGGGGAGGAGCCGCAGTGGTCCCTGTGGCAGGAGGGCGGTCTGTAAACCCACAGAGGGCATTGGGTTGAACGGTGGGGGCCGGGGCCGGGGGCCAGACCGACCTGCAGCCCCGAGGCGGGCCGTGGTCCCTAAAGAATTCAAGGGATCCCTCTCCCCTCGGCCCCTGCCAAAGATCCACCCATCTCCCCCCACCCCAACACAGGACCCTCCCATCTCCCCTCCACCCCACACAGAGCCCACTCATCTCCCTCCACCCTGCACAGGACTCAGCCCTCCCTTCCCACTCCCAGACAGGACCCACCCATCCCCACACAGGACCCACCCATCTTCCCGACCCTGACACGGGACCACCCATCTTCCCCTTCCTGTCACATCACCCACCCATCTCCCCCACCCATTCATCTCGCCTTCCCTGTCACGGGACCCTCCCATCTCCCTCCATCCTGCGCGGGACCCACCCGTCTTCCCCGCTTCCCACCCCCTCACCCCCCAAGGCACCACAGATAAAGACCGAGACCCTCCCCAAGCCCTGCGCCGCCCTTGGCCTTGCGTGTGGAGGTGTCCGTCCCATAGCCTGACGGTGTCGGCCCTCCCGGTCCCCCGGCGGTGGGCGAGGGAGGGTCCGGCCGGCCGGCGCGGCCCCGTGACCACTGTCGTTCCCTCGCAGCGCTGGCAGGACCTAAACGTCATCAGCAGCCTCCTCAAGTCCTTCTTCCGCAAGCTGCCGGAGCCCCTCTTCACTGACGGTGAGGGTCCGGGCCGAGGGAGGGAGGGAGGGGCTCCTCGCTTCCCTGTTCCCTCTGCCTTCTTCTCCCTCAGTTCCCTTCATCCTCCCCCTGCCCAGTAATAATAATAATAATAATAATAATAATGATGATGATGGTATTTGTTAAGCGCTTACTATGTGCAAAGCACTCTTCTAAGCACCGGGGAGGTGACAGGGTGATCAGGTTGTCCCACAGGGGGCTCACAGTTTTAATCCCCTTTTTACAGTTGAGGGAACTGAGGCCCAGTGAAGTGATTTATTTATTTTACTTTTACATATATATTCTATTTATTTTATTCTGTTAATATGTTTTGTTTTGTTGTCCGTCTCCCCCTTCTATACTGTGAGCCCACTGTTGGGTAGGGATCAGCCTTCCCAGACTGAGCCCCTTCCTTCCTCTCCCCCTCGTCCCCCCTCCATCCCCCCATCTTACCTCCTTCCCTTCCCCACAGCACCTGTATATATGTATATATGGTTGTACATATTTATTGCTCTATTTATTTATTTATTTATTTATTTTACTTGTACATTTCTATCCTATTTATTTTATTTTGTTGGTATGTTTGGTTCTGTTCTCTGTCTCCCCCTTTTAGACTGTGAGCCCACTGTTGGGTAGGGACTGTCTCTATGTGTTGCCAATTTGTACTTCCCAAGCGCTTAGTACAGTGCTCTGCACATAGTAAGCGCTCAATAAATACGATTGATTGATTGATTGATTGATCGTCTCTAGATGTTGCCAACTTGGACTTCCCAAGCGCTTAGTACAGTGCTGTGCACACAGTAAGCGCTCAATAAATCCGATTGATTGATTGACTGATTGTACTTCCCAAGCGCTTAGTACGGTGCTCTGCACACAGCGCTCAATAAATACGATTGATTGATTGTACTTCCCAAGTGCTTAGTACAGTGCTCTGCACACAGTAAGCGCTCAATAAATATGATTGATTGATTGATTGTATTTCCCAAGTGCTTAGTACAGTGCTCTGCACGCAGTAAGCGCTCAATAAATACGATTGAATGAATGAATGAAGTGACTTGCCCAAAGTCACACAGCCGACAGTTGGTGGAGCGGGGATTTGAACCCATGACCTCCGACTCCAAAGCCCGGGCTCTTTCCACTGAGCCACGCTGCTTCTCCAAGCACAGGGCTTGCAGGGGCCTGAGGTGTCCCGCTGACCCAGAAGTGATCGGGGCCTTGCTTCTCCGGGATCCTGCGCCGTCCTGTGTCCCCCCCGTCCCCCAGGGTCTGGGCTGCCCCCTCGGAACCCCCTCGGTGCTCCTTGCGGCCTGTGTTTTAGACTCCCGTAGCTGGCCAGGGTAGATCTCCACAGCCCTGGTTTCTTCCTCTCCTTCCAGACAAAGGGCCTGCAGACACGCGTGCACAGTGTGCGCGCACATACATCCGCACACCCCCTCCCACGAGGTTCAGTGGCCCTGCGTACAGTGGATGCTCAGTACACTCTGTGCTTACTGAAATTCTGGCACTCACGTGCCCAGAGACACAGCCACCAGCAGCGTGGCTCAGTGGAAAGAGCCCGGGCTTTGGAGTCAGAGGTCATGGGTTCGAATCCCGACCCCGCCACATGTCTGCTGTGTGACCTTGGGCAAGTCACTTCACTTCTCTGAGCCTCAGTTACCTCATCTGGAAAATGGGGATTAAAATGTGAGCCCCACATGGGACAACTTGCTTACCTTGTATCCCCCCCAGCACTTAGAACAGTGCTCTGCACATAGTAAGCGCTTAACAAATGCCATTATTATTATTATTATTATTATCTGCTCTGTCAATCAATCAATTGTATTCATTTAGCGCTTACTATGGGCAGAGCACTGTACGAAAGTGCTTGGGTGAGTATAACCCAGCGAATTAGTACACACGTTCTCTGCCCGTAACGAGCTGACAGTCTAGAGGAGGAGACGGATATTAATATGAACAAGTCATTTGCATTACGAAAAGCAGCGTGGCTCAGTGGAAAGAGCCCGGGCTTTGGAGTCGGAGGTCATGGGTTCGAATCCCGACCCCGCCACATGTCTGCTGTGTGACCTTGGGCAAGTCACTTCACTTCTCTGAGCCTCAGTTACCTCATCTGGAAAATGGGGATTAAAATGTGAGCCCCACATGGGACAACTTGCTTACCTTGTATCCCCCCCCAGCACTTAGAACAGTGCTCTGCACATAGTAAGCGCTTAACAAATGCCATTATTATTATTATTATTATTATTGTTATCAGCTCTGTCAATCAATCAATTGTATTCATTTAGCGCTTACTATGGGCAGAGCACTGTACGAAAGTGCTTGGGTGAGTATAACCCAGCAGAATTAGTAGACATGTTCTCTGCCCATAATGAGCTGACAGTCTAGAGGAGGAGACTGATATTAATATGAACAAGTCATTTGTATTACGAAAAGCAGCATGGCTCAGTGGAAAGAGCCCGGGCTTTGAAGTCAGAGGTCATGGGTTCGAATTCCGCCTCCGTCACATGTCTGCTGTGTGACCTTAGGCAAGTCACTTCACTTCTCTGAGCCTCAGTTACCTCATCTGGAAAATGGGGATTAAGACTGTGAGCCCCACGTGGGACAACTTGATCACCTTGTATCCCCCCCAGCGCTTAGAACAGTGCTCTGCACATAGTAAGCGCTTAACAAATGCCATTATTATTATTATTATTATCATTATTATTATTATTATTATTATTATCAGCTCTGTCAATCAATAGTATTCATTTAGCGCTTACTTTGGGCAGGGAAGTGTAGGAAAGTGCTTGGGTGAGTATAACGCAGCAGAATTAGTAGACACGTTTTCTGCCCGTAACAAGCTGACAGTCTAGAGGAGGAGACAGATATTAATAGGAACAAGTCATTTGCATTACGAAAAGCAGCGTGGCTCAGTGGAAAGAGCCCGGGCTTTGGAGTCAGAGGTCATGGGTTCAAGTTCCGCTCTGCCCGTTGTCAGCTGTGTGACTTTGGGCAAGTCACTCTATTTATTTATTTATTTTACTTGTACATTTCTATCCTACTTATTTTATTTTGTTGGTATGTTTGGTTCTGTTCTCTGTCTCCCCCTTTTAGACTGTGAGCCCACTGTTGGGTAGGGACTGTCTCTATGTGATGCCAATTTGTACTTCCCAAGCGCTTAGTACAGTGCTCTGCACATAGTAAGCGCTCAATAAATACGATTGATTGATTGATTGATTGATTCACTTCTCTGGGCCTCAGCGACCTCATCTGTAAAACGGGGATTAAGACTGTGAGCCCCCCGTGGGACAACGTGATCACCTTATAACCTCCCCAGCGCTTAAGGCCCTTTTAGACTGTGGGCCCACTGTTGGGTAGGGACTGTCTCTATATGTTGCCAACTTGTACTTCCCAAGGGCTTAGTCCAGTGCTCTGCACACAGTAAGCGCTCAATAAATACGATTGATTGATTAAAACAGTGCTTTGCACAGAGTAAGCACTTAATAAATGCCATTATTATTATTATTATTATGTGTCGCAGACAAGTACAGTGACTTCATCGAAGCCAACCGCCTGGGGGATGCCCGAGAGAGGATGAAGACTCTACGAAAGCTGGTATGCGGAAGAACTGGGGGCCGGGCATCGGGGGGCACGGGGAGTTCTTGGATTTTGGGGTCCCCTGGGCCTTCATCCGGGACAGGAACCATGGGGGTCACTCTAGGGGCCTCAAAGACCAGTCAGGCCGTGGGGAGGCCGGGGGTCGGGGTTGGTGATGATACCGTCTAGATCCTGCTCAGTTCCCTGCCCCTCCCGCACAGATCCGGGATCTGCCCGGTCACTACTACGAGACCCTCAAGTTCCTGGTGGGACACCTGAGAACCATCGCCGACCACTCGGAGAAGAACAAGGTAGCCGGAGGCGGGGGCGGAGGCTGGCGCGCTCCCAGCGCTCGTCGGGCCCCGACTCGGGTCTGGGGGTCCGGACCCTCCGGCTCCCCGCGCCCCTGGACCGACTCCCGGGGGGCGGGGTCCCGGGAGGGCCGGAGAGACACCCCCCCCCCCCCGGGGGTCCCGGAGCGGAGGGGGTGACCCGAGCCGTCCCCTGGGCAGATGGAGCCCCGGAACCTGGCCCTGGTGTTCGGGCCCACGCTGGTCCGGACGTCCGAGGACAATATGACGGACATGGTGACGCACATGCCTGACCGCTACAAGATCGTGGAGACCCTCATCCAGCACGTAAGGCAGCCTGGAAGCTTTTTTATCTTTTGGAACGGTATTCGTTAAGCGCTTACTATGTGTCAGGCGCTGTACTAAGCGCTGGGGTGGATACAAGCTAAGCAGGTTGGACACGGTCCCAGTCCCACCTGGGACTCACAGTCTTTACTTCCCACTTTACATAGAGAAGCAGCGTGGCGCAGTGGAAAGAGCCCGGGCTTGCGAGGCAGAGGTCATGGGTTCTAATCCCAACACCGCCACTTCGTCATCGTCAATCGTATTTATTGAGCGCTTACTGTGTGCAGAGCACTGTACTAAGCGCTTGGGAAGTACAAGTTGGCAACATATAGAGACAGTCCCTACCCAACAGTGGGCTCACAGTTGTCTGCTGTGTGACTTTGGGCAAGTCACTTCACTTCTCTGAGCCTCAGTGACCTCATCTGGAAAGTGGGGACTAAGACTGTGAGCCCCACGTGGGACAACCTGATCACCTTGTACCCTCCCCCAGCGCTTAGAACAGTGCTTCGCACATAGTAAGCGCTTAACAAATGCCATCACTATTATTATTATTATATGAAATAACTGAGGCCCAGGAGAGTGAAGCAGGTTGGCCGAGGTCACACAGCAGATAAGTGGCAGAGCCAGGATTAGAACCCAGGTCCTTCTGATTCGCAAGCCCGGGCTCTAGCCACTAGGTCAATCAATCAGTCAATCAATCGTATTTATTGAGCGCTTACTGTGTGCGGAGCACCGTACTAAGCGCTAGGGAAGTCCGAGTTGGCAACATATAGAGACAGTCCCTACCCAACAGTGGGCTCACAGCCTAGAAGAAGAAGGTCCCGTTGCTCCTGCTCCTTCGTCATCATCAATCGTATTTATTGAGCGCTTACCATGTGCAGAGCACTGTACTAAGCGCTTGGGCAGTACAAATTGGCAACATATAGAGACAGTCCCTACCCAACATCCTCTCCCCGCCACCACCCCGGCCCGGCATCGGGCGTAGTAGAGGCAGACCTCCAACCTCCCGCCTAAACACCAAGCTGAGAACTGGAATATGAGTTGCCTCAGTGAGCAGCTTTTCAGTCAGCCCTCGCAGCAGCCGGCAGAGGGAAAGTTATCAACCAGGAGCCCAGGTAATACGATGGCAGAGAAGCCGGAAGCCGGAGAATAATAATAATAATAATAATAATAATAATAATAATATTGGCATTTATTAAGCGCTTACTACATGCAAAGCACTGTTCTAAGCGCTGGGGAGGATACAAGGTGATCAGGTTGTCCCATGGGGTGCTCACAGTCTTCATCCCCATTTGACAGATGAGGTCACTGAGGCCCAGAGAAGTTGCCCAAAGTCACCCAGCTGACAATTGGTGGAGCCGGGATTTGAACCCATGACCTCTGACTGCCAAGCCTGGGCTCTTTCCACTGAGCCACGCTGCTTTTCTTCGCATCAAACAGACACACCTCACCATCAGCTTTAAAGCCCTTGATCCGCTCGCCCTCTCCTTGCCGCTCTCCCATGAGAAGCAGCGTGGCTCAGTGGAAAGAGCCCGGGCTTGGGAGTCAAGAGGTCATGGGTTCAAATCCCGGCTCCGCCACTTGTCAGCTGTGTGACTTTGGGCGAGTCACTTCACTTCTCTGGGCCTCAGTTACCTCATCTGGAAAATGGGGATGAAGACTGTGAGCCCCACGTGGGACAACCTGATCACCTTGTATCCTCCCCAGCGCTTAGAACAGTGCTTTGCACATAGTAAGCGCTTAACAAATGCTATTATTATTATTATTATTATTATTATTATTACTCCAACCCAGCCCGCACGCTTCGCTCCTGTAAAGCCAACCTTCTCACTGGACCTCACTGTACTTTGTCTATCTCACTGCCTCGCCCCTCGTCTCCAGCCCGGCACGCCCTCCTTCCTCATATCCGACAGACAGTCACTCTCCCCACCATCAAAGCCTTTTTGAAGGCCCATCTCCTCCAAGAGGCCTTCCCTGATTAATTCCTCCTTTCCTCTTCTCCTACTCCCTTCTATGTTGCCCTAATTTGTTCCCTTTATCCACCTCACCCCCCAACCCCACAGCACATACATACATATTTGTAATTTATTTATTTATTCATTCAATCCTATTTATTGAGCGCTTACTGTGTGCAGGGCAACATGGCTCAGTGGAAAGAGTCGGGCTTTGGAGTCAGAGGTCATGGGTTCAAATCCCAGCTCCGCCGACTGTCAGCAGTGTGACTATGGGCAAGTCACTTCACTTCTCTGGGCCTCAGTTCCCTCATCTGGAAAATGGGGATTAAGACTGGGAGCCCCACATGGGACAACCTGATCACCTTGTATCCCCCTAGAACAGTGCTTTGCACATAGTAAGTGCTTAACAAATATCATTATTATTATTATTGTTATTTTTATTACTAAGCACTTGGGAAGTACAAATCGGCAACATGTAGACGGTCCCTACCCAACAGTGGGCTCACAGTCTAGAGGGGGGAGAGGTTATGTTATTATTTATATTATTAATTTATATTAATACATTTATATTATCCATTTCCCGCTCTAGACTGTAAGCTTGTTGTGGGCAGGGAATGTGTCTGTTGTTGTAGTGTACTCTCTCCAGCGCTTAGTACAGTGCTCTGCACAGATAAGCACAAACCCCACTCCTGGTAGCTCCTTTTGAGAAGCAGCGTGGCTCGGTGGAAAGAGCCCGGGCTTGGGAGTCAGAGGTCATGGGTTCGAATCCCGGCTCCCCCACTTGTCAGCTGTGTGACTTCGGGCAAGTCACTTCACTTCTCTGGGCCCCAGTTCCGTCATCTGTAAAATGGGGTTTAAGACTGTGAGCCCCACGTGCGACAACCTACCTTGTACCCACCCCCCAGTGCTTAGAACAGTGCTTGGCACATAGTAAGCGCTTAACAAACGCCATTATTATTATTAAATAAGCACTCAGTAAATATGATCGACTGACCGATTGACTGGCTAGGACCACAGCGAGATGTCCAGGCCCCGTGGGCATTTGACAGTCAATCAACCGTATCTACTTATATTCATAAATACGGTCTAAATTTATAACGGTAAACCGAGTCCGTACACACCATCTAGAAACAAGGTAAGCCAGTCCTGGCTTTTCCCGTCAGCTCACTAGGGATCTGCCCTCTCCCCCTTGGATCGGATCTGTCTTCGACCCATCTTCTCCTTCCCCCCGAAATTGGCCCTGAGACCACCGGCCTTTCATCTAGTTTGTGACTCAGCCTCAGAGATGTTAGGTGGCCCTTGTTGGGTCGGTCAGTTGAGCGCATACTGTGTGAAGAGCACTGTGCTGTGTGCTTGGGAGAGTACAATACAGCAATCAATCAATCAATCGTATTTATTGAGTGCTTACTGTGTGCAGAGCACTGGACTAAGCGCTTGGGAAGTACAAGTTGGCAAGTACAGTACAGCAGAGTTGGTTGGCACAGTTCCTGCCCTCAAGGAGCTTACGGTCTAGAGAGGGTCACGGTAGGAGAGTCGGGGCAATGGCTGATCTGTTCTGGCTCGTGGGAGTCAGGGATAATAATAATAATAATAATGATGGTGGCATTTATTAGGCAGCCTTCTAGACTGTGAGCCCACTGTCGGGTAGGGACCGTCTCTATGTTGCCAACTTGGACTGCTGGCCCGCTCCTTTTTTATTTTTTGGAATGGTATTCATTAAGCGCTTACTATGTGCCAGGCACTGTACTAAGCGCTGGGGTGGATACAAGCTAAGCAGGTTGGACACGGCCCCTGTCCCACCTGGGACTCACAGTCTTTACTTCCCACTTTACATAGAGAAGCAGCGTGGCTCAGTGGAAAGAGCCCGGGCTTGGGAGTCAGAGGTCACGGGTTCTAATCCCAACACCGCCACTTGTCTGCTGTGTGACTTTGGGCAAGTCACTTCACTTCTCTGAGCCTCAGTGACCTCATCTGTAAAGTGGGGACTAAGACTGCGAGCCCCACGTGGGACAACCTGATCACCTTGTACCCTCCCCCAGCGCTTAGAACAGTGCTTCGCACGTAGTAAGCGCTTCACAAATGCCATCATCATTATTATTACAGTGCTCTGCACACAGTAAGCCCTCAATAAATATGATTGTATATATGTATATATGTTTGTACATATTTTTTTTACTCTATTTATTTATTTTATTTGTACATATCTATTCTATTTATTTTATTTTGTTAGTATGTTTGGTTTTGTTCTCTGTCTCCCCCTTTTAGACTGTGAGCCCACTGTTGGGTAGGGACTGTCTCTAGATGTTGCCAATTTGTACTTCCCAAGCGCTTAGTACAGTGCTCTGCACATAGTCTGTGCTCAATAAATACGATTGATGATGATGATGATGATTGATTGATTGATTAAGCTCTTACTATGTGCCAAGAACTGTTCTAAGCGCTGGGGAGGTTACAAAGTGATCAGGTTGTCCCACGTGGGCTCACAGTTTCCATCCCCATTTTACAGGTGAGGTAACTGAGGCAGAGAGAAATGAAGTGACTTGCCCAGCTGACAATTGGCAGAGCCGGGATTTGAACCCGCGACCGCCGACTCCAAAGCCCGGGCTCTTTCCACTGAGCCACGCTGCTTTGCTGGTCTATGCTGGGTCACTGGGGGAGTCAGGGATGGAGAGGGGAGAGTCTGGGGTGTTGGATGGCCCGGGCTGGGTCTCGGGGGGAGAGTCAGAGGTGTTGGACAGTCCATGCTGGGTCACTGGGGGGGGAGAGTCAGGGGTGTTGGGTGGTCCGTGCTGGGTAACTGGGTGGGGGGAGTCGGCGATGTGGGATGGTCCAACCTTGACCGTGAGGGTCAGTGACCAGGAGGGCGACCAGCAAATAGTTCCTCCGGGCATCTAAAATCACTTTTATCAATCAATCAATCAATCGTATTTATTGAGCGCTTACTATGTGCAGAGCACTGTACTAAGCGCTTGGGAAGTACAAATTGGCATCACATAGAGACAGTCCCTACCCAACAGTGGGCTCACAGTCTAAAAGGGGGAGACAGAGAACAGAACCAAACATACCAACAAAATAAAATAAGTAGGATAGAAATGTACAAGTAAAATAAATAAATAAATAAATAAATAAAGAGTAATAGAGTAATAACTTTTAGACTGTGAGCCCACTGTTGGGTAGGGACTGTCTCTATATGTTGCCAATTTGTACTTCCCAAGCGCTTAGTCCAGTGCTCCGCACATAGCAAGCGCTCAATAAATACGATTGATGATGATGATTTTGATGATGATCTGGGCATCCGGACCGGGTGAGCCTGGAGACTTCCTGAGAGGTGGCACTTGGGGTCTGACTTCCTCCCTTCTCGTTCCACACAGTCAAACTGGTTCTTCAGCGACGAGGAGGATAAGGGAGAAAAGGTGAGTGGAGGGGAAACTGGGGTGGGTGGGTGGGTGGGGGCCGAGGGGCCGTCCCGGGGGCTGGACGCCACAGTTGGGACAGGAGATAGGGAAGAACTGGACCAGGTGTAGGCCAGCCTTGCAGATATTCACCATTCAGCCTTTCCTCCAGGTTTCATCCTTATCCTCTGCACCCACCAGCCCCGATGATTAATTAATTAATTCATTCATTCAATCGTATTTATTGAGCGCTTACTGTGTGCGGAGCACTGGACTACGCGCTTGGGAAGTGCAAGTTGGCAACATGTAAAGACGGTCCCTACCCAACAGCGGGCTCACAGTCTAGAAGGGGGCGGCAGACAACAAAACCAAACATGCTAACAAAATAAAATAAATAGAATAAATAGGTACAAGTGAAATAAAGAAATAGGTACAAACATATATACGTATATGCAGGTGCTGTGGGGAGGGGAAGGAGGGAAGGCGAGGGGGAAAAGGGGGAGAGGAAGGAGGGGGCTCAGTGTGGGAAGGCCTCCTGGAGGAGGTGAGCTCTCAGTAGGGCTTTGAAGGGCAGGCAGGTGGGTGGAGAAATCCGGGAAGGCTTCTTGAAGGAGGCGGACCTGAGGCTGGATATCCCAGGAGTAGCAGCAGTAGCGACAGCATTTACTGAGTGCCCCCTGGGTGCGTTGCACTGGGCTTCGCACTTGGCTAGTACAAATCAAGCGAGTGACACCATCCCTGCCCACAGGGAGCTTAGACTCTGACAGGGTGGCCTTTACAGACAGAGCAGTCATGCTACATAATTGAATGGACAGTTGAACAAACCTCAGTACCAAAATCACTGAGGATCCAGTTTAAGGAAATTCGTAAGTGCTAAAGATGACTTGTGGGCTTACAAGAGTTGGGATGCTGGGAATGAATCTGGGAGGAAGAGGAGGTGGGCTTTAGGAGGGCCTTGAAAAATAATGACAATAATAATGATAATTGTGGTGTTTGTGAAGTGCTGACTCCATCTGGCCTGATTGTCTTGTTTCTACTCCAGAGCAGAGTATGGTGCTCAGCACATAGTAAATGCTTGGCAATTATTATTATTATGATTAGTATTGTGATTATTATTATTAATTACTAATATTAATAATAATGGTGGTATTTGTTGAGTACTTACTGTGTGCGAAGCACTATTCTAAGTGCTTGGGGGGATACAAGGTGATCAGGTTGTCCCACGTTGGGCTCACAGTCTTCATCCCCATTTGCTCAGCACATAGTAAATGCTTGGCAAGTACTACTATTATTATTATTAATAGTAATAATAATAATTATTATTAATAATAATAATGGTGATATTTGTTAAGTGCTTACTATGTGCATAGCACTGTTCTAAATGCTTGGGTGAATACAAGGTGATCAAGCTGTCCCACGAGGGGCTCACAGTCTTCCCCATTTTACAGATGAGGTAACTGAGGCACAGAGAAGTTAAGTGGCTCGCCCAAGGTCATACAGCTGACAAGTGGCGGAGCCAGGATTCGAACCCATGACCTCTGACTCCCAAGCCCGGGCTTTTTCCACTGAGCCACGCTGCTTCCCCTGTTATTATTTACTATTGTTGTTGTTGTTATTTAATTACTCCTCCTCTGTGCCAAGCACTATGCCAAGTGCTGGAGGTAGACACAATCAGTCAGTGATATTTATTCAGTACTTATCGTGCACAGTGCACTGTACTAAGCACTGAGGAAAGTACACTACAACAGAGATAGTAGGCGTGTTCCCTGCCTATAAGGAGTTTACAGTCTAGAGGGGGAGACAGACATTGATATAGATAAATAAATTTTAGGGATGTAAGTAAGTGTTGGTGGGGGAGAGAGTGGAAGGTATTAGGAGAAATGAGGGCTTGGAGAAGGTATTTTGGAGGAGATGGAATTTTAATAAGGCTTTGAAGGTGGGGAAAGTGGTGGTCGTCTGGTTATGGAGACGGAGGGAATTCCAGGACAGGCAGGACATGGGCGAGGGGTCAGTGGCGAGGTCCGGTGAGCAGGTTAGCATTAAAGGAGCGTAGCGTGCGGGCTCAGTTGTAGTAGGGAATCAGTGAGGTAAGGTAGGAGTGGGTGAGCCGATGGAGGGCTTTAAAGCCGATGGTTTGATGCAGAAGGGGACGGGCAACCACTAGAGGTTCTTGAAGAATGGGGTGTCATGAACTGAACGTTTTTTCAGAAAAATGATGAGGACAGCAAAGTGAAGTAAGGAGTGGAGTGGGGAGAGACGGGAGGCAGAAGAGGTCAGCGATGAGGCAGGTGCGGCGGTCAAAGTCCGGGATGTAAGTGCTTTCATCAGCGCAGTAGCTGTTGGGATGGAGAGGAAAGGGCAGATTTTAGCGACGTCCTGATGGTAGAACTGACAGGATGTGGTGACATTGAATGTTTAGGTTGAATGAGAGAGGTGAGTCGAGGATAACAGTAAAGGTTACTGGCTTATGAGGCAGGGAAGATGAAGGTAGTTTCTACCGTTATGGGAAAGTCGGGGGGAGACAGGGTTTGGGTGAGAAGATCCGATTTGAACATAATCGTGAGGTGCTGGCAACTGTGAGACTGCTGATGATCAAGGGAACCAGATTGGACACGGGCCCTGGCCCACATGGGACAAAGTATGAGGGAGAACAGGTATTCGATCCCCTTTCTATGAGTGAGGAAACCGAGGCTCTGAGGAGCAAAGTGACTTGCCCCCGGCCGTGCAACAGATAGGGTCAGCCCCACAGGGTGGTGCCGGGGACAGCCGGGGTTGGCAGGCAGGCGGGCAGGGCTGAGGACTCTCAACTTGTGTTCCAGACTCCGGTGGACGACAAGGAGGCTCAGGCCGTCCCCAACATTGAGTACCTTCTGCCCAACCTCAGCAAGGCTGGGCCTCCCTGCCAGATGGGAGCAGGTGAGCAGGGGTCTGGGGGCGGGCGGTGGGCGGAAAGCGGGTGGGTGCGGTCTCTGACTTGGGCCTCGTCTCAGCAGCGGCGGCAGCCCCGGGCTCCCGGCCTCACCCCCTCCTGAACCCGACTTCCCGTGCCCTGCCCCATTCCGGCCGGGTTTGCTGGCCCGCCTCGCTCTGAGCTGAACCGACCCCGTCCCGTCCAGTCTGAGCCCTATGGTCTCGTACAGCCTCCTCTCCCATCCTCCAGTCCAGTCCAACTCCCCCTCCTTTCAATTCAGACCCCCCTCCCAGTGCCTCCGGCCCAGTCAGCCGCCTTTACCACCCTGTCGTACCCCTCCCCGCCCCTCCGGCCTGGTCCGACCTCCCCACCTCCCAGTCAGCCCCCTTCCTCATCCCGCATCCATCCAAGTCAGATGTCCCTCCCCGTCCGCTGACCTAATCCAATGCCCCCACCTCCTGATCAGACCCTCCTCTTTGCCCCTCCAGCCTGGTCCGACCTCCCTTCCCCTAAGTCGGATCTTCTCCCCAACCCTCTGGCCTGATCCGACCCCCTTACCCTCTGGTCAGACTCGCTCCCGACCCTCCAGCCTGGTCCAACCCCCCCGGCCCCCGATCTGACCTTCCCTCCCGGGTCCTCCCGCCCTCCACACCCATTGTCCGATTCCCCTCTGGTCTGATCCGACCCCCTCCTACCCTGCCAACCGCCGAGATCCATCCGTCCCCGAACATTGTCTGATCCTGCTGTGGCCTGGTCCAACTCCCTCTTTGGTCTGCCACTCCTGGCCCCGATTTCCCAGGCCGTCGGCACCGGGGACTCGGGGTGGACGTGTGGGAGTCGCCCCTGCCCGAGTGCCTGCCCTCGGCCAGGCCTGGCCCCGGCCTCCTCCCTCTCTCCTGGCCCACAGCCCCGCTGGCCCCGTCAGCAGAGCTGGCGCTGAGGGGGCCGCCCCTGCCTGATTGCCCGCCCCCGGGCCCGGCCTCTTGCCTCTCTCCCGCGTGGTGCACCCTCCTGCCGGCTCCATGAGCAGAGCTGGCCGCTGGGGCCGGGGCCGGGGGCCAAGGGACACGCATCCCAGCTCTGCCCTTCCCCGTCCCGGTCCGGGATCCGTCCCCTGCTCGGTCCGGCCTTGGCAGCCGCACGGCCATGCTAATATTTCTTCTGTTCCTTCCTGCCTCCCATCTTGGCTGTTCCTTCCCTGCTTCCCCTCTCTCCCACCCTCTCCTTCTCCATCTCTTTGCTCCTCTTCCTCTCCCCCACCAATCTTCTCCCTCTCCTCTTCCTCTATCTCCCCTCTTCCTTCTTGCTCTCTTCCTTCCATCTTCTCTTCCTGCCCTCCTCCTCCACCGCCCCCCGCCCCCCCCAATCTCCCTTCCGCCCCCTCACCTTCCCGCCCTGTTCCCCGCCCCCCCCGCCGCCCCAGCGGACCTGTTGGAGATTTAGAGAGCTGCCGTATGGTACGGTAGGGTGTGGGGGTGATGTCTCGCTGTCTGGGCACTAATCTCTCTGGTGATTAGAAGAAAGCAGGAGCAGGAGGGCACACAAGAGGGAGGGTGGGGAGGAGGCTGGAGAAGATTGAGAAGGGGACCCTTGCCCTTCTTGTCTGCCCAGACTCTCTCTCACACACACAACCAAATGTGCATGCACATTTTACACATACAAACTCTCTCTGTCTCTGTTTCCCCGTCTTCATCACCCCGCTGGTGGGTAAGTCAAGGTGTCCACTATCTTGCTTCAGGGCCCGGTCCCTGGTTCTCCCTAAACCCAACCCCATCCCTTCCCTGTTAACCTAAAATCTAAAAGCTGGAAGGTTCCCTAAGGTCATCTGGCCCAACCCCCTGCTTCCAGTCCAGCCACCTGGGGAGCGGGAGCAGGG
This sequence comes from Tachyglossus aculeatus, assembly GCF_015852505.1. NCBI lineage: Eukaryota > Metazoa > Chordata > Mammalia > Monotremata > Tachyglossidae > Tachyglossus > Tachyglossus aculeatus. Next base: position 39,932,660 of record NC_052073.1, read on the forward strand.
AGAGAGGGGTTTGAGAAGGCAGTTAGAGTGAGTGGTTCATTCGTTTAGTTGTATTTATTGAGCACTTGGGAGAGCAAAATACAACAACAAGCAGAAACATTCCCTGCCCACAGTCTAGAGAGACCTGGCCCCTCCTGCCCCCGCCTCTTCTAATCACCTTGCTGCCCCTGCTCCGGACCAGCACGGGGTTGGTGTGTGTGTGCTGTGGTGTCTGTGGTTCCTGTTGCTCTGTGTGTGTGTGTGTGTGTGTGTGTGTGTGTGTGTGTGTGCCGGGGGGGGGCCCTCCTGGTGGGGGACCCTCTCCCCATCTGGTCTTTAACCCACTGACCTGGTCCCCTGGGGAAACCAGGGGGCTCCCCCCACCCTGCTAATAGCAGAAGGGAGGATCAGTTCCTGCTCTCAGGGGGCTCGAGAAGTCAAAATCACCTCCCGCCTGCCTCCCGGAGGAGGCCGAGGCCCCAGCCGGAGTCTCTCCCAGTCTTCCTGCCCTCAGCCTGGTTTCCTGGCCACGGCGCCCTCTCCACACACCCCTTTCCCCCTGTGCGGGTCAGAGTACAGTGGGATGCTCCAGGCTGGATCCTGGAGAGCCTCAGGACAGGGTAGCCCTGCGGAGGACCCCCCCCCCCCGACAACTCCCCACCAACAGAGGAGGAGGATGGGGAGGAGATAGAGCCCTGGACCGAGCAGTCTGTCCGGACCCAGTGCCCTTCCCAGAGCCGGGGTGTCTTATCCCCATTTTTCATATTGTCATCCGGGGAGCAGGGTGGTTTGGGCTTCACGTTTGCCGTTTCTCTCGAGGGCTCCTGATTAATGAGGGAGCATGAGGTGAGGGTTAGTGCAGAAACCCCCACCAGCCCTGGCTCGATGCCTGCCCACGCAGCAGCCCCATCCCTGTTCTCACCACCCTCTGGCTGTTTGTACTCTTCCGAGCTCTCAGTACGGTGCTCTGCACCCAGGAAGCACTCAATACATCTACAAGCACTTCACACAGTGCCTAGTAGAGTAACCACCTAACAAATACCACTAAAAAAATGATAGGTATCGACTGATGGATGGATCGTGACAGGGCAGGTGACATTAGCAGCTACTTAGTCCTTTTGGTGTGTCCCCTGAGGTCACGGTTTGCCCAGAGTGATGGTTGATGCCACTTCCCGTCCCGTCCCTCCACTCGCCCGCCGCAGCGGTCAGTCCTTCCCGCAAGCCCTCCACGGGAGCGTGGCACGGGTTGCTCCCAGTCGGTGAAGCCACAGGGCCCCTTCCACCTTGCTAACCCTCTGCCCTTTCCTTTGCCTCTGACAGATCCTGTGCCCGGGGGCCTGGCTAAATACAAGGTAAGGGACTGCGCCGGGGGGCTTTGGGCCCGGTCGGGCATCGGGGGGACTGCCCTCGGAGGCTCAGCAGGCCATCGGAGGGTTAGACCTTAGGAAGAACTGTCGGCGAGCCGGGGGGTCTCTGGGGTGTGGGGAGGGCAGGGGCGGGCCGGGCCGTTGGTGAAGCGTGTAGATGTTACCCTCCAAGGCACCAGCCCTGAGCAAACCACTCTGCCCCGCCGAAGAGGCCGGGGCAATATCCCGACCGTGATAGGACGAGAGATCGGGCCGGGGCCGGGGCGAATGGGTTCTTCGAAGGAGTGGGTGTAGACGGAGGACAGAACGGGACCCAGAAGTGAACCTCGAGGGAGCCCCACAGTTCGGGGGTGGGAGGCAGAGGAAGAGCCTGTGAAAGAGACCGAGGATGAACGGCCAGAGAGAGAGGAGGAGAACCAGGAGAGGACAGTGTCAGTGAAGCCGAGGTTGGATAATGTTTCCAGGAGAAGGGGGTGGTCCGCAGGGTCTAAAGCAGCTGAGAGGTCGAGGATTAGCATGGAGTAGAGTCAAAAGAGACAGGTTCAAAGCTGAATTCGCTTGACTGGGGCATGAGGAGGTCACTGGTGACCTTGGCCTGTGGAGCCTCAGTGGAACAAATAATAATTGTGGTACCTGTAAAGTGCTTACTTTGTGTCAAACACTGATCTGAGCGCTGGGGAAGATAGAAGATAATCAGGTCAGACTGTCCCTGTCCCAAACAGGGCTCATAATCCAAGTAGGTAGAGTAGGTATTGAATTCCCATTTTGCAGATAATAATGATGGCATTTATTAAGTGCTTACGATGTGCAAAGCACTGTTCTAAGCGCTGGGGAGGTAACAAGGTGATCAGGTTGTCCCACGGGGGCCTCACAGTCTTCACCCCCGTTTTACAGATGAGGTAACCGAGGCCCAGAGAAGTTAAGTGACTTGCCCAAAGTCACACAGCTGAAAATTGGCGGAGCCGGTATTAGTACCCATGACCTCTGACTCCAAAGCCCAGGCTCTTTCCACTGAGCCCTGCTTCCCAGATGAGGTAGCTGAGGCAGAGAAGTTAAGTGACTTGCCCATGGTCACACATCAGGTCCGGAAGACGGTGGGAACCAGATTGTAGCGAGCGGTGGAGCAAGTTAGAGGAGGTATTGGTTGCTTAAAACTGACTTGAGGAGTTTGGCTGGGAGATCCAGGGGTTTTTCTCGGTGGCGGAGTGAAGACGGAAGGGAAGGAGTCAATGGGAAGTGCTTAGGCAAAGATGTTAGGATCCTGGGGTCGGAAGCCAGACACTGGGTCTCCAGAAGTGACCAGCGAAGACAGAGGCAGTGAGCAAGAGAAAAAATAATAGTAATAATAATAATGATGGTATTTGTTAAATGCTTACTATGTGCCAAGCACCGTTCTAAGCACTGGGGTAGATACAAGATAATCAGGTTGTCCCACGTGGGGCTCACAGTCTTCATCCCCATTGGACAGCTGAGGGAACTAAGGCACAGAGAAGTGAAGTGACTTGCCCAAAGTCACACAGCTGACAAGTGGCAGAGGCGGGATTAGAACCCATGACCTCTGACTCCCAAGCCCGGGCTCTTTCCACTGAGCCACGCTGCTTCTCAAGGAAGGGAAGGTGAAGGCAGGTGATTTTAAGAGGTTAGAGGATATTGGGGTCTTGAGGGGAGAATCTGAGAACTGGCAGGAAGCCTCCTTGATAGACAAGGAGCAACGAGTGGACGGGGGGCCAGCGGACGAGTATTAATAATAATAATAATAATGGCAATAATAATGAGCCACGCTGCTTCTCTGTGCTTCGTCCAGTGCTCTGCACACGGTAAGCGCTCAATAAGTACAATGGAATGAATGAATATTGAGGAGAGGAGGACAGTGAGGACCCTGGCTCATTCCAACTGAGTAATAATAATAACAGTGATGGCATTTGTTAAGTGATTACTATGTGCTAAGCACTGTTCTAAGCGCTGGGGGGGTTACAAGGTGATCAGGTTGTCCCACGTGGGGCCCCCAGTCTTAATCCCCATTTTCCAGATGAGGTAACCCAGGCCCAGAGAAGTGAAGTGACTTGTCCAAAGCCACACAGCAGGTTGTCCCACTTGGGGCTTCCAGTCTTAATCCCCATTTTCCAGAGGAGGGAACCGAGGCCCAGGGAAGTGAAGTGACTTGCCCAAAACCACACAGCAGGTTGTCCCACTTGGGGCTTCCAGTCTTAATCCCCATTTTCCAGAGGAGGGAACCGAGGCCCAGGGAAGTGAAGTGACTTGCTCAAAATCACACAGCAGGTTGTCCCACGTGGGGCCCACAGTCTTAAACCCCATTTTTCAGAGGAGGTAACCGAGGCCCAGAGAAGTGAAGCGACTCGCCCAAAGTCACACGGCCAATAAGGGGCGGAGGTGGGATTAGAACCCTTGATCTCTGCCTCCCAAACCCGGGCTCTTTCCACTGAGCCCCGCTGCTTCTCAGCGAGTAGTCAGTGGGGTCACCTGGGGGGAGAATTAAGATGTGACGTGTTAGTCGGTGGGCTCACTTGGGGGGAGAAGAAAGGTGTGAAGTGTCTCCGGGTCACTGGGAGGGGGAGAAGAAAGGTGTGAAGTGTCTGGGGGTCACTGGGGGGAGAATTAAGGTGTGAAATGTTAGTCGGTGGGGTCACTGCGGGGGAGAAGAAAGGTGTGAAGTGTCTCAGGGTCACAGGGCTGGGGGGAGAAGAAAGGTGTGAAGTGTCTCGCGGTCACTGGGGGGGAGAAGAAAGGTGTGAAGTGTCTGGGGGTCACTGGGGGGGAGAATTAAGGTGTGAAGTGTTAGTTGGTGGGGTCACGGGGTGGGGAGAAGAAAGGTATGAAGTGTTGGGGTCACTGGCGGGGAGAAGAAAGGTGTGAAGTGTCTGGGGGTCACTGGGGGGGAGAATTAAGGTGTGAAGTGTTAGTTGGTGGGGTCACGGGAGGGGGGGGAGAAGAAAGGTGTGAGGTGTCTCGGGGTCACTGGGGGGGGAGAATTAAGGTGTGAAGTGTTAGTGGGGTCACAGTGGGGGAGAAGAAAGGTGTGAAGTGTCTCAGGGTCACTGGGGGGGAGAATTAAGGTGTGAAGTGTTAGTCGGTGGGGTCACTGTGGGGGAGAAGAAAGGTGTGAAGTGTCTCGGGGTCACGGTGGGGGGAGAAGAAAGATGTGAAGTGTCTCGGGGTCACGGGGGAGAATTAAAGTGTGAAGTGTTAGTTGGGGTCACTGGTGGGGAGAAGAAAGGTCTGGGGGTCACTGGGGGGGAGAATTAAGGTGTGAAGTGTTAGTTGGTGGGGTCACGGGGTGGGGGGGGAGAAGAAAGGTGTGAGGTGTCTCGGGGTCACTGGGGGGGAGAAGAAAGGTGTGAAGTGTCTCAGGGTCACTGGGGGGGAGAATTAAGGTGTGAGGTGCTAGTCGGTGGGGTCACCCAGGGGGAGAAGAAAGGTGTGAAGTGTCTCTCTGTCTCTGTCCCCCGTCTGTCCTCGGGGATGGTGTAGTCACTGGGGTCACCGGGGTGGAGAATTAAGGTGTGAAGTGTTAGTCGGTGGAGTCACCTGGGGGGAGAAGAAAGGTGTGAAGTGTCTCTCTGTCTCTGTCCTCGGGGACGGTGGGGTCACTGGGGTCACCGGGGTGGAGAATTAAGGTGTGAAGTGTCTCTGTGTGTGTCTGTCCCCCGTCTGTCCCCGAGCAGCGGGCGTGGCCCTCCGGGAAGGAGCCGTCGCGGCGGGAGCTGCTGGCCACCATCTCCTTCATGGCGGCGGTGACCCGGAAGCGGAAGAAGCGGCGGGAGGCCCCGCGCCGGGGCAGCAGCACCGACGAGGACTCGGACCCGGCCCAGGCCCCGGCCCCGGCCCCGCCGCCTGCGGGCAGGGGCGACGGCCGGGCCGGGGACGAGGCGGACGACGAGCGGAGCGAGCTGAGCCAGCTGGAGACCGACACCGAGGGCGGCGGGACCCCCGGCCCGGCCCCCCCGGCCCCCAGCGGCCCGCCCCGACTCCCGCCGGGCGACCCGCCGGACCGCCAGAGGCCGTCGAGGGGCCGGCCGGACGGCTCCGCTCCAGGATCCAATCCGGGCTCGGGGTCCGGCTCTTCCAGCAGCCAGGACTCGCCGGGCGCGGGGGGCCGCCGCGCAGGCGCGCCGGGGGCCCCCACCCAGCCGCCCCGGCTGCGGCTGCGCGGCTCGGCCGACGACCTGTGCGGCGCGCGCCTGCGCCGGCCCTGCTCGCCCGAGACGCGGCGCCGGAAGAGCGGCTGGCGGCGGCACACGGTGGTGCCGCACTGCCCCATCACGGACCTCCGCTGCCCCGACTGGGAGGGGCCCGCGCCGCCCACGCCGGCCGCCGACCGGAACCGGAAGCGGGAGCCCCCGCGTGCCGGCCAGGCCTTCGACGGGCCCGAGAGCGAGGGCAAGGATTCGGGCATCAGCAGCCTGGAGTCCACCAAGGCCCGGCCCTCCTCGGCCTCGCCGCCCCAGGCCCAGGCCACGTAGCCCCGGACGCCCGCTACCCGGCCCTCGCCCTCCGCTTCCGGTCACCCTGGGCCTTCTTTTTGCCCGGCCCCTCGCCGCTTGCCGCTGCCCACCCCTGTCCGCCTCTCCGCCTGGCCCCTCCCTCCCCACCCCCGTCCATGTTTAATAACGATGGCATCTGCTAAGTGCTTACTCTGTGCCGAGCACTGTTCTAAGTGCTGGGGTGATCGGGTCGTCCCACGGGGGACTCACGGTCTTCATCCCCATTTGACAGATGAGGTCACCAAGGCACAGAGGAGTTAAGTGACTTGCCCAAAGTCACCCAGCTGACAAGTGGCGGAGCCGGGATTAGAACCCATGACCTCTGGATCCCAAGCCCGGGATGTTAAGTGACTTGCCCAAAGTCACACAGCTAAGTGGCAGAGCCGGGATTAGAACCCATGACCTCTGGCTCCCAAGCCCGGGATCTTAAGTGACTTGGCCAAAGTCACCCAGCTGGGAAGTGGCAGAGCCGGGATTAGAACCCATGACCTGTGGCTCCCAAACCCGGGATCTTAAGTGACTTGCCCAAAGTCACACAGCTAAGTGGCAGAGCCGGGATTAGAACCCATGACCTCTGGCTCCCAAGCCCGGGATCTTAAGTGACTTGGCCAAAGTCACCCAGCTGGGAAGTGGCAGAGCCGGGATTAGAACCCATGACCTGTGGCTCCCAAACCCGGGATCTTAAGTGACTTGCCCAAAGTCACACAGCTAAGTGGCAGAGCCGGGATTAGAACCCATGACCTCTGGCTCCCAAGTCCGGGATCTTAAGTGACTTGCCCAAAGTCACCCAGCTGACAAGTGGCGGAGACAGGGTTAGAACCCATGACCTCTGGATCCCAAGCCCGGGCTCTTAAGTGACTTGCCCAAAGTCAACCAGCTGATAAGTGGCGGAGACGGGGTTAGAACCCATGACCTGTGGCTTCCAAGCCCGGGATCTTAAGTGACTTGCCCAAAGTCACCCAGCTGACAAGTGGCGGAGCCGGGATTAGAACCCATGACCTGTGGCTCCCAAGCCCGGGATCTTAAGTGACTTGCCCAAAGTCACACAGCTAAGTGGCGGAGCCGGAATTAGAACCCATGACCTCTGGATCCCAAGCCCGGGCTCTTAAGTGACTTGCCCAGAGTCAACCAGCTGATAAGTGGCGGAGACGGTGTTAGAACCCATGATCTCTGGCTCCCAAGCCCGGGATTTTAAGTGACTTACCCAAAGTCACACAGCTAAGTGGCGGAGCCGGGATTAGAACCCATGACCTCTGGCTCCCAAGCCTGAGATCTTAAGTGACTTGGCCAAAGTCACCCAGCTGGTAAGTGGCGGAGCCAAGGTTAGAACCCATGACCTGTGGCTCCCAAGCCCGGGATCTTAAGTGACTTGCCCTAAGTCACCCAGCTGACAAGTGGCGGAGCCGGAATTAGAACCCATGACCTCTGGATCCCAAGCCTGGGCTCTTAAGTGACTTGCCCAAAGTCAACCAGCTGATAAGTGGCGGAGACGGGGTTAGAACCCGTGACCTCTGGATCCCAAGCCCTGGCTCTTAAGTGACTTGCCCAAAGTCACCCTGCTGACAAGTGTCGGAGCCGGGATTAGAACTCATGACCTCTGGCTCCCAAGCCCGGGCTCTTTCTACTGAGCCACGCTGCTCGCCTCTGTCCAACCCCCTCGCCCGGTCCCTCGCTACCCACCTATGTCCTCTTCTTTGCCTGGCCCCTCACTGTCCGGCGAGAAGCAGCGTGGCTCAGTGGAAAGAACCCGGGCTTGGGAGTCAGAGGCCGTGGGTTCTAATTCCACCTCCGCCACATATCTGCCGTGCGACCTTGGGCAGGTCACTCAACTTCTCCGAGCCTGTTACCTCATCTGTCAAATGGGGATGGAGACTGCGAGCCCCTCGTGGGACAACCTGATCACCTTGTATCCCCCCCAGCGCTTAGAACAGGGCTTTGCGCATAGTAAGCGCTTAACAAATGCCATCATTATTATCTCTCTGCCCGGCCACTAGGCCCCCGCCTGTCTGCCCAGCTTGCTAGCCATCTTTCTTCCCAGCCAGTAGCCCCCTGCCTCACTGCCCGTGACTGACCATCTCTTTGCCTCGGCCCTCCGTCTCTGGCTTGCAGCCCACCCCTCTGGCCCCTTGCTCTCCAGCCTTTTTGCATCTCTGCCCATCTCTTCTTCTCCCCTTACTGTCCACCTGGCTTTCAGTCTTTGTCCATCTGTCTGCCAGGCACCTCGCCCCCGCCTCCCTGTCTGGCTCAGTGGGCTGGGGAGAGATGGAAGGGCCGGTGTGGCGTTTCCCTGGCTCTTGACAAAAAAAAAAACCAAACAAACCCAAAACCCTCCGAGGAGATGTGTGTCCCCTGCTGCAAATATGGGGCAATACCTGACTTGGTGTTGTGGCTAGTCCAAACCTTGCCGTGACTTTGCCCTTTGGAGCCTGGGGTTGGCACGGAAGCTCCAGGGGAGCCCGGACACGTCCCGCCTCTCCTCTCGCCGGGCTTGGACCGTCTCCCGTGGGAGGAAGGGGAGAATCGCTCTGTCCGGACGGGCTGGGGTTGATGCTTATGCCGGGGAGATCGTGGGCGCCCGGCTTGAGGAATCGTGGGCACCCAGCTTGGGGACTTGGCATCTGGAGGTCGATGTCCGGGCAGCCCAAAGGTTTAGATGGCTGCGTGTCACCCCGGGGGGCACAGGTACCCACCTACACCTGGCACACCCTGCACCCCGATGACAGTCAACACAAGTGGCCCCGCCAGAAGCGGATGTTGGAGTCCGCTACCTAGGCAGCCCATCCAGCGCCGCATGGACAGACGAGGAGCCGAAAGACTGAATCGGTTAGGCCCGCCGGGTCCTCCGGGAGGCTCGGCGACAGAGAGCAGCACCGACGTGGCGCCGATACTCAGAGCAAAACGAAGGTGAGCGGGGCTGTCGTCAGGACCAGCCTTCTCCACGACTGGAGGTTCAGCGGGCGCCGCTCTGGCCAAGTTCCGGCAGCATCACCTGTGGACCGACGGAACAAAGCGGGGCCAGACGCACACATGCGCACGCACGCTCCGGCGGGCGGCCGGCACCGAGGCCCACCCGCGGAACCGGCGGGAACCCAAGACAGCTGCTCCACGGGGCTCTGGACTGAGGGAACCGCCAGACAGAGGCGAGGAAGGGGGCCCCCCACTCCCCCCATCCCCACCCCCCCGGGGGGCCGAGTCAGCAGCAGACAGGCCTGGAGCAGCAGGGGCTTTGGGAATACCGGATCGCTGGCCGGGAAATGTGAAAACCGGGCCGGGCCCCAGGGTGACAGAGGCAGCGGGGCAACAAGGGGCAATCTTTCCACCCACATGGGGCGGAAGGAAGTGTCGTTCGCATGTCCGAACAGTGCACACTGGTAGGATCGCCCCGCGGGCCGCCGGCCCCCGCACCGACTGGATCTGGATGGGGAAGGGTGCGGCGTGGCGGGCACGCCCGGGGCCTGGAGGTGTCTCAGGAAAGGGCCCACTGGGCAGAGGCTGTGAGGAGAAAAAAGGACGGGGAGTGATCGAGGCAGGGGTGCCTGTCCCACCTGAGCCGGGGGTGCCTCTAGGGTCACCCCCTTGGGTTACACTGGTGTTTTCTCCGTTCCAACCAGAAGTACCTGGAAGCTTTGCTCGTCCCCCCGAATGGGGGCCGGGGGGGGCGGTTATTCTGCCCTGTACCTGCCTCGGGCCTAGGAAAATCAGAAAATCAGACGCCGTGGGTGCACGTCTCTCTGCCCTCCCCTGGTTTGATGGGTTTGTGGGCCAGGCTCCCCCAGCCCCACACCATGCTGCTCCCTGCGATCTAAGCGTTGAGTAAATACGATTGAATGAATTCATTCAGTCGTATTTAGTGAGCACTTACTGTGTGCAGAGCACTGGACTAAGCGCTTGGGACGTACAAGTTGGCAACGTATAGAGACCCCCCCATCGCCGCACTTGGTTTTCCGGTTTCCCGGCTCTCCCACCCTGCTCAGGCCTCATTTCGGTTCCTTTTGTGGTTCTGAGGTTTCTAAGGGACGTTTTGAACCCCTCTATACTTTTGGGGGCCATCGTGGGTTTTTTTTTTTCAATTTTATTTCCCTGGGGGATTTAGGGCACTCTTCCCGGGGCCCACCTCTTGGGGTGGACAGTTGAAAATCGGCAGGGTCCCAGTTCCAGTCTCGTTGGGTCCTCACCGTCCAAACCGAAAGAAATTTGATTTAATTCCCGCCTCACGGGGACAGAATGTTGGATCGGGAAACTTTTAGTTCGGTTTATTTTTCCTCCTTCTTAGCGCCCTCCCAGAACCCCACATCCCCCTCGCCTTCATTCATTCATTCGGTCATATTTATTGAGCGCTTACCGTGTGCAGGGCACCAGACCGAGCGCTTGGGAAGTACAAATCGGCAATGTCTAGAGACGGTCCCTACCCAACAACGGGCTCCCAGTCTTGAAGGACTGTCTTTGAGACTGTGAGCCCGCTGTTGGGTAAGGAATATCTCTATATGTTGCCAACTTGTAGTTCCCAAGCGCTTAGTCCAGTGCTCTGCACACAGTAAGTGCTTAATAAATACGATTGATTGATTGATTGAAGGGGGAGAGGGCCTCCTCCAGCCCTGAAGCCGAATAAGCCTACTGGCCGGGGGCCCTGCGTCCCCAATGCCCCCCAAAAGCCTCTCTAGCAGTGACTTGATCCTCGGGAATGGTGTCGGTTGGGTGGATCCGCGCGCTTCCTTCACCCCTTCTAAATTTGGCCTGGCTGCTCCGGGCCGGTGGCCCTGTCCCCCCCGCCACCGGCCACCCCAGGGACAGGTGGTCCCAACCCCCTCCCTCCTCTCCCTACTGCTGCCGCCCCCCCCCTCCGCTGTGTAAATTGGCCAAATGTCACCCCTCCCGACCTCCGCGGCGTCGCCGTCATTCCAGAGAGGCCTGGAAGAATTTGCCAGCCTCTCCCGTCTTATGCAAAGATTTTGCTGTAAAGTGGAAATCTCCTCGTGTGCGTGTGTGTGTACGCGTGCGTGCGTGTGTGTGTGCGTGTGTAAATATCGTCTCTAAATGTGTAACATACCATAAAGAGTTTATAAGGATTTTTTAAAATGTTTAAATAAGCAAGTGCCGTAACAGTGTTGAAGGGTCTCCCCCCCGCCACCCCGTCTTCTTCCTCCAGCTCCTCCGCAGCCCCGTCCTCCCGCCCCGGCCTGCATGCCTTGGGTCCCCCCGCCCTCCGGGTTTCTCTATATATGCAATAACGCAAAAATCGGCTTTCAGAAATAGTCCCGCCTTGACCGTACGCTCTCTGTATTGCAAATAAACTGCCATCCGTGTCCCTCTTTCTCCCTCCAGTCGTTGGTCTGTCAGTGTACCGGGAGGCCCCTGGGGCGAGGCGGCCTCAGACCCCCGGGGACGGGCCACCACCTCACCGGGGACGGGAGACTCAGAAATTGTGTGCCGGCCGTGGGAGGAAACAGGACCGCAAAAGTGTGGAGAAAGAGAGGTAATCGTGTGGAGTCGATCCGTGGTGTTTGTTGAGCCCTGGGCAGAGTCCAGTAGAATTGACAAAGCAGCGCGGCCTAGATGAAAGAACTGGGGCCTGGGAGTAAAAGGACCTGGGTTCTAATTCTGGCTCTGCCATTTCCCCGCCGTGTGACCTTGGGAGAGTCCCGTCACTGCCAGCTCACTGTGGGCAGGGAATGTGTCTCTTTATTGTACTATCCTTAATAATAATGTTGGTATTTGTTAAGCGCTTACTATGCGCCAAGCACTGTTCTAAGCGCTGGGGAGGTTACGAGGTGATCAGGTTGTCCCACGGGGGGCTCACACCATTTTAAGCCCCATTTTCTAGACGAGGTAACTGAGGCCCAGAGAAGTGAAGTCACTTGCCCAAAGTCACCCATCTGACAGCTGGCGGAGCCGGGATTTGAACCCATGACCTCTGACTCCAAAGCCTGGGCTCTTTCCACTGAGCCACGCTGCTTCTCTGTTTCTCTTTATTGTATCGTACTCTCCCAAGCATTTAGTGCAGTGCTCTGCGTGCAGAGTCCCTTGCAGGGAGTGCGAGCACACACACCTATACACACATACACACACACACAATCAATCAATCATATTTATTGAGCGCTTACTGTGTGCAGAGCACTGGACTAGGCACTTGGGAAGTACAAGTTGGCAACATATAGAGACAGTCATCATTATCATCATCATCAATCGGTATTTATTGAGCGCTTACTGTGTGCAGAGCACTGTACTAAGCGCTTGGGAAGTACAAGTTGGCAACATGTAGAGACAGTCATCATCATCATCATCATCAATCGTATTTATTGAGCGCTTACTGTGTGCAGAGCACTGGACTAAGCGCTTGGGAAGTACAAGTTGGCAACATATAGAGACATCATCATCATCATCATCAATCGTATTTATTGAGCGCTTACTGTGTGCAGAGCACTGGACTAAGTGCTTGGGAAGTACAAGTTGGCAACATATAGAGACAGTCATCATCATCATCAATCGTATTTATTGAGCGCTTACTGTGTGCAGAGCACTGGACTAAGCGCTTGGGAAGTACAAGTTGGCAACATATAGAGACAATCATCATCATCATCAATCGTATTTATTGAGCGCTTACTGTGTGCAGAGCACTGGACTAAGCGCTTGGGAAGTACAAGTTGGCAACATATAGAGACGGTCCCTACCCAACAGTGGGCTCACAGACACACACACACACACACACACACACACACACACACACACACATGTATTTTCTCTCCTCTCTCTCTCTCTTTCTCTCTCTCTCATCTCCCAGTTGGGCTGATGGTGTCAGGGGATGTTGGGACCCAGAGGGGCCCAGTTGCCGGTTGTTTTAGCCGCAGTAGGACTCCACCCACCCACCTGTCTGACCCCCCGGGCTACGCTGGCTCAGCTCCTGGGGGTCCTGGGAGAAGCCACGGGAAGGGGGTTGTCGGAGCCAATGAGTTGGTGAGGGTTCGGTGGTCGTTGCGCCCTTTTTTTTTAAAAAAAAATGGTATTTGTAAAACGCTTACTATGTGCCCGGCACCATACTAAACACAGGGCCAGATACAAGTTCATCAGGTCAGGCAGTCCCTGTCCCTCATGGAGGTCCCAGCCTTAATCCCCATTTTACAGGTGAGAGAACTGAGGCCCAGTGAAGTGAATTGCGTAAGGTCACACAGCTGAGGAGTGGTGGGGCTGGGATTAGAACTCAGGTCTTCTGACTCCAACCATCAGGCCACACTGCCGCTCAGCTGTTCCAGCAGGGGAAGCGGGCGCGAGAGGTGGGGCCTGGGGAACAAGAGCCTCGATCTGTCAGTGGTATCCACTGAGCTCCTACGGTGTGCGGGGCATTGGGCTAAGCGCTTGGGGGTGGACCGTAGAGAGGAAGAGAAGCAGCGTGGCTCGGTGGAAAGAGCATGGGCTTTGGAGTCAGAGGTCATGGGTTCAAATCCCGGCTCTGGCAACCGTCAGCTGTGTGAGTTCGGGCAAGTCACTTCGCTTCTCTGTGCTTCAGTTCCCTCATCTGGAAAATGGGGATTAAGACTGGGAGCCCCCCATGGGGCAACCTGATCACCTTGTAGCTTCCCCAGCGCTTAGAACAGTGCCTTGCACGTAGTAAGCGCTTAATAAATGCCATTATTATTATAAAGGATCCTGGGCCACAAGGAGTTTGCAGTCTAGCTGGGAGACAGACAGGAGGGAGGAAAAAATGGTGAGTTGGACCAGACGGTGCTTTGCACATAGTAAGTGCTTAATAAATGCCATTATTATTATAAATGATCCCGGGCCACAAGGAGTTTGCAGTCTAGCTGGGGGACAGACAGGAGGGAGGAAAAAATGGTGAGTTGGGCCAGACGGTGCTTTGCACGTAGTAAGCGCTTAATAAATGCCATTATTATTATAAATGATCCCGGGCCACAAGGAGTTTGCAGTCTAGCTGGGGGACAGACAGGAGGGAGGAAAAAATGGTGAGTTGGACCAGACGGTGCTTTGCACATAGTAAGCGCTTAATAAATGCCATTATTATTATAAATGATCCCGGGCCACAAGGAGTTTGCAGTCTAGCTGGGAGACAGGAGGGAGGAAAAAATGGTGAGTTGGGCCAGACGGTGCTTTGCACATAGTAAGCGCTTAATAAATGCCATTATTATTATAAATGATCCCGGGCCACAAGGAGTTTGCAGTCTAGCTGGGAGACAGACAGGAGGGAGGAAAAAATGGTGAGTTGGGCCAGACGGTGCTTTGCATGTAGTAAGCACTTAATAAATGCCATTATTATTATAAATGATCCTGGGCCACAAGGAGTTTGCAGTCTAGCTGGGAGACAGACAGAAGGGAGGAAAAAATGGTGAGTTGGGCCAGACGGTGCTATGCACATAGTAAGCGCTTAATAAATGCCATTATTATTATAAACGATCCTGGGCCACAAGGAGTTTGCAGTCTAGCTGGGAGACAGACAGGAGGGAGGAAAAAATGGTGAGTTGGGCCAGACGGTGCTATGCACATAGTAAGCACTTAATAAATGCCATTATTATTATAAACGATCCCGGGCCACAAGGAGTTTGCAGTCTAGCTGGGAGACAGACAGGAGGGAGGAAAAAATGGTGAGTTGGGCCCGACGGTGCTTTGCACGTAGTAAGCGCTTAATAAATGCCATTATTATTATAAATGATCCCGGGCCACAAGGAGTTTGCAGTCTAGCTGGGAGACAGACAGGAGGGAGGAAAAAATGGTGAGTTGGGCCAGCGGAGCAGTCGGCCAGTCAGTCGTATTTATTGAGCGCTTTCTGTGCCCAGACCACTGCACTTGTGAGAGCGTAATATAAAACACATTCCCCACCCACGGTGCACTTCCATTCGAGAGGAGCAGCTGCGGAGCTTCCCTTCGGGGTGCCCGTGCTGGGGCGGACTGGGCACCGAGCCTGCTTACTGGGAGGTGGTTTGGGAGTGGCATCTTCACCCCCACAAAGTCACAGAGAGCGGTTGGCACAGCGGGCCAATCATCATCATCACCAATCGTATTTATTGAGCGCTTACTGTGTGCAGAGCACTGTACTAAGCGCTTGGGAAGTACAAATTGGCAACATATCTGCCAGATACCTGGCAGAGGGGTCAGCGGTCCAGGTTGGAGAGAATGTCCGCTCTTTCCTCGGCGCCGGCCAGCCTGGGGCTGTGTCCCCGGACTTCTGTGGGTAAAAGAAGATGGGGGTGACCCGCGTCGGCTGGTTATTCATTCAATCGGATTTATCGGGCGCTTACTGTGTGCAGAGCGCTGTATTAAGCGCTTGAAAAAATATAAACGAATGGCATGAAGAGTTTCCTCCCTGCCTGCACCGAGCCGAGTCCCCATCCCTTCCCCACCTGCCAGGAAGACAGGTGGGGCCGGATGTTCCCCATCTGGCCTGAGGATGTGCGGCCCATTTTGGGGACCCCCCCCACCCCCAGGGGAGGCCCCTGAAATGGCCCCGGACAGCAGCGGGCCGGCTTGGCCGGGAGAGGAAGGTCAGCGGGAAGAGTGCGGTGTGGAGGAGGGGGAATCATCATCATCAATCGTATTTATTGAGCGCTTACTGTGTGCAGAGCACTGGACTAAGCGCTTGGGAAGTCCAAGTTGGCAACATATAGAGACGGTCCCTACCCAACAGCGGGCTCACGGTCTAAAAGGGGGAATGGTAGAGCCACCCCCGGTTTCCCCAGGGCCGGTGCGGGGAGAACTGCGGGCATCAGTCGTGGCCAGGGCAGGGGAAAGCGTTGAGGTTTGGTCCATCATCATCATCAATCGTATTTATTGAGCACTTACTGTGTGCAGAGCACTGGACTAAGCGCTTGGGAAGTCCAAGTTGGCAACATACAGAGACGGTCCCTACCCAACAGTGGGCTCACAGTCTAAAAGGGGGAATGGTAGAGCCGCCCCTGATTTCCCCAGGGCCGGTGCGGGGAGAACTGCGGACGTCAGTCGTGGCCAGGGCCGGGGAAAACGTTGAGGTTTGGTCCATCATCATCATCAATCGTATTTATTGAGTGCTTACTGTGTGCAGAGCACTGTACTAAGCGCTTGGGAAGTCCAAGTTGGCAACATATAGAGACGGTCCCTACCCAACAGCGGGCTCACAGTCTAAAAGGGGGAATGGTAGAGCCGCCCCCGATTTCCCCAGGGCTGGTGCGGGGAGAACTGCGGACGTCAGTCGTGTCCAGGGCCGGGGAAAATGTTGAGGTTTGGTCCATCATCATCATCATCATCAGTCGTATTTATTGAGCGCTTATTGTGTGCAGAACACTGTACTAAGCGCTTGGGAAGTCCAAGTTGGCAACATATAGAGACGGTCCCTACCCAACAGCGGGCTCACAGTCTAAAAGGGGGAATGGTAGAGCCGCCCCCAATTTCCCCAGGGCCGGTGCGGGGAGAACTGCGGGCGTCAGTCGTGGCCGGGGAAAACGTTGAGGTTTGGTCCATCATCATCATCATCATCATCATCAATCGTATTTATTGAGCGCTTACTGTGTGCAGAGCACTGGACTAAGCGCTTGGGAAGTCCAAGTTGGCAACATAGAGAGACGGTCCCTACCCGACAGTGGGCTCACAGTCTAAAAGGGGGAATGGTAGAGCCGCCCCCGATTTCCCCAGGGCCGGTGCGGGGAGAACTGTGGACGTCAGTCGTGGCCAGGGCCGGGGAAAACGTTGAGGTTTGGTCCACGTGTGCGGACGATAAGATCCGCAACTGCAGGGGATTGTGGCGGGCCGCATGGGGACGGGCGCGGCCTCCCAGGCTCGGGGGTTCAGAAACCTGGTGAGGGTGGCCGGGGAGCACACCCACCCACTGATCGATCAATTAATCAAGCGGTGGTATCATCATCATCATCATCAATCGTATTTATTGAGCGCTTACTATGTGCAGAGCACTGTACTAAGCGCTTGGGAAGTACAAATTGGCAACATCTAGAGACAGTCCCTACCCAACAGTGGGCTCACAGTCTAAAAGGGGGAGACAGAGAACAAAACCAAACATACTAACAAAATAAAATAAATAGAATAGATATGTACAAATAAAATAAATAAATAAATAGAGTAAAAAATATGTACAAACATATATACATGATTTTTATTGTATGGTTTTGTATTGTATGGTTTTGTATGGTATGTATTGAGCGCTTAGGACCCGAGTTCTACTACTCTCTCTGCCACTTGTCTGCCGGGGGAACTTGGGCAAGTCACTTCACTTCTCTGGGCCTCAGTTTCATCATCCGTAAAATGGGGATTGATTCGTCTACTCGCCACCAACCTCGTATCCACGTCCTGCCTCTGGCCTGGAATTCATTCATTCAATCGTATTTATTGAGCGCTTGCCAACTTGTACTTCCCAAGCGTTTAGTACATTGCTCTGCACACAGTAAGCGCTCAATAAATACGATTGATGATTGATTGATTGAGCGCTTACTGTGTGCAGAGCACCGTACTAAGGCACGCCTCCTCCAAGAGGCCTTCCCCAACCTAGCCCTCCTTCCCTCTCCTCCCACTGGCCTTGTGCATCGCCCCGACTTGCTCCCTTTATTCATACCCTCTCCCAGCCCCACACCACTCGGGTACCGATCTGTAGTTGATTTATTTATTCTTTCAATCGTATTTATTGAGCGCTTACTGTGTGCAGAGCACTGTCCTAAGCGCTTGATTTCTTTTAATGAGCGCTCAATAAATACGATTGATGATGATGAAATGCTGAATAAATATGATTGATTGACCGGCCGTGTGGGATGGGGACTGTGTCCAACCCTATTAGTCAATCAATCAATCGTATTTATTGAGCGCTTACTGTGTGCAGAGCACTGTACTAAGCGCTTGATTTCTTTTAATGTCTGTCTCCTCCGCTCTAGATTGTAAGCTCACTGTGGGCAGGGAACATGTCTGTTATATTGTTATCTTGTAGTCTCCCAAGTGCTTGGTATAGTGGTGTCCACGCAGTAAATGCTGAATAAATACGATTGATTGACCGGCCGTGTGGGACGGGGACTGTGTCCAACCCGATCAGTCAATCAATCAATCAACCGTATTTATTGAGCGCTTACTGTGTGCAGAGCACTGTACTAAGCGCTTGGGAAGTACAAGTCGGCAACATGTAGAGACAGTCCCTACCCAACAGCGGGCTCACAGTCTAGAAGTGGGAGACAGAGAACCAAACATACTGACAAAATAAAATACATATATGGATAGATATGTAGAATATATGTAGATATATAGAATAGATGTGTACAAGTAAGATAAATGTATTGATTTATGTATAGATATGTAGAATATATGTAGATATATAGAATAGATGATATGTACAAGTAAGATAAATGTATTGATTTATGTATAGATATGTAGAATCTATGTAGATATATAGAATAGATATGTACAAGTAAGATAAATGTATTGATTTATGTATAGATATGTAGAATATATGTAGATCTATAGAATAGATATGTACAAGTAAGATAAATGTATTGATTTATGTATAGATATGTAGAATATATGTAGATCTATAGAATAGATATGTACAAGTAAGATAAATGTATTGATTTATGTATAGATATGTAGAATATATGTAGATATATAGAATAGATATGTACAAGATGAATGTATTGATTTATGTATAGATATGTAGAATATATGTAGATCTATAGAATAGATATGTACAAGTAAGATAAATGTATTGATTTATGTATAGATATGTAGAATATATGTAGATCTATAGAATAGATATGTACAAGTAAGATGAATGTATTGATTTAGGTATAGATATGTAGAATATATGTAGATATATAGAATAGATATGTACAAGTAAGATAAATGTATTGATTTATGTATAGATATGTAGAATATATGTAGATCTATAGAATAGGTATGTACAAGTAAGATAAACGTATTGATTTATGTATAGATAGGTAGAATATATGTAGATATATAGAATAGATATGTACAAGTAAGATAAATGCATTGATTTATGTATAGATAGGTAGAATATATGTAGATATATAGAATAGATATGTACAAGTAAGAAATGCATTGATTTATGTATAGATACGTAGAATATATGTAGATATATAGAATAGATATGTACAAGTAAGATAAATAGAGTAGAAAATATGTACAAACATATATACATACATACAGGTGCTGTAGGGAAGGAGGTAAGATGGAGGGGGGATGAGGGAGTGTCTACCCCAGCGCTTAGTACAGTGCCTGGCACATAGTAAGCGCTTAACCAATGCCACTATTATTATTATTTCTACTGTGTGCATAGCAGTGGGTCCAGCTTGGCAGAGCCAGGCCTCGGTGTGGCCGCGTGGGCCCCGCGGGGCCGACGGAGCGCCAGCAGCGGGTGGCGGGGCGGGTTCCCAGGCGCCTCCCGCACCTGGGCACCCGTCCTGGAAAGGTGTGTGAGCACCCCGGGGCCGACACCTGCCGCCCTCCAACACGCCCCGTGCCGACTATCGTTCCCCGGGCCCACAGGCTTGGCAGAGGTTCAGTCCCATCTCGCCACAGACGCTCACTCTAACAAACCCAGATTGAAAGAGTCCCCCTGCCCCGGGCACCCCAGGGCCCCACCCTGCCCGGGTCGGTGGTCGGTGGCCGGCTGGGAGCCGTGGGCCCTTGGGTTCCCACGAGGTAAAAGGGGGCACGGCCCTCGGTGTGGTATCGGCGTTGGGGAGTCCCCAGACGGAAGCCAAATGGGGAAGCAGCGTGGCTCAGTGGAAAGAGCCCGGGCTTTGGAGTCAGAGGTCATGGGTTCGAATGCCGGATCTGCCAATTGTCAACTGGGTGACAGGCAGAAACTCCTCACCCTGGGCTTCCAGGCTGTCCATCACCTCACCCCCTCCTACCTCACCTCCCTTCTCTCCTTCTCCAGCCCAGCCCGCACCCTCCGCTCCTCTGCTGCTCATCTCCTCACCGTACCTCGTTCTCACCTGTCCCACCATCGACCCCCGGGCCCGGAATGCCCCCAATCCCTCTGCCCATCCGCCCAGCTCGCTCTCTTCCTCCCTTCAAGGCCCTACTGAGAGCTCACCTCCTCCAGGAGGCCTTCCCACACTCAGCCCCTTCCTTCCTCTCCCCCTCGTCCCCCTCTCCATCCCCCCATCTTACCTCCTTCCCTTCCCCACAGCACCTGTTTATATGTATATATGTTTGTACATATTTATTACTCTATTTATTTTACTTGTACATATCTATACTATTTATTTTATTTTGTTAGTATGTTTGGTTTTGTTCTCCGTCTCCCCCTTTTAGACTGTGAGCCCGCTGTTGGATAGGGACCGTCTCTAGATGTTGCCAACTTGGACTTCCCAAGCGCTTAGTACAGTGCTCTGCACATAGTAAGCGCTCAATAAATACGATTGATGATGATGATTTATTTTTTTTTGTTAGTATGTTTGGTTTTGTTCTCCCTCTCCCCCTTTTAGACTGTGAGCCCGCTGTTGGGCAGGGACCGTCTCTAGATGTTGCCAACTTGGACTTCCCAAGCGCTTAGTCCAGTGCTCTGCACGCAGTAAGCGCTCAATAAATACGATTGATTGATTGATTGACTTTGGGCAAGTCCACTTCTCTGTGCCTAGGTGACCTCATCTGTAAAATGGGGATTAAGACTGTGAGCCCCCCGTGGGACAGCCTGATCACCTTGTGACCTCCGCAGCACTTGGAACAGTGCTTTGCACATAGTAAGCGCTTAATAAATGCCATCCAAAAAAAAAAATGGGAGGGCCCGGGATAGGGTCTTTCCCTCTGGGGTGGTCCCAGCCCACTCCTGCCCCTACTCCACTTGGTCGTTAGGGTAGAGCGGACCAGGCCGTGGCAGCCGGCGGAGGGAGAAGGAGGCCCCAAAAATGGTTGCCCCATGCCCGCCGCCCTGTGCCTCACCCCTCCCTCCCCATGCCAGCTTGCCTGGAGCGTCGTGGGGGCCGGCTGCACCTGGGCAGCGATCAATCAATCAATCGTATTTATTGAGCGCTTACTATGTGCAGAGCACATAGTACATACTATGTGCAGAGCAGCAGGTGGGAGAGCGTCCGCCCGCCGCCCCCTCCCCTGCGAAACCCTCCTGGCCAGCCCGGCGGCCTAGGGCCCGGCCAAACTGGCTCATCCGGATTTGAAGGATGGCGGCGGGCTGAGGGGGAAGGGAGAAGAGGAGAAGGGGAAAGGGAGGGACCGGCCACCCCCATGCACAGACTCCGTCGGGAGCAGAGGAACTCAATCAATCAATCAATCAATCAATCGTATTTATTGAGCGCTTACTGTGTGCAGAGCACTGCACTAAGCGCGACTCTAAGAGGAGTCAGACCAAGGCTGGAAAGTCAGTCAATCAATCAATCGTATTTATTGAGCGCTTACTGTGTGCAGAGCACTGTACTAAGTGCTTGGGAAGTCCAAGTTGGCAACATAGAGAGCCAGTCCCTTCCCAACAGTGGGCTCACAGTCTTTCCTCTTAGAGGAAAGGCTCTAAGAGGAGTCAGACCGAGGCTGGAAAGTCAGGAGGGTTAGTTAGGGAACAGACGTGCCTCTAATGCAATATCTTCGGACCCTTTGGATAATAATAATAATGATGATGATGACATTTATTAAGCGCTTACTATGTGCAAAGCACTGTTCGAAGCGCCGAGGTGGTTACAAGGTGATCTGGTTGTCCCACGAGGGGCTCATGGTCTTAATCCCCATTTTACAGGTGAGGTCTCTGAGGCAGTGGGAAGTGAAGTGACTTGCCCACACAGCTGACAATTGGCGGAGCCAGGATTTGAACCCATGACCTCTGGCTCCAAAGCCCAGGCTCTTTCCACTGAGCCACGCTGCTTCTCCAATAAATAAATCGAGTAATAAATCCGTACAAACATATATACATATATGCAGGTGCTGTGGAAGTCTGGAGGGTTAGTTAGGGAACAGACGTGCCTCTAGTGCAATATCTTTGGACCCTTTGGATAATAATAATAATGATGATGGCATTTATTAAGCGCTTACTATGTGCAAAGCACTGTTCGAAGCGCCGAGGTGGTTACAAGGTGATCCGGTTGTCCCACGAGGGGCTCACAGTCTTAATCCCCATTTTACAGATGAGGTCACTGAGGCACTGGGAAGTGAAGTGATTTGCCCAAAGTCACACAGCTAACAATTGGCGGAGCCGGGATTTGAACCCATGACCTCTGGCTCCAAGGCCCGGCTCTTTCCACTGAGCCACGCTGCTTCTCCAATAAATAAATAGAGTAATAAATCCGTACGAACATATATACATATATACAGGTGCTGTGGAAGTCAGGAGGGTTAGTTAGGGAACAGACGTGCCTCTAGTGCAATATCTTCGGACCCTTTGGATAATAATAATAATGATGATGATGGCATTTATTAAGCGCTTATTATGTGCAAAGCACTGTTCGAAGCGCCGAGGTGGTTACAAGGGGATCAGGTTGTCCCACGAGGGGCTCACAGTCTTCATCCCCATTTGACAGATGAGGCCACAGAGGCCCAGAGAAGTGAAGTGACTTGCCCAAAGTCACACAGCCGACAGTTGGCGGAGCCGGGATTTGAACCCGTGACCTCTGACTCCAAAGCCCGGGCTCTTTCCACTGAGCCACGCTGCTTCCGGGTCCGGACCCCCCACCAGACCCTCTCACCAGCCCAAGGAGGCCTGTGCTATAATAATAATAATGTTGGCATTTGTTAAGCGCTTACTGTGTGCAAAGCACTGTGCTAATAATGATCATCTGGTATGAAGACTTGACACCTGACCACGTGTTTTATTTTGTTGTCCGTCTCCCCCTTCTAGACGGTGAACCCGCTGTCGGGTAGGGACCGTCTCTCTATGTTGCCAACTTGGACTTCCCAAGCGCTTAGTACAGTGCTCGGCGCACAGTAAGCGCTCAATAAATACGATTGAATGAATGAATGGTATCTGTTAATCACTAGCGTGGTGCCAAGCACCGTGCTGAGCGCTGGGTAGATGCGACACAATCAAATGGGACACAGTCCCTGTCCCACGTGAGGCTCACAGTCTAAGGGAGATCATAACCGTAATAACTGCGGCATTGGCGGGCTTTGGAGTCAGAGGCCATGGGTTCAAATCCCGGCTCCACCGCTTGTCAGCTGGGTGACTTTGGGCAAGTCGCTTCACTTCTCTGGGCCTCAGTTCCCTCATCTGTCAAATGGGGATGAAGACTGTGAGCCCCTCGTGGGACAACCTGATTACCTTGTATCTACCCCAGCGCTTAGAACAGTGCTTTGCACATAGTAAGCGCTTAACAAATGCCATCATTATGATTATTATTATTGTAGCTACCCCAGCGCTTAGAACAGTGCTTTGCACATAGTAAGCGCTTAATAAATACCAACATTATTATTATTATTACTACTACACCTCAGGCACCGAACTAAGCGCTGGAGTAGGTAGAGGATAGTGGAGGAAGACGCAGTCCCCGCCCCAGTCGCTTCACTTCTCTGGGCCTCAGTTCCCTCATCTGTCAAATGGGGATGAAGACTGTGAGCCCCTCGTGGGACAACCTGATTACGTTGTATCTACCCCAGCGCTTAGAACAGTGCTTTGCACACAGTAAGCGCTTAATAAATACCAACATCATTATTATTATTACTACTCCGCCTCGGGCACCGAACTAAGCGCTGGAGTAGGTAGAGGATAGTGGAGGAAGACGCAGTCCCCGCCCCAGTCGCTTCACTTCTCCGGGCCTCAGTTCCCTCATCTGTCAAATGGGGATGAAGACTGTGAGCCCCTCGTGGGACAACCTGATTACCTTGTATCTCCCCCAGTGCTTAGAACAGTGCTTTGCACATAGTAAGCGCTTAACAAATACCAACATTATTATTATTATTACTACTACGCCTCGGGCACCGAACTAAGCGCTGGAGTAGGTGGAGGATAGTGGAGGAAGACGTAGTCCCCGCCTCAGTCGCTTCGCTTCTCAAGGCCTCAGTTCCCTCATCTGTAAAATGGGGATGAAGACTGTGAGCCCCTCGTGGGACAACCTGATTACCTTGTATCTCCCCCAGCGCTTAGAACAGTGCTTTGCACATAGTAAGCGCTTAACAAATACCAACATTATTATTATTATTACTACTACGCCTCGGGCACCAAACTAAGCGCTGGAGAAGGTGGAGGATAGTGGAGGAAGACGCAGTCCCCTCCCCAGTCTAAGGGGGAGAGAGAACAGTTACCATCCCCATTTCACGGATGAGGAAACGGAGGCACGGAGAAGCGAAGCGACTTGCCCGAGGTCACGGTGAGTGACGGAGTCGGGATTAGAACCCAGGTCCCCTGGGCTCTTTCCACCAGGCCACGCTGCTTCATCATCATCATCATCATCATCATCATCATCAATCGTATTTATTGAGCGCTTACTGTGTGCAGAGCACTGGAATAAGCGCTTGGGAAGTACAAGTTGGCAACATGTAGAGACGGTCCCTACCCAACAGTGGGCTCACAGTCTAAAAGGGGGAGACAGAGAACAAAACCAAACATACTAACAAAATAAAATAAATAGAATAGATATGTACAAGTAAAATAGAGTAATAAATATGTACAAGCATATATACGTATATCCAGGTGCTGTGGGGAAGGGAAGGAGGTAAGATGGGGGGATGGAGAGGGGGATGAGGGGGAGAGTAAGGAAGGGGCTCAGTCTGGGAAGGCCTCCTGGAGGAGGTGAGCTCTCAGCAGGGCCTCAGTAGGGCTTCCGCACCTTCCCCTCCATTTGGGTTGCAGTGGACTGTACGTCGAACGAGGATCGGGAGCCGTACGACAGGGTGGACGCCAGTGGCACCGTGGACCCTGGACACACCTGTTGACTTGGACGCAGCAGGCTCGCGTCTCGACGTCACCTCGCACGGGTTACGTGGCAGGACGGTAATCGGACGGAAGTAGGCAGAACCTAGAGCAATCAATCAATCGTATTTATTGAGCGCTTACTATGCGCAGAGCACTGTACTAAGCGCTTGGGACATACAAGTTGGCAACATATAGAGACAGTCCCTACCCAACAGTGGGCTCACAGTCTAAAAGAGCAGACCCCCAGGGGCCCCCGCCACTGTGGCCCTTTCGACCGGGCTCCCGTCAACACGGGTGCTGCGTCTGGACCCCAGGAGCCATGGCGCCCAGGCGTCGAACGTAAAGGTGTCCTTCACTTGTCTGCTGTGGGACCTCGGGCAACTCACTTCACTTTTCTGTGCCTTAATGACCTCATCTGGAAACAGCACCTGTATATATGTTTGCAACAATAATAATAATGATGGCATTTATTAAGCGCTTACTATGTGCAAAGCACTGTTCTAAGCGCCGGGGAGGTTACAAGGTGATCAGGTCGTCCCACGGGGGGCTCACAGTCTTCATCCCCGTTTTACAGATGAGGTAACTGAGGCCCGGAGAATCAATCAATCAATCGTATTTATTGAGCGCTTACTGTGTGCAGAGCACTGTACTAAGCGCTTGGGAAGTACAAGCTGGCAACATCTAGAGACAGTCCCTACCCAACAGTGGGCTCACAGTCTGGAAGGGGGAGACAGAGAACAAAACCAAACATACTAACAAAATAAAATAAATAGAATAGGTAGGTACAAATAGAATAAATAGGTACAAGATAGATAGAGAAGTGAAGTGACTTGCCCAGAGTCACACAGCTGACAATTGGCGGAGCTGGGATTTGAACCCGTGACCTCTGACTCAAAGGCCCGGGCTCTTTCCACTGAGCCACGCTGCTTCTCCAAGATTGTACAGATTTATTACTCTATTGTACTTGTACATATTTACTGTTCTATTTATTTTGTTAATGCTGTGCATTTAGCTTTAATTCTATTTGCTCTGATGACTTGACACCTGTCCTCATGTTTTGTTTTGTTGTCCGTCCCCCCCTTCTAGACTGTGAGCCCGTTGGTGGGTAGGGCCCGTCTGTAGATGTTGCCAACTTGGACTTCCCGAGCGCTTAGTACAGTGCTCTGCACGCAGTAAGCGCTCAATAAATGCGATTGAATGAATGAATGAATGGGGATGGAGACAGTGAGCCCCGTGGGGGACAGGGACTGTGTCCAACCTGATTAGCTTGTACCTATCCCAGGGGTTAGAATAGCGGTAGACCTATAGTAATCGCTTAATCATCATCATCATATTTATTGAGCGCTTACTGTGTGCAGAGCACTGTACTAAGCGCTTGGGAAGTACAAGTTGGCAACATATAGAGACAGTCCCTACCCAACAGTGGGCTCACAGTCTAAAAGGGGGAGACACACAACAAAATAAGTAGGCAGGTGTCAATACTATCAGAATAAACAGAATTATAGCTGTATACTACATCATTACTATGTACACAAAACATCATTACGTACAGAAGTAGCGTGGCTCAATGGAAAGAGCCCGGTGAAAGCCATCATCATCAGAGGAGGAGAAGGGGTTGACCAGCTGGAGACTGTGAGTCCACTCTGTATGTTGCCAACTTGTACTTCCCAAGCGCTTAGTCCAGTGCTCTGCATACAGTAAGCGCTCACTAAATACGATTGATTGATTGATCGGAGATGGGACTGTCACGGCCAACTAAGCCGCAGGGTGGGCCGCCCTGGCCGCAGGCCCTGTTCCCGGCCCGTGGTCTCCCGTTACCGTGGAAATCAAGGTGGCGATTACCTGTTCCTCTCCTTCCCCTTGGCCCAGAAGGCAGCCGATTTCTAGGAAAGGGTCGAGGTGGGAGCCTCGGGGCCTGGCGGGTGCCCCCTTCCCCTTTCCCTCCTCTCCCATCTCTATATGTTGCCAACTTGTACTTCCCAAGCGCTTAGTCCAGTGCTCTGCACACAGTAAGCGCTCGCTAAATACGATTGATTGATTGACCGGAGACGGGACTGTCACGGCCAACTAAGCCGCAGGGTGGGCCGCCCTGGCCGCAGGCCCTGTTCCCGGCCCATGGTCTCCCGTTCCCGTGGAAGTCAAGGTGGCCGATTACCTGTTCCTCTCCTTCCCCTTGGCCCAGAAGGCAGCCGATTTCTAGGAAAGGGTCGAGGTGGGAGCCTCGGGGCCTGGCGGGTGCCCCCTTCCCCTTTCCCTCCTCTCCCATCTCTATATGTTGCCAACTTGTACTTCCCAAGCGCTTAGTCCAGTGCTCTGCACACAGTAAGCGCTCGCTAAATACGATTGATTGATTGACCGGAGACGGGACTGTCACGGCCAACTAAGCCGCAGGGTGGGCCGCCCTGGCCGCAGGCCCTGTTCCCGGCCCATGGTCTCCCGTTCCCGTGGAAGTCAAGGTGGCCGATTACCTGTTCCTCTCATTCCCCTTGGCCCAGAAGGCAGCCGATTTCTAGGAAAGGGTCGAGGTGGGAGCCTCGGGGCCTGGCGGGTGCCCCCTTCCCCTTTCCCTCCTCTCCCCTGCCCCCCGGGCTTCCCTCCCCAAAGGCTGGAGCCGCGCGTCCATCCGGGGGCCGAAAGGGCAGAAGAACTTGCCAGGCGGGTGAGATCTGACAAATCCCTTGCCCGGCTGGTTCTCCAGAGTCTCGGGGTGTCACCGGTTTAAAAGGCCCCTGGGCCTTCCCTCCCACCCCCACCCCCCTCTCCATCATCGTCATCATCATCAATCGTATTTATTGAGCGCTTACTGTGTGCAGAGCACTGGACTAAGCGCTTGGGAAGTACAAATTGGCAACATATAGAGACAGTCCCTACCCAACAGTGGCTCCACCAAGCCACACACAGCGACCTTTTGTTCTTCCCCACTCAGGGTGACCCGAGAGCACCTAGTGACAGTCTGCTTTGTGCCCTCAGTTTCCCTTCTCTTTAAAGCCTCCAACTGATGTTTCCGGAACCTTCGCCAGTAGCTTCCCCTCACTCCCCTCCACACCCCGCTCATCGTCTCGGTGGTATTTACCTTTGGCAGGCAGACCACCGCGCTATCCATCAGTGGTATTTATTGAGCGTTCACTACATGCAGAATATTGTAATAATAATAATAATAATGAATGGCATTTATTAAGCGCTTACTATGTGCAAAGCACCGTTCTAAGCGCTGGGGAGGTTACAAGGCGATCGGGTTGTCCCACGGGGGGCTCACAGTCTTCATCCCCGTTTTCCAGATGAGGGGACTGAGGCCCAGAGAAGCGAAGTGACTTGCCCAAAGTCACCCAGCTGACAATTGGCAGAACAGGGATTTGAACCCATGACCTCTGACTCCAAAGCCCGGGCTCTTTTCCACCGAGCCACCCTGCTTGGGAGAGTACAATACAACCGAAATCGCAGACCCGATCCCTGCCCATAAGGAGCTTACAGACTAGAGGACAAGCACCTGGGAGAGCAGAGTGGCGACGGAATCAATCAATCAATCATATTTATTGAGCGCTTACTGTGTGCAGAGCACTGTACTAAGCGCTTGGGAAGTACAAGTTGGCAACATATACAGTCCCTACCCAACAGTGGGACGGAAGACCCCGACCCTGTCCTCAAGGGGCTAGCGGCCGAGGGACTCTGCTCCTTTCCAGGGTGGCCAACGAGGGTGGCCAGAACTACTGGAAAGGGAGATCAATCAATCAATCATATTTATTGAGCACTTACTGTGTGCAGAGCACTGTACTAAGCGCTTGGGAAGTACAAGTTGGCAACATATAGAGACAGTCCCTACCCAACAGTGGGCTCACAGTCTAAAAGGGGGAGACAGAGAACAAAACCAAACATACTAACAAAATAAAATAAATAGAATAGATATGTACAAGTAAAATAAATAGAGTAATAAATATGTACAAGCATATATACAGGTGCTGTGGGGAAGGGAAGGAGGTAAGATGAGGGGGATGGAGAGGGGGACGAGGGGGAGATGTGCATGACATTATGCATCATGTAACGAGGCAAGCAGCATAACATAATGATGTGATAAGCCCCATTTTGTGGGAGTGTGCTGAGTCCATCTGAACCTCTACTTTTTTTTGTGGGGGGAAGTGGGGGGCTTCCTGACTAAAGAGACGTTCCCTTCCCTTCACAGGCCCTCTCCGTGCCGTCACGGAATTCGCCGGCAAGGAGCTGAGCCGGAGGGAGGGTGGACCCCGGAGGGAAAAGTGCGGGACAGAGAGGCCTCTGGAAACGTGTACCTCAACTGGTGACTGTGGTATAATAATAATTTTGGTATTTGTTAAGCGCTTACTATGTGCAAAGCACTGTTCTAAGCGCTGGGGAGGACACAAGATGACCAGGTTGTCCCATGTGAGGCTCACAATCTTAGTCCCCGTTTTACAGATGAGGTAACTGAGGCTCAGAGAAGTGAAGTGACTCGCCCAAAGTCACCCAGCTGACAGTTGGTGGAGCCGGGATTTGAACCCATGACCTCTGACTCCAAAGCCCCGGATCTTTCCACCGAGCCAGGCTGCTTCTGTATCAACCCGGACCACTGGCCCCCCCGCAAACGGAGGCTGTGTTTGGGATCATGCTCCGTAGCGTGTCCTTGGCGTGTGCTTGCCGTGGGGGTGGGACAGTGATGGGGCTCCTGCAGGCGGTTATTTCTCTGTAGCCTGGGCCTCGTGGGGGCTCAGTTTACTGTGTCTCTCGGTTCAGGGATGGGGATAAGGAGGTCAGTGCTTCCAAGGGGCTTCATGAGGGTGTAATCAATCAATCAATCGTATTTATTGAGCGCTTACTATGTGCAGAGCACTGTACTAAGCGCTTAAGGTGTAAGGGAGGGCTGGTCTGGTACTGGGGTGTAGATGAAGATGAGGGGGGTCGGCGCTCCTGAGGGGCTTCCTGAGGCCTTGAGGGAGGGCCAGCCACGGTAGAAGGTATAAGAAGCGGCGTGGCTCAGTGGAAAAGAGCCCGGGCTTTGGAGTCAGAGGTCACGGGTTCAAATCCCCGCTCCGCCAAGTGTCAGCTGGGTGACTTTGGGCAAGTCGCTTCACTTCTCTGTGCGCCTCAGTGACCTCATCTGTCAAATGGGGATGAAGACTGTGAGCCCCCCGTGGGACAACCTGATCACCTTGTAACCTTCCCAGCGCTTGGAACAGTGCTTTGCACATAGTAAGCGCTTAATAAATGCCATCATCATTATTATTATTATTATTATAAGGGTGGAGGCGAGGGGGTCAGTGCTCCCAAGGGGCTTCCTGAGGCCTTGAGGGAGGGCCAGCCACGGTAGAAGGTATAAGAAGCGGCGTGGCTCAGTGGAAAAGAGCCCGGGCTTTGGAGTCAGAGGTCATGGGTTCAAATCCCCGCTCCGCCAAGTGTCAGCTGTGTGACTTTGGGCAAGTCGCTTCACTTCTCTGTGCGCCTCAGTGACCTCATCTGTCAAATGGGGATGAGGACTGTGAGCCCCCCGTGGGACAACCTGATCACCTTGTAACCTTCCCAGCGGTTAGAACAGTGCTTTGCACATAGTAAGCGCTTAATAAATGCCACCATTATTATTACTTCCCAAGCGCTTAGTCCAGTGCTCTGCACACAGCAAGCGCTCAATAAATACGGTCGAACGAATGAATGACTGAGGGGAGGGGAGGGGCGGGGCCTTCCCGCGCGCCCCCGCGCCGACGTCCGCTCCCGCGCGCGCCGCCGAGGGGGGGCGGCGGGGCCGCGCACGTTACGTAAGGGGGCGGGGCCGCGCACGCTACGGGCGGGCGGCGGGGCCGCGCGCGTTGCGGAAGGGGGCGTGGCCGCGCGCGTTCATTCATTCATTCATTCAATCGCGTTTATTGAGTGCTTACTGTGTGCAGAGCACTGGACTAAGCGCTTGGGAAGTCCAAGTTAGCAACAGATAGAGATAGTCCCTACCCAACAGCGGGCTCACAGTCTAGAAGGGGGAGACAGACGACCAAACAGAACATCTTAACAAAATAAAATAAATAGAATAAATATGTACAAATAAAATAGAGTAATAAATAGGTACAAACATATATACATATATATGGGTGCTGTGGGGAGAGGAAGGAGGTAAGGCGGGGGGGGAGGGGGCGGAGGGGGAGAGGATGGAGGGGGCCGAGTGTGGGAAGGCCTCCTGGAGGAGGTGAGCTCTCAGTAGGGCCTTGAAGGGAGGAAGAGAGCCAGCTTGGCGGATGGGCAGAGGGATTGGGGGCATTCCGGGCCAGGGGATGACGTGGGCCGGGGGTCGACGGCGGGACAGGCGAGAACGAAGCCTGGTGAGGTTCAAATCCCGGCTCCACCACTTGTCAGCTGTGTGACTTTGGGCAAGTCACTTAAGTTCTCTGGGCCTCAGTTCCCTCATCTGGAAAATGGAGATGAAGACTGTGAGCCTGCCGTGGGACAACCTGATCATCTTGTAACCTCCCCAGCGCTTAGAATAGTGCTTGGCACATAGTAAGTGTTTAATAAATGCCAATAAAATAGATATATATATATATAAAGAGGTCATGAGTTCAAATTCCCACTCCGCGAATTGTCAGCTGCGTGACTTTAGGCAAGTCACTTCACTTCTCTGGGCCTCAGTGACCTCATCTGGAAAATGGGGATGAAGACTGTGAGGTCCCCCCCCCCCCCCCCCCCACCGTGGGACAACCTGATCACCTTGTAACCTCCCCAGCGGTTAGAACAGTGCTTTGCACGTAGTGAGCGCTTAATAAATGTCATTATTATTACCAGTTCTCTGTGCCCTCAGTTTGTTTCCCTGTAATAATAATAATAATAATGATGGTATTTGTTTCTGGACTGTGAGCCCACTGTTGGGTAGGGACCGTCTCTATATGATGTTGCCAGCTTGTACTTCCCAAGCGCTTAGTCCGGTGCCCTGCACACAGTAAGTGCTCAATAAATACGAATGAATGAATAAATGAATGAGTGAATTAGCGGCAGAGGAGCAGAGGGTGCGGGCTGGGGTGGAGAAGGAGAGAAGGGAGGTGAGGCCTTCCCAAACTGAGCCCCCTCCTTCCTCTCCCCCTCCTCCCCATCCCCCTCGCCTTACCTCCTTCCCCTCCCCACAGCACCTGTATATATATATATCCATATATGTTTGTACGGATTTATTACTCTATTTTATTTGTACATGTTTATTCTATTTATTTTATTTTGTTAATATGTTTGGTTTTGTTTTCTGTCTCCCCCTTCTGGACTGTGAGCCCTCTGTTGGGTAGGGACCGTCTGTATATGTTGCCAACTTGTCCTTCCCAAGCGCTTAGTCCAGCGCTCTGCACACAGGAGGCGCTCAATAAATACGATTGAACGAATGAATGAAGGAGGTGAGGGGGGAGGGGGCGAGGGGGATGGACAGCCTGAAGGGGGCGGACAGCTTGAAGGGGGCGGGGCCGCGCACGCGCGCCGCGAAAGGGGGCGTGGCCGCGCACGCGCTGCCAAAGGGGGCGGGGCCGCGCGCGTTTGCTGCGCATGGGGGCGGGACCACGCACGTTGCGGAAGGGGGCGGGGCCTCACGCTCGCGCGCTGCGGAAGGAGGCGGGGCACGCACGCGCGCTGCTGAAGGGGCGGGGCACGATCGCGCGCGGCGAAAGGGGGCGGGGCCGCGCGCGTGCTCTGCGGATGGGGGTGGGGCCGCTCGCGCTGCCTAAGGGGGCGGGGCCGCTCACGTGGCGGAAGGGGGCGGGGCCGCTCACGTGGCGGAAGGGGGCGGGGCCTCACTCTCGCTCCGCGGAAGGGGCGGGGCCACGCACGTTGCGGAAGGGGGCGGGGCCGCGCGCGCGCTGCCTACGGGGGCGGGGCCACTCCCGTTGCGAAAGGGGGCGGGGCCTCACGCTCGCGCTGCGGATGGGGGTGGGGCCGCTCTCGGGGCCTTTGGGGGGCGGGGCCGCTCACGTGGAGGAAGGGGGCGGGGCCTCACTCTCGCTCTGCGGGAGGGGCGGGGCCACGCACGTTGCGGGAGGGCGGGGACACGCGCGTGCGCTGCCGATGGGGGCGGGGCCGCGCGCGCTGCCTACGGGGGCGGGGCCACGCACGTTGAGAAAGGGGGCGGGATCACGCACGTTGCGGAAGGGGGCGGGGTCGTACGCTCGCGCGCTGCGGAATGGGGCGGGGCACGCACGCGCGCTGCTGAAGGGGCGGGGCAGGATCGCGCGCGCGGGGAAAGGGGGCGGGGCCGCGCGCGTGCGCTGCGGATGGGGGTGGGGCCGCTCGCGCTGCCTAAGGGGGCGGGCCGCTCACGTGGCGGAAAAGGGGGCGGGGCCTCACTCTCGCTCTGCGGGAGGGGCGGGGCCACGCACGTTGCGGAAGGGGCGGGGACACGCGCGTGCGCTGCGGATGGGGGTGGGGCCGCGCGCGCGCTGCCTACGGGGGCGGGGCCACGCACGTTGCGAAAGGGGGCGGGATCACGCACGTTGCGGAAGGGGGCGGGGCACGCACGCGCGCTGCTGAAGGGGCGGGGCAGGATCGCGCGCGCGGCGAAAGGGGGCGGGGCCGCGCGCGTGCGCTGCGGAGGGGGGTGGGGCCGCTCGCGCTGCCTAAGGGGGCGGGCCGCTCACGTGGCGGAAAAGGGGGCGGGGCCTCACTCTCGCTCTGCGGAAGGGGCGGGGCCACGCACGTTGCGGAAGGGGGCGGGGACGCGCGCGTGCGCTGCGGATGGGGGCGGGGCCGCGCGCGAGCTGCCTACGGGGGCGGGGCCACGCACGTTGCGAAAGGGGGCGGGATCACGCACGTTGCGGAAGGGGGCGGGGACTCACTCTCGCTCTGCGGAAGGGGGCGGGGCCGCACGCTCGCTCTGCGGAAGGGGCGGGGCCACGCACGTTGCGGGAGGGGCGGGGCCGCGCGCGTGCGCTGCCGATGGGGGCGGGGCCGCGCGCGCGCTGCCTACGGGGGCGGGGCCACGCACGTTGCGAAAGGGGGCGGGATCACGCACGTTGCGGAAGGGGGCGGGGTCGTACGCTCGCGCGCTGCGGAAGGGGGCGGGGCACGCACGCGCGCTGCTGAAGGGGCGGGGCAGGATCGCGCGCGGCGAAAGGGGGCGGGGGCCGCGCGCGTGCGCTGCGGATGGGGGGGGGGGCCGCTCGCGCTGCCTAAGGGGGCGGGCCGCTCACGTGGCGGAAAAGGGGGCGGGGCCTCACTCTCGCTCTGCGGGAGGGGCGGGGCCACGCACGTTGCGGAAGGGGCGGGGCCACGCACGTTGCGGGGGGGCGGGGACGCGCGCGTGCGCTGCGGATGGGGGCGGGGCCGCGCGCGCTGCCTACGGGGGCGGGGCCACGCACGTTGCGAAAGGGGGCGGGATCACGCACGTTGCGGAAGGGGGCGGGGACTCACTCTCGCTCTGCGGAAGGGGGCGGGGCCGCACGCTCGCTCTGCGGAAGGGGCGGGGCCACGCACGTTGCGGGAGGGGCGGGGACGCGCGCGTGCGCTGCGGATGGGGGCGGGGCCGCGCGCGCTGCCTACGGGGGCGGGGCCACGCACGTTGCGTAAGGGGGCGGGGCCGCGCGCTCGCGCTGCGTAAGGGGGCGGGCCCGCGCACGCCTCCTTCGTCTCCTTCCGTGCGTGCGTGCGCGCGTGCGTGCGTGCGTCCCTTCCCCCGGCCCCTCCCCCCTCCCCCGGGTCCCCTCCGGCGGTTGCCCGCCCGGCCGGCCCCTCAGGCCCCTCAGGTCGCCATCCCCGGTGGCCGCCTCGTCCGTCGCCCTCCCTCGTCCTCCTCTTCCTCCTCCTCCGCCGCCGCCGCCGCCTTCCGCCCCCCGCGCTCCCGGGGCCGCGCTCCCGGGGCCGCGATGCCGGAGAAGCGTCCGTTCGAGCGGCTGCCGGCCGACGTGTCCCCCGTCAACTACGGCCTCTGCCTCAAGCCCGACCTGCTCGACTTCACCTTCGAGGGAAAGCTGGAGGCCGCCGCCCAGGTACGGGGCGGGGACCCCCTCCCCAGCCCCCCCGCCTTACCTCCTTCCCCTCCCCACACCACCTTTATAGATGTTTGTACGGATTTGTTACTCTATTTATTTTAGTTGTACATATCTATTCTATTCATTTTATTTGGTTAATATAGTTGGTTTTGTTCTCCGTCTCCCCCTTCTAGACTGTGAGCCCACTGGTGGGTAGGGACCGTCTCTAGATGTGGCCAACTTGGACTTCCCAAGCGCTTAGTCCAGTGCTCTGCACACAGTAAGCGTTCATCCCCCGGGCCTGGAATGCCCCCAATCCCTCCGCCCATCCGCCAAGCTCGCCCTCTTCCTCCCTTCAAGGCCCTGCTGAGAGCTCACCTCCTCCAGGAGGCCTTCCCACACTCAGCCCCTTCCTTTCTCTCCCCCTCGTCCCCCTCCCCATCCCCCCCGCCTTACCTCCTTCCCTTCCCCACACCACCTGGATAGATGTTTGTACGGATTTATTACTCTATTTATTTTACTTGTACACATCTATTCTATTCATTTTATTTGGTTAATATATTTGGTTTTGTTCTCTGTCTCCCCCTTCTAGACTGTGAGCCCACTGTTGGGTAGGGACTGTCTCTATGCGTTACCAGCTTGGACTTCCCAAGCGCTTAGTCCAGTGCTCTGCACACAGTAAGCGCTCATCCCCCGGGCCTGGAATGCCCCCAATCCCTCCGCCCCTCCGCCAAGCTCGCTCTCTTCCTTCCTTCAAGGCCCTGCTGAGAGCTCACCTCCTCCAGGAGGCCTTCCCACACTCAGCCCCTTCCTTCCTCTCCCCCTCGTCCCCCCCCCCCATCCCCCCCGCCTTACCTCCTTCCCTTCCCCACACCACCTGGATAGATGTTTGTTCGGATTTATTACTCTATTTATTTTACTTGTACACATCTATTCTATTCATTTTATTTGGTTAATATATTTGGTTTTGTTCTCTGTCTCCCCCTTCTAGACTGTGAGCCCACTGTTGGGTAGGGACTGTCTCTATGCGTTACCAGCTTGTACTTCCCAAGCGCTTAGTCCAGTGCTCTGCACACAGTAAGCGCTCATCCCCCGGGCCTGGAATGCCCCCAATCCCTCCGCCCCTCCGCCAAGCTCGCCCTCTTCCACCCTTCAAGGCCCTGCTGAGAGCTCACCTCCTCCAGGAGGCCTTCCCACACTCAGCCCCTTCCTTCCTCTCCCCCTCGTCCCCCTCCCCATCCCCCCCGCCTTACCTCCTTCCCTTCCCCACACCACCTGGATAGATGTTTGTACGGATTTATTACTCTATTTATTTTACTTGTACACATCTATTCTATCTATTTTATTATGTTAATATGCTTGGTTTTGTCGTCTGTCTCCCCCTTCTAGCCTGTGAGCCCACTGTTGGGTAGGGACCGTCTCTAGATGTGGCCAGCTTGGACTTCCCAAGCGCTTAGTCCAGTGCTCTGCACACAGTAAGCGCTCATCCCCCGGGCCTGGAATGCCCCCAATCCCTCTGCCCATCCGCCAAGCTCGCCCTCTTCCTTCCTTCAAGGCCCTGCTGAGAGCTCACCTCCTCCAGGAGGCCTTCCCACACTCAGCCCCTTCCTTCCTCTCCCCCTCGTCCCCCTCCCCATCCCCCCCGCCTTACCTCCTTCCCCTCCCCACACCACCTTTATAGATGTTTGTACGGATTTATTACTCTATTTATTTTACTTGTACACATCTATTCTATCTATTTTATTATGTTAATATGCTTGGTTTTGTTCTCCGTCTCCCCCTTCTAGACTGTGAGCCCGCCGTCGGGTAGGGACCGTCCCTCGATGTGGCCAGCTTGGACTTCCCAAGCGCTTAGTACACACAGTAAGCGCTCATTAAATACGATTGATTGATTGGACTTCCCAAGCGCTGAGTACAGTGCTCGGCACACAGTAAGCGCCCAATCAATACAATTGAATGAATTGAATTGAATAAATACGATTGATTGATTGGACTTCCCAAGCGCTGAGTACAGTGCTCGACACACAGTAAGCGCTCAATAAATACGATTGATCGATTGATTCCCCTCCCCACACTACCTGTATATGTATATATGTTTGTACGTATTTATTATTCTATTTTATTTGTCCATATCTATTCTATTCATTTTATTTGGTTAATATATTTGGTTTTGTTCTCTGTCTCCCCCTTCTAGACTGTGAGCCCACTGTTGGGTAGGGACTGTCTCTAGATGTGGCCAGCTTGGACTTCCCAAGCGCTTAGTCCAGTGCTCTGCACACAGTAAGCGTTCATCACCCGGGCCTGGAATGCCCCCAGTCCCTCTGCCCATCCGCCAAGCTGGCTCTCTTCCTCCCCTCAAGGCCCTGCTGAGAGCTCACCTCCTCCAGGAGGCCTTCCCACACTCAGCCCTCTCCTTCCTCTCCGCCTCGTCCCCCTCTCCATCCCCCCATCTTTCCTCCTTTCCTTCCCCACAACACCTGGATAGATGTTTGTACATTTTTATTACTCTATTTATTTTACTTGCACATATCTATTCTATTCATTTTATTTTGTTAATATGTTTGGTTTTGTCGTCTGTCTCCCCCTTGTAGACTGTGAGCCCGCTGTTGGGTAGGGACCGTCTCTAGATGTTGCCAACTTGGACTTCCCAAGCGCTTAGTACAGTGCTCGGCACACAGTAAGCGCTCAATAAATACGATTGATTGATTGATTGATTCCCCTCCCCACACCACCTGTATATATGTTTGTACGGATTTATTACTCTATTTATTGATTTATTTTACTTGTACATATCTATTCTATTCATTTTATTTTGTTAATATGTTTGGTTTTGTCGTCTGTCTCCCCCTTGTAGACTGTGAGCCCGCTGTTGGGTAGGGACCGTCTCTAGATGTTGCCAACTTGGACTTCCCAAGCGCTTAGAACAGTGCTCGGCACACGGTAAGCGCTCAATAAATACGATTGAATGAATGAGTGAATGAATGAATGAATGAGCCCGCTGTTGGGCAGGGACCGTCTCTATATGTTGCCAACTTGGACTTCCCAAGCGCTTAATCCAGTGCTCTGCACACGGTAAGCGCTCAATAAATATGAATGAATGAATGAATGTTGGGTAGGGACCGTCTCTATCTGTTCCCGACTTGGACTTCCCAAGCGCTTAGTCCACTGCTCTGCACACAGTAAGCGCTCAATAAATACGAATGAATGAAAGGAGGCCTTCCCAGACTGAGCCCCCTCTTCCCTCTCCTCCCCCTCCCCATCCCCCCCCCGCCTTACCCCCTTCCCCTTCCCACAGCACCTGGATATATCTTTGTACAGATTGATTACTCTATTTTACTTGTACAGATTTATTCTATTTATTTTATTTGGTTAATGTGTGTTGTTTTGTCGTCTGTCTCCCCTTTCTAGACTGTGAGCCCGCTGTTGGGTAGGGACCGTCTTTAGGTGTTGCCGACTTGGACTTCCCAAGAGCTTAGTCCAGTGCTCTGCACACAGTAAGCGCTCAATAAATACGATTGAATGAATGTTGGGTAGGGACCGTCTCTATATGTTGCCGACTTGCACTTCCCAAGCGCTTAGTCCAGTGCTCTGCACACAGTAAGCGCTCAATAAATAGGATTGAATGAATGAATGAATGAAAGGAGGCCTTTCCAGACTGAGCCCCCTCCTCCCCCATCCCCCCCGCCTTACCTCCTTCCCCTCCCCACAGCACCTGTATATTCGTATATATGTTTGTACATGTTTATTACTCTATTTATTTTATTTGTACATATTTATTCTATTTATTTTATTTGGTTAATGTGTGTTGTTTTGTCGTCCGTCTCCCCCTTCTAGGCTGTGAGCCCGCTGTTGGGCAGGGACCGTCTCTCTATGTTGCCAACTTGGACTTCCCAAGCGCTTAGTCCAGTGCTCTGCACACAGTAAGAGCTCAAT
Organism: Tachyglossus aculeatus; assembly: GCF_015852505.1. NCBI lineage: Eukaryota > Metazoa > Chordata > Mammalia > Monotremata > Tachyglossidae > Tachyglossus > Tachyglossus aculeatus. Next base: position 39,971,148 of record NC_052073.1, read on the forward strand.
AAATACGATTGAATGAATGAATGAAAGGAGGCCTTCCCAGACTGAGTCCCCTCTTTCCTCTCCCCCTCCTCCCCGCCTTACCTCCTTCCCCTCCCCACAGCCCCTGTATATATGTATATTTGTTTGTACGGATTTATTACTCTATTTATTTTACTTGTAGATATTTATTCTACTTATTTTGTTAATATGTTTTGTTTTGTCGTCTGTCTCCACCTTCTAGACTGTGAGCCTGATGTTGGGTAGGGACGGTCTCTCTGTGTTGCCTACTTGTACTTCCCAAGCACTTAGTACAGTGCTCTGCACACAGTAAGCGCTCAATAAATACGATTGAATGAGTGAATGAAGGAGGCCCCAGGGGCCCCTTCCTCGTCTCCCTCCCACCCCCCCACCCCAACCAGGCCTTAATAAGAATAATAATAATAGCATTTATTAAGCGCTTACTATCTGTAAAGCACTGCTCTAAGCGCTGGGGAGGTTACAAGCATTGTGGCTCAGTGGAAAGAGCCTGGGCTTTGGAATCAGAGGTCATGGGTTCAAATCCTGACTCTGCCACATGTCTGCTGTGTGACCTTGGGTGAATCACTTCACTTCTCTGAGCCTCAGTGACCTCATCTGTAAAATGGGGATTAAGACTGTGAGCCCCAAGTGGGACAACTTGATCATCTTGTATCCCCCTCAGCGCTTAGAACAGTGTTCTGCACGTAGTAAGTGCTTAACAAATGCCATTATTATTATTATTATTATTATTATTTTATTATTATTATTACAAGGTGATCAGGTTGTGCCACCGGGGGCTCACAGTCTTCATTCATTCGTTCATTCAGTCGTATTCATTGAGCGCCTACTGTGTGCAGAGCACTGGACTAAGCACTTGGGAAGTCCAAGTTGGCAACATAGTTGGTCCCTACCCCACAGCGGGCTCACAGTCTAGAAGGGGGAGACAGACAACAAAACAAAACATATTCACAAAATAAAATAAATAGAATAAATATGTACAAGTAAAATAAATAAATAGAGTAATAAATATGTACAAACATATATACATATATACAGGTACTGTGGGGAGGGGAAGGAGGTAAGGCGGGGGGATCCCCATTTTACAGATGAGGGAACTGAGGCCCAGAGAATAATAATAATGATGGCAATTATTAAGTGCTTACTATGTGCAAAGCACTGTTCTAAGCGCTGGGGAGGTTACAAGGTAATCAGGTTGTCCCACGGGGAGCTCGCAGTCTTCATCCCCATTATACAGATGAGGGAACTGAGGCCCAGAGAATAATAATAATGAGGGCATTTGTTAAGCACTCACTATGTGCAAAGCACTGTTTTAAGCGCTGGGGAGGATACAAGGTGATCAGGTTGTCCCACCTGTGAGCCCCACCTGGGGCTCACAGTCTTCATCCCCATTTTACAGATGAGGTGATGGAGGCGCTGAGAAGTGAAGTGACTTGCCCAAAGTCACCCAGATGACAAGTGGCGGAGCTGGGATTCGAACCCATGACCTCCGACTCCCGAGCCTGGGCTCTTTCCGTTGAGCCACGCTGCTTCTCCTGTTTACTGAGCGCTGTGTGCAGAGCACTGAACTAAGCGCTTGGGAAGTAAAGTTTGACAGCAGATAGAGACGGTCCCTACCCAACGACGAGCACACGGCCTAGAAGCGGGGAGACAGACAGCAAAACAAAACAGGGAGACAGGTGTCAAAACGGTCAGAATAAGTAGAATTATGGCTATATGCACACCATTAACAAAATAAATAGAGTAGTAAATATGCGCAAGTGAAATAGAGTAATAAATCGGTACAAATATATACAAGTGCTGTGGGGAGGGGTAGGAGGTAGGGCAGGTGGGGAGGAGGAGGGGAAAAGGGGGCTTAGTCTGTGAAAAAGGGGGCTCAGGTTGCCCCCAGACCCCCACCGGACCCTGAATCGTCTGCCCAGTGGCCCCCGAACCCAAACGGGAGGGGAGGCTCGGGTCTCGAGGCCCGGTTCGAGCCACGTTCGGTTCCAGCCTGCCTGAGCGCTTAGGACAGTGCTCTGCACACCGTCAGCGCTCACTAAATCCGATTGCCTGAAAGAGTGGGATTTTTAAGCGTGTCACTGGGACTTAAAGGCCTCACCTTCCCCGCCCCCAAACCACCCATCTCTTCCGACAACCAGCCACATCTTTAACGCTTCGGGAGCCGAAAGAGCGGGAGCCCGGTTGTAGATGCACCCAGATTCTCCAGCCCAATTCTCCATTCCCACCGGTGGGAAGGAAGGCCGGAGCGGGAAGATCTGTCCCGGCTCGGGCCGGGATAGCGATTGGCGGGGCGGGGAGGAGAGCGGGGCTTGTTGAACGGCGGCCGGGTCTTGTGACTTGGCAAGACCTGCAGGGAGGTGACCTGTGAGTTTACATCTTGTGGGGGTGGAGGGGAGAGGGGGAAAAACAAAATACCCCCGAGAAAAGCCTCCTCCCTGACCGGCCCCGGTGGGGGTGGGTCTCTAGGTCAGTCGGGGACCCCCCCCCCAAAATGACACACAGATGGTGGACCCCTCCCGGGAAGGGGAGGCCACTGGATCTGCTCCCGTTCCAGCGCCACCGAAAAGCCAGAGAGAGGCCAGAGCCGGGGGCCGGAGAGCCTCTTGACGCCGGACGGCCGAATCCCTCCCGCAGTTCGCGCCCGTCCCCTGGACAAAAGGGAGAGCAATCTGGGGCCCCCTGAGGTTTTGGGGTTCAGGGAGCCCGTGTGGCCTCTAAGGCTAGAGTGGCCGGCTGGCTACTCCTAAGCACTTGGGAGATTTCAGAGGGCTCTGGCCTCTTTTCAGAAATTCTTCAGGGGGAGGGCAGTACACTTTAAGGAGGGCACGGCATTGTTTATTTTTTATTTTATTTTTTTAACGTGCTTCCTCCCTTTCAAAGGACGCTAGGCCCTTCTGCCCGCGCCTTAGCCACCCCCGAAAGAATCGAGGGGGGTAGGTGACCCGCCGTGGGGTTTCAGAGTAAGGAAAATCCCCGAGTTGTCGATTATCCGGCCTAACGCGGGGAAGCCGGGCCCGTGGAATCACCGGCGCTCGTTTCGGCCCGACGGGGATGCGGACCGAATTCCAGATTTATGAATTTTGGGCCCCGCTGGCTGTAGTATTACACGGAGCCCGAAAGTCGCTCCGTCCCTTGGGTTGCAGGATTTTTTGATAAGTGCCGAGTGTTTGTCCAGGTTACTTATTAGAAACCCGGTGGATTTTTAACCTTGTTTTTTGGGTGTGGAGCTATGGGGGAAGGGAGCAAATTAGCATGCGGCCATTTATCTGGTGGACTTTCAGCCAAGTCCCCGCCCAGCGCGTCCTGGCGCAAGCTCGGGCCATGGACCTGCTCGGGAGAACCCGGGGGCGGCCCGGTTTTCTAGGTGGCGGCCCTGGGCTCCGGGCCGGGCCCGGCGCGCTCCGACGTTGTCTCGAGAATTCCCGACCTCCGAATTCCCGACCTCCGCCAAGCAGTGGCGGCCGCCCAAGGTGGATCACAAGTCGATGAGTGTGCCGGCGCTTCCCGGTCCCGGGGGCCCGGGATGAGTCGTCGGCCCCGAGGCCGGAGCCCGGCCGGGCTGGCCCGGGGCCAGGGCAGTCGGGGAAAGCTGGCGACGAGGAAACGTTCTCGCGGGAGTCGGGAATGGGGACTCTCCCGTGGCGCGGGGTGGCGCGTGGCCTCCCGCTCGCTTCCCGCAGGGGCCGTGGGCGAGGCCGAACTCGATGGCCGAAAGCCGGCCCTGCGGATCGGGGGAATCGGGATCGTGGCCGTTCCCAGAGACGGGCCGAACCCCCGTCCCCGGAGCTGGGGCCTCGTGCCTGTCGGCCGCCAGATACGCGGATTGGCGCGTGTATCTGCAGGGGCTGTCCGGGCCCCGCACCCTAGATCGGAAGCGCCTCGAGGGCAAGGGATTTGCCTTGTATTGCAATTGCGTTTGCACAGGCAGCTCAGATGATCGTTTATGTACTGTCCCAAGCAGGTAGTACAGGAAAGGCTAAGCCCCGTCCCGAGACAAAAATGGGAGATAGCGGCGGCATTCCAGTCTCCGGCACCGTCTCACGGAAGAGTGGGAAAGAAGCGTATCAGCGGCCCGGCCCGCCGGAGGGCCCGCTCCGTGTGGAGGAGGAAAATGGGGCTGCCTTCTGAAGGGTTAACGCCCTACACCTCCTCTCTGAGTCTCTCGTCTTGGACTCTATAAGGCGCTTACCGCAGAGCAGTGCACGTAGTAAGCACTCAGTACATGCAGTTGATACCACAGAGAAGGAGCACGGCATGGTGGGTAGATCCCGGCCCTGGGAGTCGGAAGGTCATGGGTTCTAATCCCAGTCCCGCCACTTGTCCGCTCTGTGACCTTGGGCAAGTCACTCCGCTTCTCTGGGCCTCAGTTACCTCGCTCTGTAAAATGGGGAGCATTCTACCGGGAGCCCCGTATGGGACAAGGAACTGTGTTCAACTTGATTTTCCCGCATCCACCCCGGCGCTCAGTACGATGCCTGTCACATTGCGAGCGCTTAGCCAATACCGTTGATGTTATTATTGTCATTATTGTCACTGATTGATTGAGCCCCTTTGGGGCTTTTGCTCCGGGCCACGGTTCCAGCACCGGGACCCGCTGTATGAAATGCCCAGGCTCACGGCGGCCCTTCCTTTGTTCAGTCAGTCCGTCGGCCGTATTTATCGAGCACTTAACTTTGTGCCGAGCGCTGGACTGAATGCTTGGGAGAGGACAATAGAATGATATAACGGGCACGTTCCGTGCCCACAGTGAGCTTACGGTCTAGAGGGGGAGGGTACCACGGGCTTCTGGTGGGGACTCGCTGTCCCCCGCCCCCCAGCCCAGGCCGACGCGGCGGTCTCGGACTTTCCACGGCGGAGTGGCGAGAGGGGCACCCCCGAGACCTGCCGGCTCGGCTTGCTGTTTCCGAGGCCCGGGCCGCCGATCGCCAGCCTTGGCAGCGAAACACGTGTGACTCAGGTGTGGCCGTCTGGGCGACGGTTCGTCACCGGGTGGTGTCACTTCCCGCAGGATGTGAGGCAGGTCAGGGAGCGCGGATGAGGCGGGCCGGGCCGGCCTCTCTCCGGGGACCCGTGCCCGGGCGAGGGAAGTTCCCTCCGCTCCCGGCCCACCCCCCGGGGCCTCTCCCTCGGGCCGGGGGATAATAATAATAATGGCATTTATTAAGCACTTACTCTGTGCAAAGCACTGTTCTAAGCGCTGGGGAGGTAACAAGGTGATGAGGTTGTCCCACGGGGGGCTCACAGTCTTAATCCCCGTTTTACAGATGAGGGAACTGAGGCACAGAGAAGTGACTTGCCCAAAGTCACCCACCTGACAAATGGCAGAGCTGGGATTCGAACCCACGACCTCTGACTCCAAAGTCCGGGCTCTTTCCACTGAGCCACGTTGCTTCTATAATAATAATAATGGCATTTATTAAGCGCTTACTGTGTGCAAAGCACTGCTGTAAGCGCTGGGGAGGTTACAAGGTGATCAGGTTGTCCCACGGGGGGCTCCCAGTCTTCATCCCCATTTTCCAGATGAGGTCAGTGAGGCCCAGAGAAGTGAAGTGACTTGCCCAGAGTCACCCAGCTGACAGTTGGCGGAGCCGGGATTTGAACCCGTGACCTCCGACTCCAAAGCCCGGGCTCTTTCCGCTGAGCCACTCTGCTTCTCTTATGATGATGAGATGATGCGGGCTAGAGCCCATAGAGGAGGGGCCTTCTCACTCACCTTCCTGTCCCAAGCCAGCAACGTCCGGGCGCCCCGAGCTTTTAGTCTTTTAGACTGTGAGCCCACTGTTGGGCAGGGCCTGTCTCTATATGTTGCCAATTTGTACTTCCCAAGCGCTTAGTACAGTGCTCTGCACACAGTAAGCGCTCAATAAATACGATTGATGATGATGAGCCGTGCAGCTCCACATCCTGGCGTCGCGCTGGGGGTGGGTGGCGGCGGTGGCGGCGGTAGCTGGAAGGCCTGAGCCACGAAAAGACTCGGCCGCCGTCGTGCACGCCGCCTCTTTAGTGGCCGTCCCCTCTGCCGTTCCGAGAAGACGCTTCTCTGTCTGCTGCCTACCAGTTTTCCTTCCCTTAATAGTAACGATGATAATAACGACGATAGTACGCGTCATGCACTTAATTCATGCCGAGTACCCTACTAAGCGCAGGCGTAGAGAGGACACAATCAGTTTGGAACAGTTGCTGTCCCAAAGAGAACTCGCAATCCAAGAGGGAAGGAGAAAAGGAACCGAATCCCCATTTTACAGGGGAGGGAGCTGAGGCCCAGAGAAGGGAAGCGACCGGCCCGAGGTCTCCCGGCTAGCCAAGCCGGGATCAGAGGCCACGTCCTCCGACTCCCAGGACCAGGCGCTTTCCACTAGGCCGGTACTCAGTGACCCGCCCAAGGTCACACGGCAGACGAGTGGCGAAGCCGGGATTAGAACCCAGGTCCCCGTGACTCCCGGCCCTGGGCGTTCTCCCGGCGGACGGAGTCGTGGCTAGAGTGTCGGGCCCCGGGAGCCGGCCCGTTCACAGCCCATCCGACTCTTCTCTCGTAGGTGCGGCAGGCCACCAACCAGATCGTGATGAACTGCGCCGACATTGACATCATCACGGCCTCCTACGTGCCGGACGGCGACGAAGGTGAGGGCCGGGCCGGGCGCCGTGGGGGGTTGCGGGGAGGGCGTGATCGGAGCGGGGCCTCCCGCTGACGGCCGTCCCTTCGGGGGACGGGCAGGTCGGTCCCACGGTCCGACCCGCTTCTTCCTGGGAATGGTCGAGGGGCCAGCGGCCACTCCCAGAGTGGGCTGATTGGGGGACTGCCTTTCGACGACCACTGGACCCGCATGTTCTTATCACCCCGGTCTGTAGATTACCTGGGATGTGCGGGGACGTGCCCGCCGCGTGGTCTTTGGGGACCACCCGTCGGCCCACCTCTCAGGCTCGGTAGCAGAGCTGGCAGCGGCCGGTCCCATAAGGACCCGGGGTAGAGGAAACTCGGAGTCGGGGCAGGGGTGCGAGAGGCCCGGCTTTAACAAAGTGGCCCATCTCCCCATCCGTATCGCCTTCATCGCAGAGGGTGGCCTCGACCCACCCCGGTCTGGCAGAAGCCCCTTTATTTCCCAGGGCGGGCGCAAGGGTGCCGTGTGAGCCCCCTGCCCCCGTTGCCCGTCCCACGCTTCCGGGTTCAGTCTCGAAGGGTCCGGGGATCTCGCCAGGGAAGTAACCTTTCCCTTTCCCTCCGGAAGGTCCGGAGTGTTGTGATGACGAGGGAGCGGCTCTGTCCGTCCCAGGGCCTATCGTGGGCGCGTGCCCGTGTCGTTTTCTCACCCAGTCCCGTCCGCCGCACACCTCGCGGTATTTCCTCGGCTTCTGCGCCGGGGAATCCGTTTCGTCCTGGTTTGTTTTGGAGTCGGGATGCCTGTGAAGGGGATTTTCTGGCTGGGGGATTTCAGCACCTGCCGGTGGGACCCAAGCAGTCCCGTTGAACTTGAGCCCTGGTCAGGCAGCGGGGCTCTCGGAGCGAGGCCGCCCTGGAAGGGAGGACTCTTCGCTGGTCCGTCTTGGCTAGGTTGTCGCAGGAGGACTGCTCCGTGAGGGAAATCAAACCGGCATGACTTGTAAACGGGGGCCACGGCCAGGAGGAGAGGCAGGAGGGGTGCTGGCGCTCCCCAAGAGCAGGCCCCCAAAGCGAGTGAGCCGAAAGGGGACCAAGCAGGTTTGCGGACCGGCGGCATGCCGAGGAGGCGAGGACTTGGACCGTGTCTCCCCGACTTGGGACCGTGAGCTCGAGAAGTGTGTCTAACAACTTTGTTGGCTTGGACTCACCCAAGCGCTTAGTGCAGCGCTCTGTACACTGTAAGCAGTCAGGAAGTGCCCTCTTTCAATCGATGGATCTATTGATGTTTGGCCGGCATCCCCCAGCTCAGCATTGGCAAAGGCTCTTTGAAAGGGGCACAGGCTGGAGGGAAGTAGCGCCCAGTACAGCACACTACACCCAACTTGGGCTCTCGGTAAATACCAATAGTACGGCTACTACCACGGAGAAACAGCGTGATGGAGTGGAAAGAGCACGGGCTTAAGAGTAAGGGGACCTGAGTTCTAATCCCAGCTCTGCCTCCGGCCTGCTGTGTGACTGTGGGCAAGTCACTTCACTTCTGGTCCTCAGTGACCTCCTCTGTAAAATGGGGGGGTTAAGTGCTCGTTCTTCTTCCTACAAAGACTTTGAGCCCATATGGGACAGGGATTACGCCTGACCCGCTTATGTGACACCTTCCCCAGCGCTCAGTAGAGTACTTGGCACGCAGTGAGCCCTCAACATTGGCCACGTGCCCAGGTAGACATTACACTTGTCATTTTGGAGTGCACTTAGTGAGAAATGGAAATGTGCACGTTGCTTAGAACAGCCTCTATGTCAACCGTCTAGGTTAAGATGATCGATTTGATTCTTTTTCCTAATATTGTATTTTCTTAAACGGTGCCCCCTCCCCCCCCCCCGCCACGTATCTACGTGGCCACGTGTGGATTCTGTCCTCTTCCCAAAATTGACCTGGAGTGAGGCAACAGGTCTCCCTGGCTTCGGATCTTGGAAGATGTCTGAGAAGCCTGTGACGGAGGTCTCCGGAACGTCCCTCGGGAGCTGGTGGCAGCGGCGGCGTTCTGTCCTCCGCCTCCAAGTTCCCCTTTCGGCCCGAGCGACCGGTTCGCCGTTGCCGGCCCTCGGGGGGTCCGCTGGTGTGTAGACAGCAGCCTAGCAGAAGCCCTATCCGGTGCCTGAGGCCACCAGTCATCATCATCATCAATCGTATTTATTGAGCGCTTACTATGTGCAGAGCACTGTACTAAGCGCTTGGGAAGTCCAAGTTGGCAACATCTAGAGACAGTCCCTACCCAACAGTGGGCTCACAGTCTAAAAGGGGGAGACAGAGAACAAAACCAAGCATACTAACAAAATAAAATAAATAGAACAGATATGTACAAATAAAATAAATAAATAAATAAGTAGAGTGATAAATATGTACAAACATATATACAGTCCTCAGTTGCGGCTCCCTGGCCTTCTCTCCTTGCGTCCCGACCCCGGCGGTCCCTTCCGTTAACGTTTGGGACCCTGTCTCCTTTGCCCACGTCCTCTTTGAAAGCGGACGGTAGGACCAGCCCCGAGCCCCGTGGGGCCCTACTGCCCTGCCACTCTCTGAGGATGATGTGTGTGTATTGGGGGGCATCTTCTCTGGGCCCTAAGGTACCCCACTCTTTCATTCATTGATTCAATCGTATTTATTGAGCCCTGTACTAAGCGCTTGGGAAGTACAAGTTGGCAACGTATGGAGACGGTCCCTAATAATAATAATAATAATAATGATGATGGCATTTATTAAGCGCTTACACAGCTGACAATTGGTGGAGCTGGGATTTGAACCCATGACCTCTGACTCCCAAGCCCGGGATCTTGCCATTGAGCCACACTGCTTCTCTGCTACATATCCCCTCGTCCCGTTACCTCACCTCCATACGATTCTGCTACAACTCAGCCCACACACTTTGCTCCTTTAATAATAATTAATAATAATAAATAATAATAATAATAATGACATTTGTTAAGCGCTTACTATGTGCAAAGCACTGTTCTAAGCGCTGGGGAGGTTACAAGGTGATCAGGTTGTCCCACGTGGGGCTCACAGTCTTCATCCCCATTTTTCAGATGAGGGAACTGAGGCACAGAGAAGTGAAGTGACTTGCCTAAAGTCACACAGCTGGCAATTGGCGGAGCCGGGATTTGAACCCCTGACCTCTGACTCCATAGCCCGGGCTCTTTCCATTGAGCCATGCTGCTTCCCTACCCAACAGCGGGCTCACAGTCTAGAAGGGGGAGGCAGACGACAAAACATATTAACCAAATAAAATAAATAGAATAAATATGTACAAATAAAATAAATACGTACAAACATATATACATATATACGGGTGCTGTGGGGAGGGGAAGGAGGTAAGGTGGGGGGGATGGAGAGGAGGAGGAGGACGGGGAGAGGAAGGAGGGGGCTCAGTCTCACTCTTTCTGTTTTATGGTTCACTGGGACTGACGCCTCTTTTGCTGATGTTCAGTCAATCCGTGGTATTTATTAATAATAATAATGATGGCATTTATTAAGCGCTTGGTATGTGCAAAGCACTGTTCTCAGCGCTGGGGAGGTTACAAGGTGATCAGGTTGTCCCACGGGGGGCTCACAGTCTTCATCCCCATTTTACAGGTGAGGTCACTGAGGCCCAGAGAAGTGAGGTGACTTGCCCAAGGTCACGCAGCTGACAACTGGCGGAGCCGGGATTTGAACCCACAACCTCCGACACCCAAACCCGGGCTCTTGCCACTGAGCCACGTTGCTTCTCTGTAATAATGATGGCATTTGTTAAGCGCTTACTGTGTGCAAAGCACTGTTCTAAGCACTGGGGTAATTATAATAATAATAATAATGGCATTTATTAAGCGCTTACTATGTGCAGAGCACTGTTCTAAGCGCTGGGGGGATACAAGGTGATCAAGTTGTCCCACGTGGGGCTCATAGTCCTAATCCCCATTTTACAAATGAGGTAACTGAGGCACCGAGGGGTTGAGTGGTTTGCCCAAAGTCACCCAGCTGACAAGTGGCAGGGCGGAGAGTCGAACCCACGACCTCCGACTCCCGAGCCCGGGCTCTTTCCACTAAGCCACGCCGCCTGCCACTCTTACTGTGCGCCAGACACTATACTATCATCATCATCATCAATTGTATTTATTGAGCGCTTACTATGTGCAGAGCACTGTACTAAGCGCTTGGGAAGTACAAATTGGCAACATATACTAGGCGCTTGGGAGAGAACAGGTACGGTAGACACGATCCCTGCCCACAGAGAGTCCCAAGAGACGACAATGCCTAGGGAAAAGAACCTGGGCCTACTACCCGGGCCCGACTCTATCATCGGTTGGCAGTGTCACCCGTGGACGAGTCGCTTGACATCTTTGGGCCTCAGTTTTCTCACCCGTCAAATGAGGATAAAATCCTTCCTCTCTCTCCTTCCTTGACGGCATCCCCCTCTTAGGACAGAGAACATGCCCAATCTCGTTCTGCCAACATCTCCTCCCCCCTCCCCACGGTCTGGGAATCCCATGCGGGACAGGGACGGACGGGGTCCCGTCTGACTGGATTGTATCCAACCCGGCACTCGGTGCGATTCCCGACGCATAGTAAGCGCTTACCAAATGCCAGCGTGGTTATTAGTCGTAATACTTAGCACGGGGCTTGGCAGGGAAAGGAGTAAGCCCTTACGAAATACAGTTGTACCCCTACTGTTAAGAATAATTCTGCACAGCTAGTGTGCTTCGTTCTTGGATTTTGTTGTTTGCCTCTTGTTCCCAAGAGCCCTTTCCCTGGAATTTCTTCATCCTTACAACAGCAGCAGGAGCAGAGCGTGGGCTCCGAGAGCAGACGGTAGAAATCGAAGAGCCGGGCCCTGGCTTCGGCCGGCTCGCAGTCCGCTGAAATTCCACCCCGTTCTTGGGGGGCTGTTCTCTTGATCTGATCCGGGTCGCCGGTGGTTGTTCCTGCTTTCCCGGGGTCTGTGTGGGGTGGTCCAGCTGCCGTCGTAGCCTAGTAGTAATGGGAGTAGTAGCGGTGGGAGCAGAGCACTGTGTGACCTTGGGCAAGTCACTTCACTTCTCTGAGCCTCAGTTACCTCATCTGGAAAATGGGGACTGAGACTGTGAGCCCCCCGTGGGACAACTTGATCACCTTGTGTCCCCCCCCCCCCAGCGCTTAGAACAGTGCTTTGCACATAGTAAGCGCTTAATAAATGCCATCATTATTATTATTATTATCCTCTGAGCCTCAGTTCCCTCATCTGTAAAACGGGGACTGAGACTGAGAGCCCCACGTGGGACAACTGGATCACCTTGTATCCCCCCCCCCCAGCGCTTAGAACAGTGCTTTGCACATGGTAAGCGCTTAATAAATGCCATCATCATTATTATTATTACTACGCTCTGGGAAGGAATACACAAGAGGGAATTAGACACGGTCCCTGGCCCTCAAGGGGCTCACGGGCCAAGATTCTCAGATGGGGAGGGGGGCTCGAGATATAAAATCCAGAATTGGCCCAAAAGATGAGGCCAGATACACACAATAAAAAGAAAAACGGGTAGGGGGTGGGGACTTTTGGAGAATTCCCAATTCGGGGGTTCGGAGCCCAAGCGAGGCCCAACCGCAGCCACAACCAGGACTCGAGCGACCGCCAGCCTTCCCGCACGGGTGCTGGTTTTTTTGTAGCATTTATTAAGCGCTTACTGTGTGCAAAGCACTGTTCTAAGCGCTGGGGAGGTTACATAGTGAGCAGGTTGTCCCACGTGGGGCTCACAGTCTTAATCCCCATTTTACAGATGAGGTAACTAAGGCACAGAGAAGTTAAGTGACTTTCCCAAAACTGTTCTCCACCCCGCCTGGGGGCCGGAAGGCAGGACGGGATGGAGACTCCTCGGGGGCGCCGGAGGAGGAGGAAGAGGGATTCCGTGCTGCTTCCCGGGGAGGCGGCGTGGCTGGCCGTCAACCGGGTGTATATGTGCTTAGTGGGGGTCGGGGACGGCGAACGTGCGTGACCCGGTGTGCCCGGAGCATGAGGAGGTCGGGGCCCCGGGTGGCAGAAGTGACCGCTGGCTTTACGTGGCCGGAGAACCCGGCCCCGCGGGAGAGGGATTGGGGACCAGGTGTTGTGGTGCGGAGGATATCATCAATCGTATTTATTGAGCGCTTACTGTGTGCAGAGCACTGTACTAAGCGCTCAATAAATACCCTCCTTCCTTCCGTGCCCTCCCCCTGCACTGTTCCAGGCCCTCCCCGGGAGCCTGAGGATGGGCGAGATGGGGCTGAAGGGGTGTGGGCGTGGAGGAAGAGCACCGAGCCGGGGACGGTCGCGGTGACGGTCCGGTCAGCCGAGTCTCTGCGGCACCCGCACCTGGGCACGGTCGGGGTGACGGTCCGGTAGGCCAAATCAGCACGAGGCCCTGCCTCGGTGCGTCGTTGCCACCGGCCCTCTTAGTGCTCAGCTGGAGGAACGGGGCTAACCTGAACCCGCTGCTTGGGGGTAGTAGAGGCTGGCACCCCGGGGGGAAGGGAAGAGGAGGAAAGGGAGACGGACACATGCCCTGTTTCTCCTGCTGAGCATCATGTTGCTTGGCCGGTGTTGGAAAGCTAGGAGTTCCTCCTGCAGATCGAATGCACGCACACGCACACTTAACACACACGACCCTCTGACAGGTGAATTGCCTTAGGAGAGCGCGTGTGACTGAATAGGCCAGAAAAGGAAGGAATGAACACGCGTGTGCGCTCCCTGTCTCTCTCTCTCTCTCTCTCTTGTGTATGTGTGTGCGATCACCATGTGCCCCACCCAGAACAGCCCTTGGTTTTCCCTCCTCGCCTTCCAGTCGGGAGGCGGCATCATCCCGGGCTTGGTTTTACCGGTTCCTAGAAACGCTTCCTCCGCTCTCCGTTTTCCCGATTTCAGCCCTCCGACCGACAGCCGTTGCACTCTTCTGCTGTGACTCATTCTCCTTGTGTGTCATCCCTCCCCACGAGAGGAGCTGCGCCGCCCTGAGCAGAGAACGAGTCCGGTTTGGGTGTTTTTTATAGTATTTGTCGAGCGCTTACGATGCGCAGGACACCGTACTAAGCGCTCGGGAGAGTATAATGCAATAGAATTTGCAGTCTCGTTCCCGGCCCGCAAGTCCAGTGACTCGCCTAAGGCCTCACGGCAAGCACGTGGCAGAGCTGGGTTTCCAGGCCTGGTCTCTTCTGCTAGGTTGAGACTTCTGGACTCTGCTCTGGGGGTGAGTGGTTTGTGATTCATTCATTCATTCATATTTATTGAGCGCTTACTGTGTGCAGAACACTGTACTAAGCGCTTGGGAAGTACAAGTTGGCAACATATAGGGACGGTCCCTACCCAACAGTGGGCTCACAGTCTAGAAGATCCTTTCCCACCATTTGTGGTGGAGTTGGAGCCCACGTGCGGTAGCGGTTTGGGAAGTACAGGTTGGCAACATATAGAGACGGTCCCTACCCAACAGTGGGCTCACAGTCTAGAAGATCCTTTCCCGCCGTTTGCGGTGGAGTTGGAGCCCACGTACGGGAGCGATGGAGCCGTTGACAGAGCCGGCGGGAGCGGCAGCACGGAGTCCGGCTCTCGCGGACGTGAGGGGGTCGGCCAGCGCTCCGGCTCAGGAGACCTGCAGTTGGGCACTGTCGCCCTCCCTTTGCCACTGCCCCCGGGGAGCTGCCGGCCACCCCGATAACGGCTGGTGCTTCCTCGTCCAGCGCAGCCCCGTCTCTCCCGTATGTGGGCCGGCAGCGGGGAGGGTCGAGAGTGAGTCGGGGGAGGAGCAGGTGGACGGGGCTGCCGGGCAGCCGCGAGACCAACGGATGGGAGTTTTGGTTCATTCATTCATTCATTCAATAATAATAATAATAACGACGGCATTTGTTAAGCGCTTACTATGTGCAAAGCACTGTTCTAACCCCTGGGGGGGATGCAAGGTGATCAGTTTGTCCCACGTGGGGCTCACAGTTTTAATCTCCATTTGCCAGATGAGGTAACTGAGGCTCAGAGAAGCCCAAAGTCACACAGCTGCTAAGTGGCGGAGCTGGGATTCGAACCCATGACCTCCGACTCCAAAGCCCGTGCTCTTTTCCACTGAGCCACACTGCTTCTCGTATTTATTGAGCGCTTACTGTGTGCAGAGCACTGTACTGGGCGCTTGGGAAGTACAAGTTGGCAACGTATAGAGACGGTCCCTAGCCAACAGTGGGCTCACAGTCTAGAAGGGGGAGGCAGAATTTTGGTTGGATGTGAGCCGCGGGTCTGATCCTTTAGCAGGTTCGTGTCTACCGCCGAGCTTGACATGGAGTGGGAGCGGATCGGGTGAAGGGAGATCATAATAATAATAATAATTTTGGCATTTGTCACTGTTCTAAGCGCCGGGGAGGATACAAGATCAGGTTGTCCCATGTGGGGCTCACAATCTTAATCCCCATTTTACAGGTGAGGTAAGTGAGGCACAGAGAGGTCAAGTGACTTGCCCAAAGTCACACAGCTGATAAGTGGCAGAGCCGGGATGAGAACCCACGACCTCCGACTCCCAAGCCCGTGCTCTTTCCACTGAGCCACGCTCCTGGGAGATGGGCTGCTGTCAGGGTTTCGGGGGAAGCGGGGCTCCGTGGATGAGCGGTGTTCGATTCGGGAAGATGATCCGTGCCAAGGTGAGGAGGAGGAGGGACCGAAGGCGGGGCCGGCTGGAGAGCCACGGAGTGCCCAGCTGCCACGGGACCACGGTGGGGGCCCGGTGGACTGGTGAGGGACGAGCGGGCCCAGGATTTAGCAGTTGATCGGAAGACCGTGAGGAGTCAAAATCGATTAATCAATCTGTGGTATTTATTGAGCCCCTGCTGTGTGCAGAGCACCGTACTGAGCGGCTGGGAGAGAACAGGCCGGCACGATAGCTGCCCCCAACGAGCTCACAGTCTAGAGCAGCGCTTAAGGACTAGGGACGAGGGTGGCACCCTGGGTCTGGCCTACCGGGGCCGAGAAGACGGGGGAGTCGGCGGCGGAGAGGAGGGACGGGTTTAGAGAGGGAGAAGGTGCGATCGCTTTTACGTTATTCGAGTCGGAGGTGACAGCGGGACGGCCAAGAGGCAGGAGGAGGCCTCAGGTCGAAGAGCAGGAGGAAAGACGGGGCCGAAGAGAGAGCTTTGGGAGTCATCCCAGGTGGCGGGAAGCTCCTCGACGGAGCTGGGGTACGGAGGGAGAAGAGGAGGGGGGACCCCAGCGGTTGAGGGGTGAGAGGGAGAAGGGGAGCCAGCGGGCGAGGCCGAGGAGCGCGTTCATCATCATCATCAGTCGTATTTATTGAGCGCTTACTATGCGCAGAGCACTGTACTAAGCGCTTGGGAAGTCCAAATGGGCAACATAGAGAGACAGTCCCTACCCAACAGTGGGCTCACAGTCTAAAAGAGAGGGAGAGGGAGGAGGAGGAGCCGGCTGAGGTGACCCAGGCCAGAGGAGGGAGCGTGTCCGTGGTGTCCGAGAGGCCGAGGAGGATGAGGGCAGAGCGGAGCCGGTGGGAGGTGGCGTCCGGCTTGTCGGGTCATCGGGGGACCTCGGACAGCGTGGGCTCAGTGGGGCTGACGGGAAAGAAACCGGACCGTGGAGGGGGTGGCGGTGGCAGGTGTGTCTATGCTCTTCTCGGTCCTGGGGCTCGGGCGGGGATGGGGGCGGTAGCTAATGGGGCCGGGAGATGACCGATAGTTCGGTGCCCGCAGAGCACGGTATCCAGCATTGAGGAAGAGTCCGCAGGTGGGAATTATGAGCAGCAGCATGGCCCAGTGGGTAGAGAGCACGGACCTGGGTTCCTATCCCATCATCATCATCATCATCAATCATATTTATTAAGCGCTTACTGTGTGCAGAGCACTGTACTAAGCGCTTGGGAAGTGCAAGTTGGCAACATATAGAGACGGTCCCTACCCAATAGTGGGCTCACGGTCTAAAAGGGGGAGACAGAGAGCAAAACCAAACATACCAAGAAAATAAAATAAATAGAATAGATATGTACAAGTAAAATAAATAGAGAAATATGTACAAACATATATACATATATGCAGGTGCTGTGGGGAAGGGAAGGAGGTAAGATGGGGGACGAGGGGGAGAGGACATCTCCGACACTTGTCTGCTGTGTGACCTTGGACGAGTCACTTCATTTCTCTTTGCCTCAGTTACCTCATCCGTAAAACGGGGATTAAGACCGTGAGCCCCACATGGGGCGGGGACTGTGTCCAACCTGATTAGCTTGTATCTACTCAGCGCTTAGTACGGTGCCCGGCACACAAGAAGCGCTCAACAAATACCGTGAAAAAACAATCAGACCCGGACCCTGTCCCTCGACTTGCGGTGGCGGGGCGGATCGGAGGCGGGCCCGCGGTGAGCGAGGAAACACTCAGACCATGTAAGGTGCAAGGACGGACGGAGGGTACGTGAAATAGAAACCGTTGTGTAGCGGGTAGGGAGCGGGCCCAACGGGAGCGGGAGGCTTTGTGTTGTGGCCCAAGCTGAACGGGAAGCGTTGCAGGTGGCCCGGAGCGGCTCAGGAGAAGCCCCGGACGAGGGGCCCAGGCCTCGCGGCCCGCTCCAGAGCCGCCTCCTCTCCTCCGCAACCGTCTCCGGTTTCACCCGGTGTGACGGGAGCCAGGGACTGACTGTGTCAGCGGTTTCCGTCCCTCCTGCCACCGCCCCACCCCCCGGGCGGCAGCGATGCCCGGGAAAGCGGGCGGAGGCCCCGTGCGTCTCTCCGCCCCGTGGGAACCGCGGCCGTGAAGGCGAGCGGGTCCCTCCGGCCCGGAGGGCCGGGGGAAGTGGGGCTGGGCCTGGTGCGCTCCCCCACCCACCCCCACCTGTGGGGGCTGCCAAGTCGTGGAACCGATCCAGGGGCCGTGTTTCCGCTGGAAACGGGTGGGTGGCAGTGAGGCCCTGGTCACCGGGTGGGGCTGTGTTTATCCTAGCCCTCTGGACCCGGAGCCCGGGCTGGTGGGGGAGGGTTTTGGCCCACAGCGAAGGAGGACTGTAACGAGATCCCCGATCTCCATGTCCAGGGCACAGGTGCCTGGGCCAACCTAACCGCTCGCTGTAGCCCGGCCCGGCTCACGCCCTCCGACTCGCGTCCTCTCGGGGCGAGCAGGTGGGCCCGTCCTGCATTGGGCTAAACTCTCCAGCGTCCACCCATCCCGCCCATCCTCCTTGTCCACCCTGCCCATCCTGTCTCATGGTTGCCACCCATCCCATCCGTGCTGCCTGCATCCCTCCCGTCCCACTCATCGCATCCCGTCCGTCCCGCCCGTGTCCCTCATTCCGTTCATCCCGTTCTGCCCATCCCACCTGTCCCGTCCGCCCGGTCCGTCTCGCCCATTCGGCCTACTCTGCGGGACCCGCCTGCTGGTCCCGGCTACCCTCCCCTTCCCGCGCAGCCCCGGCAGGAAAGCCCGCTGCTTCCCGTTGCAGTTACATGTTGCCTCGGGCTTTTCTGGGCAGCCGCAACCCCGCGAGGTGCTCGGGGTGACTTAATTTGGGAGGGCTGGAGGGCTGCGTCTTCTTCCCTTTGGTGACTTGCCTAACTGAGCCAAGCGCCCGGCCGGGAGGCTGCTCTTGGGAAGCAAAGAGGAACGCCAGCGGAGCCCCCGATGCCAGCCGGTGTGCGGTGGTTGGCTCATTTCCCCAGGGGGGCTCCGCTCGGACGCCGAGGAGGGGCCTCTTGGAGGCTAAGGGACGGGCCCGCACAGAGGCGGACGGACACGTGCGCCCGCTGAAGCAGGAGGCCCGGCCCGGACCCCGATGGACGGCAGGATGGGCTGGAGGGGTGGGAGGGGCCGGAATGTGGCCCCGGAGCGGCAGCAAGTGCCGTGGAAGGGGGCAGGGCACAGGAGTGGTTTCCTCGGGGACGACAGCGGGGAGGACGACGGCCTCATGGAGGTGGTGGCGTCTAAACAAGGCAGGGCTGGTCGGGACCCGCCCCTAGCCCACCGGCCCTCTCGGCGGACACTGCCACCACCTCCTTCTCTGCCCCGCCGCCGTTTGCGGACTCGTGATTCCATGAGTCGGAAAGCCGATCGTATCTGAGCTGTGCGGGGCACTGTACTAAGTGCTTGGGAGAGTCCAACACAACAGTCACAAATAAAAATAATTTAAAGATACGTGCATAACAAAGCGATGGTATTGATTCTCCCCCTCTCGACCGTGAGCTCGTTGTGGGGAGGGGACCTGTCTGCCAACTTGGTTGTATTGGACTCTCCCAAGCACTTAGTGCAGTGCTTTGCATAAAGTAGGTGCTCAGTAAATACCATCGACCGAGCTTTTAATGTACGCAGAGCACGTTACTAAGCACTTGGGTGAGTACGACGGAGTCGGCAGCCAGGATCTCATGGAGTCGGCAGTCAGGATCTCCGTCCTCGAGGAACTTAGGATCAGACAGGGGGAGACAGACCTCAAAGGAGAAGTGCTTAACAAATACCATTTTTTTTTTTTAAGAAAAAGTGGTTTTGTATCCGACTTGGGCAAGTACTGTCTCTATATGTTGCCAACTTGTACTTCCCAAGCGCTTAGTACAGTGCTCTGCACACAGTAAGCGCTCAATAAATACGATTGATGATGATGATGATGAAGTAGGCACCGAAGAGCTGTGGTGGTGCACTCTGTTAGTGGAGAAGGAACGAGGTAGCAGTTTGTGGGGGTTTGGGATTTGAGGTTGGGACATCCATTCAGTCGTATTTATTGAGCGCTTACTGTGGGCAGAGCACCGGACTAAGCGCTGGGGAGGCTACAAGGTGATCAGGTTGAACCACGGGGGGGCTCACAGTCTTTAATGCCCATTTTATAGATGAGGGAACTGAGGCCCAGAGAAATGAAGTGACTTGCCCAGAGTCATCCAGCTGACAAGTGGCGGAGCCGGGATTTGAACCCATGACCTCCGACTCCAACGCCTGGGCTCTTTCCACTGAGCCACCCTGCTTCAAGAAAGGGGGGCGGAGGCGGGAGAGTGGAGGAGGAGGCAGAGTGAGGCGGTGCGTCTGAGGGGAACAAAGAAGGCGAGATGTGGGGTGGTGAGAGCGGATGGACGGAGGGCCTGAAGGCCTAGGGTCAGACATTTCTGCTTCATGCCGAGAGAGGCGGGGAACTTTTGGAAGGCGCTTAGACTGGAAGCCCCCTGTGGGACAGGGACTCTCCTCAACCTGATTATCCTTACGCTTATATTATGTTGCCGACTTGTAATAATGATAATGATGGCATTTGGTAAGCGCTTACTGTTCTAAGCGCTGGGGGGGGATACAAGGTGATGAGGTGGTCCCACGAGGGGCTCACAGTCTTAATCCCCATTTTACAGATGAGGTAACCGAGGCTCAGAGAAGTTAAGCGACTTGCCCAAGGTCACACAGCTGACAGTTGGCGGAGCTGGGATTTGAACCCGTGACCTCCGACTCCAAAGCCCGGGCCCTTTCCACTGAGCCACGCTGCTTCTCCGTACTTCCCAAGCGCTCGGTACGGTGCTCTGCACGCAGTATGTGCTCAATAGATACGATTGATTGAAGGTGGCTGAGGGGTCAGAGCAGCCCCACCATGCACCCACCCACATTTATGACATTTATTAAAAGTTTACTATGTGCAAAGCACTGTTCTAAGCACTGGGGAGGATACAAGGTGATCAGGTTGTCCCACGAGGGGCTCACAGTCTTAATCCCCATTTTACAGATGAGGTAACCGAGGCCCAGAGAAGCTAAGCGACTTGCCCAAGGTCACACAGCTGACAGTTGGCGGAGCTGGGATTTGAACCCGTGACCTCCGACTCCAAAGCCCGGGCCCTTTCCACTGAGCCACGCTGCTTCTCCGTACTTCCCAAGCGCTTGGTACGGTGCTCTGCACGCAGTATGTGCTCAGTAAATACGATTGAATGAATCTTGTGCCCACTCCGGCGTTTAGTACACTGCCTGGCCTTTAGTAAGCGGCACTTACCGAGTACCACAGTTGTCGTTATCGGTGTAACGTCTGCAGGAGGTCTCTCCCCCTTCTAGACTGTGAGCCCGTTGTGGGGTAGGGACCGTCTCTAAATGTTGCCCACTTGTACTTCCCAAGCGTTTAGTACAGTGCTCTGCTCACAGTAAGCGCTCAATAAATACGATTGAATGAATGAATGAATAAATGAATGAAATAAGTCTTCACTCATTTTCCTGGAGGAGGGAGGCTACTGGCCTTTTTTTATATAAAGATATTAGAGGTTGGTTGTGATATTGCCGCGGGGGGTCTGATGAACGAGACTTTGGAGGCACTTTTCAGTGATGGGACCGTCTGTAGTCGTGAGGTAGTAATGATAATAATAATAATCATCAATCGTATTTATTGAGCGCTTACTGTGTGCAGAGCACTGTACTAAGCGCTTGATAATAATGGCATTTGTTAAGCGCTATGTGCAAAGCACTGTTCTAAGTGCTGGGGGGGGATACAAGGGATCAGTTTGTCCCCCGTGGGGCACATGGTCTTAATCCCCATTTTACAGATGAGGTAACTGAGGCTCAGAGAAATTACGTGACTTGCCCAAGGTCACTCAGCAGACGTGGGGGAGTGGGGATTTGAGCCCGTGCTCTTCCCATTGAGCCACGCTGCTTCTCATAATAATAAAAAGAATAATAGGTGTTGGTTAAGCGCTTACTACGTGCCAAGCACTGTTCTATACGTGGGAGTAGTTACAAGATAATCAGGTTGTCCCACCTGGGGCTCACAGTCTTAATCCCCGTTTTACAGATGAGGTAACTGAGGCACGGAGAAGTTAAGCGACTTGCCCGAAGTCACCCAGCTGGCAAGAGGCGGAGCCGGGATTAGAACCCACGCCTTCCGACTCCAAAGCCCGGGCTCTTTCCAGGCTGCTTCTCTAGCCTCGGGCCTTAAGACGCTTCCCCGTCCTGTTCCCCTTGGAGCGCAGGAAGGTGCCGGAAAGCGCCTTCAGCCGAACTCCTGGCCGCGTACCGGCCCTTTGAAATCGCTTCCTTTCCTGGGATGTGTAGTGACTCGCCCAAAGTCACACAGCTGAGAAGTGGCGGAGCCGGGATTTGAACCTGTAATAATCATAATAATAATGGCATTTATTAAGCGCTTACTATGTGCCAAGCACTGGTCTAAGCTGGGGAGGTTACAAGGCAATCAGGTTGTCCTATGTAGGGCTCACAGTCTTAATCCCCATTTTCCAGGTGAGGGAACTGAGGCCCAGAGAAGTGAAGTGACTCGCCCAAAGCCGCACAACTGACAAGTGGCAGAGCCGGAATTTGAACCCATGACCTCGGACTCCAAGGCCCGGGCTCTTTCCACTGAGCCATGCTGCTTCTAGACTGGAAGCCCGCTGTTGGGTAGGGACCGTCGCTATATGCGGCCGACTTGTACTTCCCAAGCGCTTAGTACAGCGCCCTGCACACAGTAAGCGCTCAATAAGTACGACTGAATGAGTGAATGAACTGCTTAGTTTAGCGCTCTGCGCAGAGCTGGTGCTCAATAAATGGGACGACCTGATCTCCTTGTAACCTCCCCAGCGCTTAGAACAGTGCTTGGCACATAGTAAGCGCTTAATAAATGCCATCAGCATCATTATCAGCGCTTAGAACAGTGCATTGCACATAGTAAGTGCTTAATAAATGCCATTATTATTATTATTATTATATTTGTATCAAATAACTATCACCTGTCCTCAAGTTTTGTTTTGTCGTCTGTCTCCCCCTTCTAGACCGTGAGCCCGCTGTTGGGTAGGGACCGTCTCTAGATGTTGCCAACTCGTACTTCCCAAGCGCTTAGTACAGTGCTCCGCACACAGTAAGCGCTCAATAAATCCGATTGAATCAATGAATCAATGTGTCCGTGTTTGGAGGGGGGAACGCGTGGCATCGTATATGTGCCCGCGCTTTTCGGACAACCTGTTTGTGGGCCAACGCCCGCGGTTTCCCCGCAGCTTTGGGGGACAGTGACGGGATCTCACCTCTCCCTGTGGCGCTTTGACCCGTTCAGCGGTTTCCAGGCCGCGCGGAAACGGAATCACGAAGGCCCGCGGCCCCTTGGTCCCGGGCTCCGGACTGAACCGAAGGCCGCCGGAGCGAAGCCCGGCCCCTCTCCCGCTCCCCGAGCCGTTCCGCCGGCATCGTTTCTCAGAAGCAACGCGACTTAGCGGAGAGTGCCCGGGTCTGGGCATCAGAAAGACCCGGGTTCTAATCCCAGCTCCGCCGCTCGCCTTGCTCCGTGACCTTGGGCGAGTCCCTTCACTTCTCCGGGCCTCAGTTACCTTATCTGTAAAATGGGGACTAGGACTGGGAGACAGGGTGGGACAGGGAGCGCGTCCAACCTGATGACCTCGTATCTACCCCAGCGCTTAGAACGGTGCTCGGCACATAGTAAGCGCTTAATAAATGCCGTTATTATTAATATTGTCATTGGAGTCGGTAGGCACGACCCCTGCCCACAAGGCTTAGAGGGCGAGACGGGCCGGAAGGTCAGTTCTCATGAAGGGGAAACGGAAGAGAGTGGGGATATGGGGCTGGGGGGCAGGGGGACCTGTCTTCATCCCCATTCTGCAGTTGAGGGAACTGAGGCCCAGAGAAGTGAATAATAATAATGGTATTTGTTAAGCGCTTACTATGTGCCAAGCACTGTTCTAAGCGCGGGAATAGATACAAGGCGATCAGGTTGTCCCACGTGGGGCTCAAAGTCTTCATCCCCATAGGACAGATGAGGGAACTGAGTCCCAGAGAAGTGAAGTGACTTGCCCAAAGTCACCCAGCTGATAAGAGGTGGAGCCGGGATTAGAACCCACAACCTCCAACTCCCAAGCCCGGGCTCTTGGAAAGTGTCTGCTAACTTATTTATTTATTTTATTTGTACATATTTATTCTATTTATTTTATTTTCTTAATATGTTTTGTTCTCTTGTCTCCCCCTTCTAGACTGTGAGCCCACTGTTGGGTGGGGACCGTCTCCATGTGTTGCCAACTTATACTTCCCAAGCGTGTAGTACAGTGCTCTGCGCAGAGTGAGTGCTCAATAAATACGCTTGAATGAATGAATGAATCAATCATATTTATTGAGCACTTACTGTGTGCAGAGCACTGTACTAATGAATGAATGAATGAATTGTACTGTCCAAGTGATTAGTTGTTGATCAGTGTTTTCTTTAACTTAGACCACCTCAGCTTGTTTCAGGGCATTGTCATATTTTTACGGGAGGTAGAACTCGGCCACTACTATGCTGATCCAAGCAAACACTTATCCTATCCCGCCCCTTCTACTGTATTTGCCTCCTCGCTGTCTTCCAGCCTCTCCCTTCTCCAGTCCATACTTCCCTCTGCTGCCCGGATCATTTTTCTACAAAAAACATTCAGTTCACGTTTCCCCACTCCTCAAGAACCTCCAGTGGTCGCCCCCCGCTTCCTCTCCCCCTCCTCCCCCTCTCCACCCCCCCCCGCCTTACCTCCTTCCCTTCCCCACAGCACCTGTATATATGTTTGTACGTATTTATTACTCTATTTATTTTACTTGCACATATCTATTCTATTCATTTTATTTTGTTAATATGTTCGGTTTTGTCGTCCGTCTCCCCCTTCTAGGCCGTGAGCCCGCTGTTGGGTCGGGACCGTCTCTATATGTTGCCAACTTGGACTTCCCAAGCGCTTAGTACAGTGCTCTGCACACAGTAAGCGCGCAATAAATACGATTGATTGGTTGATTGATTGACCTGTGGGGCTGGGGTGAGGAGTAAGGCATTGAAGGGACGCCCCCAAAATTCGGGATCATGCCAGTTAACTCCGGGTGACTCTGTCCCGCGCTTGGGATGGTGCTAGGGTGACACCGTCCAGGACGGCAACGGGCAGGGAGCGCCGGACCAGCAGCCCCGTCCCCTCTTCTGTCTCCCCAGGGGTTCCCCGTTGTCGGCGCCGGTCTCAGCAGCCGCGGCATCGCCGTGACCCGCGATTGACACTCAGCCTGACCCGACGCTTCCCTCGGGCGTGCGGCGCGGGTCTGGAGCCGGGAGCTCTTCAGGCCGCCCAACTGGGTCCACGGTTCAACTTATTTCTCCCCCTGGGGAATGGCCCCCTGGGCCAGTTCCATTAATTATAATAACAGCAATAGTAATAATAATACCGCTACTAGTGGCGTTTGTTAAGTTCTTACCAGGGTAGAGGAAAAAATAATCAAGGTGAACACCGTTCCTCTCCCACCTAGGGTTCAGAGGCTAAGGGGGAGGGAGGAACAGGTATTTAATCCCTGTTTTACAGATGAAGAAACTGAGACTCAGGGAAGTGACTCACCCGAGGTCACACAGCGGGCGTAGGTTGCAGCAGCTGGGATTAGAACCCAGATCCCGTAATTCCCAGGCCCAGGCTTGATCCACTGGACCGTGCTGCTTCACGTCTTTCCCAGCCCGAGAAAGACATCCCTTAATCCTTCTTTTCTTCCTCCCCCTTAGACCGGGAGCCCCACATGGGGCAGGGACCAAGTGTGTTCTCATTGCCTTTTCTTTTTTTTTTTACCTCAGTGCTCAGTGCAGTGCTTGGCACACGGTAAATGCTTAACAAATCCCACACTTGCTATTATTATCGGTATTATTATTACCTCTGTGGTTGTCCCTTGTGGCTTCTCCACGGGGCTCAATCCGGGTCCCCCACTCTTCTCTCGAAGAGCTCCTCGGGGCCTCTCCTGGGCAGGAGACGCCCAGAACTCGCGCCCCCGGCTTTTCAATCCCATCGCTCTTCCCGCCTACAGAATCCGTCGATCGGTGGTATTCATTGAGCTCTTAAGGGGTGCGGAGCACTGTAGTGAACGCTTAGGAGGGTACCGTGGCGTCGTTAGAACCAATCCCGTCCCTCGAGGAGCGTGCCGTCCGGTGTCGGGAGCGAGGGGATGGACACGAAAATAAAGTCTAGGTCGGCTTAGGATCGGGTACCTCAGTGGTCTGGGGGGATAAGGGGACGGCCTCGAGAGCGTCATCTCCTTACCTTTCCCGCCTTGCCCTGCCTCGCCTCAGTTTACACTCTCGCTCCTCCCAAGCA
The DNA here is from genome assembly GCF_015852505.1 of Tachyglossus aculeatus. Taxonomy (NCBI): domain Eukaryota; kingdom Metazoa; phylum Chordata; class Mammalia; order Monotremata; family Tachyglossidae; genus Tachyglossus; species Tachyglossus aculeatus. The sequence goes on from NC_052073.1 coordinate 39,996,781, forward strand.
GATGGTGTCATGGGGCCTCGCCGTTCCCTCTCCGCCCGATTACTCACGCCTTCCCCACCGCCTGGCACGCCCTGCCCGCTCCCTCTCGACTGATCACGTACCTTGTCCTTTCCATCAAGAGCCCCTCCCCGATTAATCCCCACCTAATCTCCCCTCATCCCCCTCAGTCCTGCAAAAGCTGCCCCGGCCCGGGTCCCGCGGTCGTTGGGCCCGCCCTTCCCCTCCAGACCCGAGCCGACGGTGCCCCTCAGCTCTTCAAACCAGAATCAATCAATCAATCGTATTTATTGAGCGCTCACTGTGTGCAGAGCACTGTACTAAGCACATGGGAAGTACAAGTTGGCAACATATAGAGACGGTCCCTACCCAGCGGTGGGCTCACAGTCTAAAAGACGATCCCGGTTGCGACCCGCACGCGTAGATGGCCCCGTTGTCGGTCTGTAGGCCGGCATTTGTTCCTTACCGCTGGCATCTTATTATTTCACTGGCATGTTTGGCAACGGGCATCAAACTGCTCCTCTCCCCAGCGAGAGCGTGAGGTCCGTGAAAGCGGGGATCGGGCCCGTCAATAGTAATGATAATAATAATGATGACGATGGTGTTTGTTAAGCGCTTATTATGTGCCAGGCACTGTAATAATAATAATGTTTTAGACTGTGAGCCCACTGTTGGGTAGGGACCGTCTCTATATGTTGCCAATTTGTTCTTCCCAAGCGCCTAGTACAGTGCTCTGCACATAGTAAGCGCTCAGTAAATACAATTGATGATGATGATGGCATTTATTAAGCGCTTACTATGTGCAAAGCACTGTTCTAAGCGCTGGGGAGGTTACAATAATAATAATAATAATGATGATGGCATTTATTAAGTGCTTACTGTGTGCAAAGCACTGTTCTAAGGTCTGGGGGGGATACGAGGTGATCAGGTTGTCCCACAGGGGGCTCGCAGTTTTAATCCCCATTTTACAGATGAGGCAACTGAGGCACACTGTACTGAGCGCCGGGGTGGATACAAGCAGATCAGTTTGGCCGTAGTCCGTGTCCCACCTGGGGCTCACAGTCTCAATCCTCATTTTACAGATAATGATAATAACAATGATGCGTGGCTCAGTGGAAAGAGCCCGGGCTTTGGAGTCAGAGGTCATGGGTTCGAATCCCGGCTCCGCCACATATCTGCTGTGTGACCTTGGGAAAGTCACTTAACTTCTCGGGGCCTCAGTTGCCTCATCTGTAAAATGGGGATGAAGACTGTGAGCCCCCCGTGGGACAACCTGATCATCTTGTATCCCCCCCAGTGCTTAGAACAGTGCTTTGCACATAGTAAGCGCTTAACAAATGCCATCATCATTATTATTATTATTTGTTAAGCACTTACTATGTGCAAAGCACTGTTCTCAGTGCTTGGGAGGATACAAGGTAATCAGGTTGTCCCCTGTGGGGCTCACAGTCTTCATCCCCACTTTACAGATGAGGGAACTGAGGCCCAGAGAAGTGAAGCGACTTGCCCAAAGTCACACAGCTGACAGTTGGCGGAGCCGGGATTAGAACCCATGACCCGGTCTGACTCCCAAGCCCGGGCTCTTTCCACCGAGCCACGCTGCTTCTCGAAGGTAACTGAGGCCCAGCGAAGTGAAGTCCCTTTCCCAGGGTCAGAGAACAAACAGCAGACAAGTGGCTGAACCGGGATTAGAACCCATGACCTTCTGATTCCCAGGCCTGTGCTCTTTCCACTCCACCATCCCGCTTTGGATGGTGGCGGGATGGTGGTGATGGTCGATGGATTCTAATTTCTGTAATTTAATTATTTATTCAAATGAGTGTCTGTCTCCCCTCCTCTAAACTGTAAACTTGTTGTGGGCAGGGATTGTGTCTGTTTATTGTTATATTGTACTCTCCCCAGTGCTTAGAACAGTGCTTTGCACATAGTAAGTGTCTAATAAATGCCATTATTGTAATCTTCTAGACTGTGAGCCCGCTGTTGGGTAGGGACCATCTCTGTATGTTGCCAACTTGTACTTCCCAAGCGCTTAGTACAGTGCTCTGCACACAGTAAGTGCTCAATAAATATCATTGAATGAATGAATGAATGTTGCCAACTTATACTTCCCAAGTGCCTAGTACAGTGCTCTGAACACAGTAAGCACTCAATAAATATGATTGAATGAATGTTGCCAACTTGTACTTCCCAAGCGCTTAGTACAGTGCTCTGCACACAGTAAGTGCTCAATAAATATGATTGAATGAATGAATGAATGTTGCCAACTTATACTTCCCAAGTGCTTAGTACAGTGCTCTGAACACAGTAAGCACTCAATAAGTATGATTGAATGAATGAGTGAATGTTGCCAACTTGTACTTCCCAAGCGCTTAGTACAGTGCTCTGCACACAGTAAGTGCTCAATAAATATGATTGAATGAATGAATGTTGCCAACTTATACTTCCCAAGTGCTTAGTACAGTGCTCTGCACACAGTAAGCGTTCAATAAATACGATTGAATGAATGAATGAATGTTGCCAACTTGTACTTCCCAAGCGCTTAGTACAGTGCTCTGCACACAGTAAGTGCTCAATAAATACGATTGAATGAATGACATGGACTGTGTGCAACCCGATTAGCTTGTATCACCCGTCTACATGTTTTGTTTTGTTGTCTGTCTCTCCCTTCTAGACCGTGAGCCCGTTATTGGGTAGGGACCGTCTATATGTTGCCAACTTGTACTTCCCAAGCGCTTAGTACAGTGCTCTGCACACAGTAAGCGCTCAATAAATACGATTGAATGAATGAATGAATAAATAAGATTGAATCATGGGTCTGGCTGCAGCCATTTGGGAAGACTTTTCTGGGAAGGGAGAGTCGGCTCGGCTTGCCTCGGGAACGTTGTGCGAATGGCCGGAAGCCTTCTGCCCCAGGGACTGTCTCTCTATGTTGCCAACTTGTACTTCCCAAGCGCTTAGTCCAGTGCTCTGCACACAGTAAGCGCGCAATAAATACGATTGATTGATTGATTGGCGGAGCCCCCGTGGTAGAGCCCGCGTGTCCAGCCGGGCGGCCTTGCGAGGGACCGTGGGTGTAGCGGCTGTGGGGTTGGGTGTGGGCTGTTGATGTCAGCGGGGCCGGAGAGCTGGAAAAAATGCGGCAGCGGCAGCTTCGGAGCCAACTTTCCGAAGTCGGGGATTTTCTGGAGCGCTGACATCCCGTGGGCCCGCGGAGGACCCGGCCGCCAGCCTCCTGCCAGGAGCTGAAAGCTTGGCTCCAACGGGGGCCGTCCGGGTTGGGGGTGGGAAGGGTGTGCATGCGTGTGCGTGTTTGCTTGCACTCGTGTGCCCGCGCGTGGCGGAGGGGTGGCCCGTTCGGGAGTGATCTAGACCCAGAGGGAGGGAATGGGAATCTTTTCCTCGGCGGAGCGGGCCTCGAAAAGCAATCTAGACTTCAGCGAGCCGGGGGCTCTTACAGGGGCGATTCAGGCCGGGGGCCAGATGGGATGCAGATGGGATCCAGGCGTGAGCTCCTTGGACCGTAAGCTTGCTGTGGGCAGGGAACGCGTCTACCGGCTCCGTTCTGTTGGACTCAATCCCTTAGTACGGTGCTCTGCAACAATCAATCAATCGTATTTATTGAGCGCTTACTGTGTGCAGAGCACTGCACTAAGCGCTTGGGAAGTCCAAGTTGGCAACATATAGAGACAGTCTCTACCCAACAGTGGGCTCACAGTCTAGAAGGGGGAGACCGAGAACAAAACCAAACATACTAACAAAATAAAATAAATAGAATAGATAGGTACAAGTAAAATAGAGTAATAAATATGTACAAACATATATACACATATACAGATGCTTTGGGGAAGGGAAGGAGGTAAGGCGGGGGGGATGACGACGGGGAGAGGAAGGAAGGGGCTCAGTCTGGGAAGGCAAGGGAGTAATAATAATAATAATAATAATGGCATTTATTAAGCGCTTACTATGTGCAAAGCACTGTTCTAAGCGCTGGGGGGATACAAGGTAATCAGGTTGTCCCATGGGGGGCTCACAGAGAATCAATCAATCAATCAATCGTATTTATTGAGCGCTGACTGTGTGCAGAGCACTGGACCAAGCGCTTGGGAAGTCCAAGTTGGCAACATATAAGATGGTCCCGACCCAACAGTGGGCTCACAGTCTAGAAGGGGGAGACTGCACACAATCATCATCATCATCATCAATCGTATTCGTAATCGTAATCGAGTCAGTGCTCAATAAATGCCTTTGAAGGTGCCGATGATGTTGATGTCTGCAGCGAGTGGGGGGTTCATACGGAGGGGGAGCAGATTCGGCTCCAAGGTGGAGCCGCTGTGAGTGCGGCCGAGTGGGCACCCCGACTAAAAGTTCTGGGGTACGGCAGGGCCGCCGGATGAGACCGAACAAACGAAAACGCTCCCCACGCTTCTGACTCCCAGCCTCGTCCCGGGATTTCAGCCTCCGGTTGTGTAGTGGCAGGGGGGTGAACTGGACACGTGCCCGGGCCGGAATGGTGTTCCCCGCCGGAGGAGGAAGTGGGGGCAGGGGTGGAAGTGGCGCCGGGATCCCATGCGGGGCGATGGGCCGAGCGGCCTTCCCTCTGGGGCCGAGAAAATGCCTTCTGCCTGTGCCCGGAAGCCATGCCCGCAGCTGATGCTTGTTTGTGTTCGCTACTGTCTGTAAGGGGTGACTGGGTGCCCACTGTGGGTGGCAGCTTGTCACCCTGCCCCAGTCATTGGGGAGAAGCCTGGAAACCCCTACTCGCCAGCAACTCCACCGGTGTTTCCTCAGTTTCGTGTGGTTTGAGAGCGCTCGGGGAACCAACCCGTGCGTATAACCTCGCCGAGCTGCCAGGAGTCCCCCACCGTTGGCTCCGGCAGGCACATTTTCCCCAGGGCGCCGCGGCCCCCCACCCCGAGCCCGGGTGGGCCCTCAGAGGGCCCATGTGGCTATGCAGCCGGGCACGTGTCGTTCGGGGCGGCGCCCGGAGACCGTGCCATCAGGCCCGTGGAGCCAAACGCAGCCAAAGCGGCGGTCGGCGGCTGCAGCGTTCCGGAACTTTCCTCTCCCGGATTTGAGAACGGGAACTTGTTCTCCAAGTGAGAAGGGGACCCTCGAACTCCAGCCCGGCCCAGCCAGGGCTCTTCTCGCTACACGCTGTTAGACAGGCGCCTTCCTGGAGCCAAGGGCCGGGGCGGAGCTCTAATCTCAGCCTGGACCCATCAATCAATCAATCAATCGTATTTATTGAGCGCTTACTGTGTGCAGAGCACTGTACTAAGCGCTTGGGAAGTACAAGTGGGCAGTCTCTACCCATCAGGTGGTCAGACTGGCATCCTTGCCGGCCGGGGCCCGCGAGGCGGGTGGTGGTTGCAGGGCGGGTGTACCGAGTGCCGAGGACTGGGCCCAGCACCTGGGGCCGCAGGGAGCGGGTGGAAGCCTGGGACACGTGCCCTGCCTGCAGGGAGCTGCCACTCTCCCATTAAGACAGACCTAGACAGGTGGTCGGAGTGGTGTTCTGGGTCCGGAGATGGGCTTGGGTTGGGTAAAGGGAAAGTGAGCCGCCTGCAGGGCTGGGTTTCATTTGGAGCGATCCAGTCGGTCCCGTCCACACCGCCAAAGCAGGCCTCTGCCCACCACCGGAGACCTGCCCCGTACCAAGAGGAGTGGGCAGCCACTGGAGGTTCTTGAGGAGTGGGTCGGGTAGTGTCAATAACATTAATGGTAACAATAAGAAGAAGAAGAAATTGTTCCCTTCTGAAATGGCACCTCCTCCAGAAGGCCTACCTTAATGATTGTCTGATTGGCTCTATTTTATTGTACTTCCCAAGCGCTTAGTGCAGTGCTCTGCACACAGTAAGCGCTCAATAAACACGATTGATTATGGTGATGTCTTCCATGTCTCGCTCCAATCCCAGTTGAGCCCTCTTGCGCCACTAGACAGTCAGTTCCTTGAGGGCAGGAATCGGATCCACCATCTGGATTGCACTGTACTCTTCTCAGCTTCCTACTTGTACTTCCCAAGTGCTTAGTACAGTGCTCTGCACACAGTAAGCGCTCAATAAATACGATTGATTGACTGATTGATCGATTTAGGGCAGTGTTCAGCTCACAGGAGGTGCCCGGGAAATACTGCAGCGTGAACGGTGGATCGGACAGCTGAGTAGGAAGCAGACCGGAGGGCGGCCATGCGTTGGGCGGGAGAGAGAGCGGGCCCGTGGCCGAGGGAGAAGTCACGGGGCCCACGATGGCTACGGCCGAGTGTCGGGGAGGATTTGGTGGCCGGAGACATTGCCGACCGTGGTTTTGGAGTAGGGACGGGGTCGGCGACCTGACGGACCCCGACGGGCCAGTCTCAGCCGTGGGATGAGTGCGCCGACCCCTCCCCCGGGCGGGTGGGCCCGGGTCCCATGTTGGCGCGTGTGAGCGAGGGCGGGAAGCTCAGCCAGCTCTCTGACCGCCTGCTCGTTCCCTTTCAGAGATCCAAGCCACAGGGTTCAACTACCAGAACGAAGATGAGAAAGTCACGCTGTCTTTCCCCAGCATGCTCCAAAAAGGTAAGCCTTTCCGGGCCTTCCCCGGCCGGCTGGGACCCTGGGGCCGCCGCACCGCGGACAGGGACGGGACGTTTGGCGAGAAGAGATTACGTCCGAACGTGCACGGCTGCTCAGGAAGCTTACGTTCCCGTGTCCGGGTTCCGTCTTTGACCGGACCCCGGGAAACTCATCCAGGTGACGGCGGCCCCCATCCGTTCTCACCTGGGGTCCGCCTTTCCCAACAAACTTCTCCCGAGCCCCTCCCTCCTGCTCTTCCTCCGTTCAGGGAGTCTGTCCACGCACCCTCAAGCCCGCCGACGTACCTACCGTGTGCCGACTGCGTGCCTTCCTCCTGTCAGCCCCCCCTGTACCCGAAGTGCTTCCGTGCGTTGGTTTCTCAGCAGGCACCCCTCTTGGCGGGGAGGGCCCTTCTGCGGGTTCTCGTGGCGGCCTTCTCGGGATCCATCTTTCCCGACTAGATCCCGACTGAGAATCTCTCGTTGGGGGAGCTGCCCCCGTCCGCCTCGCCAGCCTGGCCGGCAGCGCCGTCGGTGCCGGCTCCAGCCCCCGGGCCCGTGGCCGAACCGGGCCTTCTCCTTTCGTGCCCAGTGCCCGCGGGATGAGGCCTCCGCCCTCCTCTCCCCATCCTGCCCCCATCCTAGCGGGCCCCTTGCGCTCTCCCTTTCCCTGATCCCCGACTGGTGGGTGGCTGTTGGGTGGGGGATGTACGTGTGTGTTTGTTCGTGTGTGTGTGTGTGTATGCGCCCGTCCTCGCCTGTCCGCATGTGCTCCCGCGGTCCCGCTGTGGGATCGCGGCAGTGTTTTCCGGTGCCGACCGAGGCCTTCCCAGAGCCTCGGGGCCGGCCCGCCCACCCAGTTCCCTGCCGTTTTCTGCCAGAGATAGCTTTCCTCCTTTGGAACCCACCCTGTGGGAAAGGCCGCCTGGAGGTGGTGACGTCGAGAAGGTTGGCACCGTGGGATGGCGAGGGCCGGCGAGGCCCCGCTCTAGAGCCTCGGCCTGGGGACGGGCGAGTGACCCCGACCGACGAGCAAGTGGGCGTCAGCCGGGGTGGTTCGCGGGCGGCGGTGCCGAACCGGCCGGCACCCGCCCAAACTGGGCCCCGCGTAGGGCAGCCAGTAACCATGTTGTGGGTGGTTCGGTGATACTGTGTGCCGAGGACCGTGCCAGGTGCTGCTCTCATACTCAATCATCAGGCCCGGGTACCCTCCCTGCTCCCTTTCGGCGGCACGGGGACTAAGTGGAAGGGGGCTACGGTATTTAGTTCCCATTTTACGCACGAGGAAGCCGAGGCCCGGAGAGGGCAAGTGACTTCACTAAAATCGTCCAGGAGGAAGTGGTGGAATCGAGAAGCTGGGTGGCCTGGGAGTCAAGAGGACCTGGGTTCTAATTCCGGCTCTGCCAGTTGTCCGCTATGTGACCCTGGACAAGTCACTTCACTTCTGTGGGCCTCAGTTCCCTCACCTGTGAAATAGGGGTGAACCCCACATGGAACATGGACTGTGTTCAACCTGATTAACTTGCATCTGCTCCAGCATTTAGAACAGTGCCTGGCACATAATAAGTGCTTAACAGCTACCATTTAAAAAAAGAAAAAAGAACCAAGGCTCCTTGTCTCCCAGTCCCAGGCTCTTTCCCATTTACCACGGTAGTGGATTCTCCGGTTTCCCAAAGGCTTCCTGGGAGCAGGTTTCTGGATTGTCTTCATGGTGCTGTTTCAGCTCCAGGTGGGTTGCCGAACCCAAGGAAATGGTCAGTGGGGCTGGCGGGAGGCTTGCGATCCCAAAATATTGCCGTTTCCAAGGGAAAATAGAAGATGGGTATCTTCGCGTGTGGTAGTTGAGTTCAGACAGGACGCTGCTAGGGAACTGGATGGAGTGTGGTCGTGCACACTTCCAGGCCGTCAGACTCGGCCTCAGTCCCGCCGCCCGACTGATCCTTAAAGCGACCTTCCTCCTGGACGCCGGCGGGACCCGAGGCCGTAGCCCGGAAGGCCAGCGTGGCCCCGCGTTGGAGCGTCCCACGTTCGTCGATGCCAAGGGATGGCAATGCCAGTGCCGGAAGCGAGTCCCTCGCCCTGAAGAGAGGCATCGGGGCCGCGTGGGGCTCTGGTTCGGCTTCGGCTGGGTGGACGCGCCTGGCCCCACCTCGTCCTCGCAAGCCCCCCCGAAAGAAAAGCGTCGGGCAGCGCCATCCAGTTGATTCCATCTCAACCCAGCAGAGGAACCGTCACGAGGTTCAGCTCCCGGGAGTTGGGCCGGGGCCGGGGGGCCATCCTCCGATCCCATCCCCTGATCCCGTCCTCCGATCCCAAGACGGGCTCGCCGCACGTGACTCAGAGAATAAGGTCCTCGGGCGGACACGAGGCTTTTGGAAAGGGACATCGCCACACGTAAATCCAGTCAAGGAGCCTGCTTGGCGGGTGTCGGGATGACAGAGTGGAGGAGATCCGGGGTTCGGCGGACCACCACGGAGTCGAAAACTTGTAGTCGTGGTTCAAGGCTCCCAAGGCCCTCCCGGACCGGGCTACCGTAGCAGCCCCGCAGAGGGAAGGGGGCTCCAATCTCGCCCCGGACCAGAGGCGACGGTGCCGACGTTCCCGTGTTGTCCCGGGCAAGCCCGGGCACGCCTGCCTCTCGGGAGGACGAGGCCCCGCCGAGCCTAGATGACCTGCCGACCCGCGGTGGGCTGCCATAGGGGAGTCGTACGGAGGTCAGAGCCGCGGAGATGGCCGCACCCCTGGACCCAAAGTCAACCACCCTCTGCCCAAGTCCCCGAACGAGGTGGGGACCCCCGCCCCCCGACCCGAACGCCGGCCCGGCCTTTGTTAGTCCTCAAACAGTGGAACGCCGAGGGGATGCCACGGGGTCCCAGAGATGGCCCCCTCATCTCCATCTTCGAGAAGAAAGGTGAAAGGTCAGACGGCGGCGGTTATTGAGGCATCTCATTCCTCTCCGTGACCGGAGTCCTCCCGAAAGACCAGGCGCCCCCGGACTCCCAGCGTGGCGCAGCAGGTGCTCAGTACAGTGTCTGGCAAATAGCGCTTAGCAAATACCATCAGTATTATTATTAGTATTATCTTCGCTGTGCATCAGGCCCAGGGGGAGCGCGCCAAACAGCACCGAGGCCCTCAAAGAGCATTCCGGGCTCTCTCGAGCCAAAGTTTCATAGCAGTCGAGAGCCGCGGCGGCCGAATGGAGCGTGTGGGTGCTCAGCGTGTGGCCGGGACCGACGGTCCGCATCTTCTTGTCACACGGTTTCTCCCGGGTGAATTTCCCTTCAGGCGTGTCTTCAGCCTGCCTATGTGAGAAGCAGGGAGTCAGGGAACCTGGGTTCTCAGCCCCGCTCTGCCACAAGGCTGCTGAGTGGGCAAGTCACTTCTGTGCCTCTCTTTCCTCATCTGTAAAATGGGGAATTCAGTACATGTCTCCCTCTCCCTTAGGCTCTGAGCCTAAGTGTGTGGGGCACAGACTGTGCCCGACCTTATTGTCTTATATCTACCCCAGTGTTTAGTACAGTGCTTGGCACATAACGAGTGTTTAACAGATACCACTGTCATTATTGCTTATTGTTATTACTTGTTAGGCGCGTAGGAAGCGCTTAACAAATGCTACTCTTATTATTGTCATTATGACCCGAGCAGTGTCTGCTGAAGAATCCTACCTTGTGATTGAGCCAGCCAGGAGGATTTGAGGGCGCAGAGGTGGCACCGTGCCAGCTCCCCGCCGGTTCGGGGAGCGGTTTTCAGGACTGCTGGCCGTCCCAGTTTGTCCACGAGCGTGGAATGCCTTTCCCGGGGCAACACAGTAGCCGTTGGAGCGGATCTGTGGCCACCTGAGACCGCTTCTGTCAGCTAGAGATGGAAGCAAAAAGTTTCATCACTGGAGTTTCCCAGTGTTCCCCCCCTTTCCCTTTGCACCAGACTGAAATTCCCTACCACCGGCTCCAACTCCAACTTAAGGCTTAAGCGCTTAGTACAGTGCTCTGCACATAGTAAGCGCTCAATAAATACGATTGATGATGAACTGCTGCTGCCCCCCACCTCCCTATCGCTGCTGTTTCCACGCTGTGGCCCGGCCAACCCCCTTCGCTCCTCCCAGCTCACCATTTCACTGTGCCTCGTTTTCCCCTCTCTTGCCTCCATCCCTTTGCTCACCCCTTTCACCCGCCTGGTCTTCCTTCCTCACCCAAAAAACCCTGCCAGGCCATAGCATCCCCAGCTTCCAGGCCCTGTCGACTCCCACCTCCTCCGGGAAGGCCTCCCCGATCAACTTGAACCCGCCTCCGCACATCCTCCGCTCCTCCCCGGGCCAGCAGCCGCCCCCGTGTCAGCATCCGAGCTCTCTAGGCCCTCGGCCGATTCCTCGGTCAGACCGTCAGCCGCATCTACCGTCCCTAGATGTGGTAAACTTGGACTTCCCAAGCACTTAGTCCAGTGCTCTGCACACAGTAAGCGCTCAATAAATACGATTGATTGATTGATTGATTGATCTACCGAGAGCACGCCATAGCTGGAGCAGTGCACTCAGTGCTCACGAGCGAAAGACCCCAGTCTCTGCTCTCAAACAGCCGACAGGCTAGTGGGGCAGCTAATTTGTCTGCCAATTCTGTTGTATTGGACTCTTCTGAGCACTTATTACGGTGCTCTGCACGTAGAAAAGGCTCAATCAATACCATTGATTCATTGATTGGGGGAGGTGGATGGGCACTTGTACATATTCACTCTTCTATTTATCTTGTTAATGATGTGCATCTACCTTTACTTCTATTTATTCTGACGACTTGACACCTGTCCACATGTTTTGTTTTGTTGTCTGTCTCATCAATCGTATTTACTGAGCGCTTACTATGTGCAGAGCACTGTACTAAGCGCTTGGGTAGTACAAATTGGCAACATTATAGAGACAGTCCCTACCCAGCAGTGGGCTCACAGTCTAAAAAGTCACAGTCACCCCTTTCTAGACTGTGAGCCCATTGTTGGGCAGGGACCGTCTCTATATGTTGCCGACTTGTACTTCCCAAGCGCTCAGTACGGTGCTCTGCACACAGTAAGCGCTCAATAAGTGCGATTGAATGAATGAATGAATGAGTGAGCATTGGCAAGCAAGAGCTGGAAGTAGCAGGAGTGAAGGGGCAGAGTAAGGGATGACATCCACTCAGTTTTTGCCTGATTTGGAGAGTGAGCCGGGGAGAGAGAGAGGCTGGAGCCAGGGAGGTCAGCCAGGAGGCTGATGCCACGGTCAGGTGGAAGCACGGCGAAACCGGGACCGACCCGGACACGGAGGGGGCGGATCTGGGAAATGTTGGGGTCGATAAACGAGTATCAAGTTGAACGTCAGAATCCAGAGGGAATGAGGATTGAAGGTGACACCGAGATCTCGGGCTTTGGGGGCGGGGAGGGCAGCGGGGTGGCCGATTGTGATCGGAAATCAATCAATCAATCGTATTTATTGAGCGCTTCCTGTGTGCAGAGCACTGTACTAAGCGCTTGGGAAGTACAAGTCGGCAGCACGTAGAGACAGTCCCTACCCAGCAGCGGGCTCACAGTCTAGAAGGGGGAGACAGAGAACAAAACCAAACATACTAACAAAATAAAATAAATAGAATAGATATGTGCAGGTAAGGTAAATAAGTAGAGTAATAAATATGTACAAACATATATACAGGTGCTGTGGGAAAGGGAAGGAGGTAAGATGGGGGGATGGAGAGGGGGAGTGAGCCGGAGGAAGGGGTCAAGGAGGGAATGATCCTAATTGCGGTATCTGTTAAACGCTTTCTGTGTTCCAGGCACTGTACTGAACACAGGAGTGGAGATACAGGCGTATCAGGTTGGACAGAGTCCCTGCCCCACATGGGGATCAGAGTCTCAATCCCCATTTTAGAAAATGAGGTGATTGAGGCACAGAGAAGTGAAGCGACTTGACCAGGTGCACACAGCAGACAGGTGGCGGAGCAGGATTAGAACTCGTGCCCTTCTGACTCCCAAACCCGTGCTCTGTCCACTACGCCACGCTGAGTCCTGTGTGGGACCCGTTGCGCTCGAGCTGCCGGCGAGGCGTTCGGGGGGCCAGGAGGACATGCCAGGTGGCAGAGACGGAGGGGAGCCGGGGCTGGCGAGATCAGTTTGAGTGTCCTCTGGGTCGCGTCCTCTGCCGTGGAAGCCCACCTTGAGAAGAGAAGAAGGGGAGGCGGCCCGGGGCCTTGCGGCATCCCCGCCACCTTCCAATTTCTCGGGCCCCGAGTAAGATTTAGCCCGCCCAGAATGAATCGTACAAAGGGTGTGAGTGTTTTTGATGTCTCTTTGTGGGCCTCGTGGCTTTTTTCCTTTGCATGGCACAGTGAGCTTTCGACTCTCCACCGGGCGCTCTCCGGCCACGCGGACCTTTAGCTCTTCCCCCTGGACGGGGTTTTCCCCAGGCTGGGGGAGCCCTCGCGGTCGGGCCTCCTCAGAGCCGCTGGGCTGCGTCGGCCCTTCCGAGTTGGGCCCCGACACGGACTCGTACCTCGTGGACCATCTCTTGTCTGCCCAGCGAAGGGGTGGGAGGTTCGGGCCCTGGGACACGAGAGGTTTTGCATGGGCAGCTGGGCGGGCGGGGCTCGCTGGCCCCTGCCCATCGTCGTCCAAACCCTGCCCGGCCGCGGCTCCGCCCGGGGTCCGCTTTCGGCCTCGGTTTGGGCCTCACCCCGACCACGATGCCAGGATGGGGGGCTCGAGGCTCCGTTTGACCCTCCCGCGGGCCGCTCGAGGCCATTAGTGGGGTAACTAGCCGAGTCCGGGTGGGCAACTTCCGGGGCGTGTAGGGCCAATGGGTCCGTGGAGGGCTGGCCCTCCTGGGGTAATGTTGGGCTTGAGACAGACGGACTCTCCCCTCCATTTGCCTCTTCTTCTCCCCCCCAGGCAGCGGCACCCTGAAGATCGATTTTGTCGGCGAGCTGAACGATAAGATGAAAGGTTTCTACAGGAGCAAATACACCACCCCGTCCGGAGAGGTGCGCTACGCTGCTGTCACTCAGTTTGAGGTACCGTTTGATCCTCCGGAACTTCGGGACCCTCAGGTCCCAGGGATGGGGGCGAGTGGGGTTTGTTCTTCCGTGGTGATGGGGGGGCCCGCTCTCGAGCATTCCCCATTGGGTCTTCCAGACGTTCAGCTGGTGCCCGGGAGCCTGACCCACCGAGGGCCCCCCGTGCGGGCCCACTCCAGGACTGGGAGCGAGGCGGCGGGTCCAGCTGGGGTGGGATCCTCCTCGGAGAGGCCCTCAAGGTCCAGAGCACGTTTGGGTTCGGTCTCGGGAGCCGGGTCCTCCCAAAACCATCACCCGACCGAGGGCCCCTGAACCCTGACACCTTGGGATCGACCCTGTCGGGAGGAGACCACTGCCACGATACCAGCTGGTGGCCAGGGAGTTCATCTCGGGGTGCCGGGCACCGAGAGCGGTTTGGTTGCCCGTCATGGGTGCTTGGGACTGAGGGGGAAGGGGAAGCCTCTCTTTCCCGGGGCTGAAGCCTGGACACTCCTGCATCCAGACCTGGCGGGGACCCTTCCTTCACATTCCTGGCTGCCTGCACCTCCCTCCCCTCTCCGCCTTGGAGTGAGCAGGCCCGGCTCCCTGGGCCCTGGGAGTCGAGGCTCCGGCTCCCTAACGGGGACTGACCTTTGGAGGGCAATGGGGAGGAGGAGGCTGGGACTTTGCACAGGAGGAGGAGGAGGAGGAGGCAGTGAGAGGTAAAGGTTGATTGGCGGGTGCCTGTAGCCAAATAGCTTCCCCGCTGGGTGTCCACCGAACCGAGAGTCCGGTAGAATTCATGGACGTGATCTCTGACCGCAGGAGTTGGCGGCCTAGCGGATTTCGGCGGGGTAGGGCATGGCAGGCGGGTTTGGGAGCCACGGGTGACCTCTCGCGATACGAAGGCCACCAGTGGATGCCAAACGCCCCCGGGCCCCTCGTTTTCTCCAGGCCACGGACGCTCGGAGGGCTTTCCCCTGCTGGGACGAACCTGCTCTGAAGGCGACTTTCGACATTTCTCTGGTGGTCCCTAAGGACAGAGTGGCTCTATCCAACATGGTACGTGCTGCTGCGGGCCATCAGGGTCGACGGGCCCCACTCCCTTCCCTTCCCTCCCCTCCTCCTGAACTCCACGGCGGCTCTGGGTCCCCCGGCCAGCGGGAGCGTTGGGCTGGAGGGGGCCGGCTGGCCAAGGAAGTGGAGGGGCAGCGGCGCTCCGGCCAGCGGGAAAGGGTCGTGAGCCGGGCAGGGCTCCGTGCTTCCTTCGCCCGTGCCCTCCGGGCTCATCCCTGGCCTTCTCTCCGTGTGCCCCGGGGTGGGGCTGGCTCAGAGGGACCGAGAAGGACCCTCTCTCCTGTCCCAATCTTAAATCCCTGACTTGGAACGGCTTCTCCCAGGCTAGAGGATCGGGCTTGCCTCTCCCTTCCCGGGGTGGCCGAACCCCGCGGCCCCACGTCATTCCCGGAGCGGGACCGGCTGGCTCCTCCCGGTCGTTTGTGGGCACGGCCCGCCCGGGGGTGTGGAGGGATGACCGCGGTCAGCCAAGCGGGTCCTGCTCGTTGTCGCCCAGAACGTCATCGACCGGAAGCCGTACCCCGACGACGAGAACCTGGTGGAAGTGAAGTTTGCCCGCACCCCTGTGATGTCGACGTACCTGGTGGCGTTTGTCGTCGGGGAGTACGACTTTGTGGAGAGCAAGTCGTCTGACGGGGTGTGCGTGCGTGTCTACACGCCCGTGGGCAAAGCCGAGCAAGGAAAATTTGCATTGGAGGTAACCGGGCTCAAGCGGGCCGTTCCCAATACGCTCCAGAGCAGCAGACGGGATTGGGGTGAGGGTGGGCGGTATTCCTTCCCCGCTAGATTATTTGCATGGGCGTCTGTGGCACGGGCACTCACCACACGGCTCAGATTTGACTTCCGTTAGCCGCTTTCAGAGCCCCTTGGGCTGAGCGGGGGGCCACACCGCCCTTTCACGGAAGGGGCGATGGGCCCAGGGAATCTCGGGGTCCCAAACCACGCAGGGTGTGCACATCCCAGGGACCGGCTCGCAAGGGATTCCGACAACCAGAGGGGCTGCCCGCCTGTCCGTACCTCCGCCCGTCCATCCCTTCTTGCTGTTTTCAGGTGGCCGCTAAGACCCTGCCTTTCTACAAAGACTATTTCAACGTCCCTTACCCCCTGCCGAAAATCGATCTCATCGCCATCGCCGACTTTGCAGCTGGTAAAGTAAAGATCCCTTTCTGGCGGCCCTGCGTCGGTCTGCTCGGGGTCTGGGCCTCTGGAAAAGGTGCAGTCCGGAGAGATCAGCGCTCTTTTCTGTTGGTCCTGTCCAGGTGCCATGGAGAACTGGGGCTTGGTGACTTACAGGTGCGTCCATCGGTGATGGGGGACAGCCCCCTCGGCCGCGCGCGCTGGACCCCAGCCTCACTGTCCCCAGCTCTCCGACCGACAGGGCCTGAGAATTTCCAGTCAGGCCTCTGATGATGACTCCAAATTGGTGGCTTTCTGACCTCCTAGCTCTCTGAAGCTTCCTCATCCCCGTCTCCCCTCAACCCGCAGGATCCTGCCCCACTGTACACATGCTCACAAAGCACCATTGGCCCCTCTACAAACATGGTCTGTCCCCAGCCCTGTCCTGTGCTCGGGCTCGCTGGTTTTCGAGTCAGCCGGGCTGCCCTCCGGGGCTGTGAAGTGCAGGCTTCTCACCCATTTAAGGTTTGGTAACTTGGGTACGTCTCTTCTGTCATGGGACACTGTCTGATGCCACTGTCCAGTGCCCAATCCCGGCGTTTGCCGTCCGATGTGGGGGTAAAGTTAAACCAAAGGATCATGAACGGTGCCGTGGGCCCGGCCGGAATGGGAGGCCGCAGTGCTGGGCCGTGGGTGGTGCCTTGGACCCAGCCGTGCAGACTGTCAGCTGTGGCGGGGTCTTAGGCATTGCCTCGAGGAGAGGTGGCAGTGCTAGGCTGTGCGCCCTGCCGTGAGGCAAACTGTCAGTGGTGGACCACGGACCGGACCGTGAGGCGGGGTGGCACCCGTGGGCCGTGGGCGCGGCCTTGAGGAGAGGTGGCAGTGCTGGGCCGTGAGGCCGGGCAGCGGTGCTGGGCCACGGGCCGGGCCGTGAGGAGAGCCGGCGGTGCCGGGCCGTGGGCCAGTCTGTGAGGAGAACGGACAACGCTGCGCTGGGCCTTGAGCGGAGCAGCAGCCGGGTCCCTGGACGGGGCCGTGAGGAGAGGGAGCAGGGCTGGGTCAAGGGCTCAACCACAAGAAGAGTCGGTAGCGCTGGGTGGTGAGGAAATGGCAGCTCTGGGCCACGAGTGGGGCTGTGGGTCAGTCAGGAAGTTGGCACCTTATTTTTCAAAAAGACCGTCTGCCCCGAGACCTTCTGGGCCCGGGGTGATTTGGTTTGGTTTGTTCCCTCTCCGACCCCGGGGGAGGCAGAAACCCCTCCAGCGCACAGCTTGAGGCAGGCCCACCACTCGCCGTTGGGCTGCCAGGGCCATTTGTGGCCATTCCCTCTCACAGTGGTTGCTGCCCACGGAGCGGTCGCTGCCGTGGGCCCCGCGCCCGTTCCGTCCCCTCAGCGGGGACCCTTGAACCTCCTGTGTTTGTAGTGGCCAGATGGGATTTAATTTGTTTGCCTGAGCTGGTCCGCCTGAGTTGATGAGTTGTCTGTGCGTTTGTCATTGCAGGGAGACCGCCCTGCTCATCGACACCAAAAACTCATGTTCTTCATCCCGCCAGTGGGTCGCTCTGGTTGTGGGACATGAACTTGCCCATCAATGGTTTGGAAATCTTGTTACTATGGTATCTAATCCTTTTAAGTGTTTTTAATATTTGACTTTCACCCCACTGCCGACTGAGGCAGGGTGCGGGTGGGGGACGCGGGCCGGCCTTAGGGGCATGATGAGTGGGAACGTCCTGGGGACGTGAGGGGTCGGTGTCCGGGCTGGCTGAAGTTTGACTCCGCCTTGGGGACAGAAGCAGCCAGGGTTGTCTCGCAGCAGTGACCGGTGACCTCCCAGCCTACAGCCCGGAAAGGCTTGTTTGCTGAGACGTGGGCAGTGATTGTGCTCTGGGCTCCTGTCCGGTCCGCACTCTGCCCTCACCACGCTTCACAGATACGGTCCGGGGTGCCCACGGTGCCAGTGGTTCAGATGAGCGGGACAAGAGGGAGGGAGAGGAGGGGCGCAGGTGTGGGGCATCGCTCCGGGAGCAATGGGGCCGGTCCCAGCTGAGTGGAAGCGCCGGAGAGGGGACGGAGCCAAGCCGGGGCGCCCGGTGGAGGTTGGAAGCCGCCCAGCTCGGGGCCCCGGAACTAACGCTTTCTCGCCTCTTGCTGAACCGATATTGACGAAAAGGCTCCTTGACCTCCTCCCTGGTGGCTCCCGCCTCCACCCCTGTCCCCGCCCCGCACCTCGGGAATTAGAGGGCAGAGCTGCAGCGTCTCTGACATCTGCCCGTTGCATAACGCGTGGGCAGCCGTCCCGCGTTGCCCTGCCGCGTCTTGGCTCTGAACACGGAAGCGGCTTTAATCCCAGTGGCCACAAAGGAGATGGAAATGGGATCGCTACTCGCATCAAAGTTGCTTGGACCCAAGTTCCTCCCTGACCACAAGCCACAGAGCATTTCCAGGCCTATCCGGGGCATTCCCCCGCCCTCCAGCTCTCAATCCATTAATTGTATTTATCGAGTACTGTCCTGAGCACTTCCCAGAGCAGTTCTTCCCTTCTTCCGCTTTCCCGGGGTAGAACATCCCGAATGCCAGCTCAGAGCAGCTGGGTGCCCTCCTCCGGTTTGCTGGACCCCGGTCTTAATAGAGGGAAACGTTCCCGTGGTGGCCTCGTCAAGGTTGGCAGTGCCCCGGGACTCCCTGAGCGGGCACCTGCTGAGGTCCCGGGCCGGAGGTCCGTCCCTGCGGATCTGTGGTCAGTGGGAGCCGTCCTGCCCCCGGCTCAGCTCCCGTGATGATGATGATGATGATACTTCTCTCCTCGGTTTGCAGGAGTGGTGGACTCACCTGTGGCTGAATGAAGGTTTCGCCTCCTGGATCGAATACCTGTGCGTTGACCACTGTTTCCCCGAGTACGACATCTGGACGCAGTTTGTCTCCGCCGACTACACCAAAGCCCTGGAGCTTGATGCCTTGGACAACAGCCACCCTATCGAGGTCAGTCCGGCCGCCAAACGTGAGCACGCTGGGCTCGCTGGCCGGTAGAGGTGGGCCAGGGCTTATGGCGGTGGTGTTGGGCCGGGGCTTCTGGGATCGGAGGCAGGCATGGATTTACGGGAAATTTCCTCCGGGCCACCAAGTAGATGAGAGGCCATCTCAACTGTCTACGTTTTAAGCCCTGCTTTCAAGTCTTTCAGAATTTCCCTCATGATTTGGGCTGCGCCTGACAGCTGGGGAGGGATCAGTTTTCGGTTGGTTGGTTGGTTGGTTGGCAGACTGGCAGACAACCTTGAGAACACCTCGGCATTTCTGAACCGAGCGTGACCCTTCAGGGAAGGGCGCTGACTATTGGTGCCGTGCCCCTGTGGGATCCTACCCAGAGAAGTCAGCCTTGCCCAGACTGGCCCTAGTTCTCTTGGTCTCCCGTCCCTGTCTGCCTGCCTGTCTGTCTCTCACCCTCTCCCACCCCACCCCTCTCATCATCATCATCATCAATCGTATTTATTGAGCGCTTACTATGTGCAGAGCACTGTACTAAGCGCTTGGGAAGTACAAATTGGCAACATACAGAGACAGTCCCTACCCAACAGTGGGCTCACAGTCTAAATGGGGGAGACAGAGAACAAAACCAAACATGCTAACAAAATAAAATAAATAGAATAGATATGTACAAATAAAATAAATAAATAAATAGAGTAAAAAATATGTACAAACATATATACATATATATATATATATATATATATATATATATATATATATACACACATCCCTCCATCTGTCCCCCCTCTCTCATCTCCCCTCTTTTCCCACTCTTTCTCTTTTCCCACCGTCTGCTCCTCCCTCCCTCTCTGAAGAAAGTCCTGCTCGTTCCCATCAGCCTAAAAAGATCCCATCTGAACAACTGGATCTCATTAATGACAGCGACTTAGTCCAGAGTAAAAATGTAGGGCTCCCTTGGTTTGTTCAGGAGCACTTTGTAGGCGCCGTCAGGTGCAGTCTGAGTGCCGGGGAAGGGATCAGCGGAGGCTGATTTGAACAAGGCCGCCAAAGGCAGAGCTCTGTTTGGACAAACCAGAAGGCTCTTCTCTCTTCTCTTGAGCCGTTCGGTGGGACTCACTCCCTGAAACCCCGTCTGCTTGTGTTTGATTTTCCCGGGGCGGACTGTGGTGTGGTGCCGGCCTGCCAGGTCAGCGTGGGACATCCCGCCGAAGTCGACGAGATCTTTGACGTGATCTCATATAGCAAAGGCGCCTCGGTCATCCGGATGCTCCACGACTACATCGGGGATGAGGTAAAGCCCTAACGGTGGCATGTTAGGGAGTCGTGGTGGTGGGAGTGATAATGATCATCATCATCATCATCAATCGTATTTATTGAGCGCTTACTATGTGCAGAGCACTGTACTAAGCGCTTGGGAAGTACAAATTGGCAACGTATAGAGACAGTCCCTACCCAACAGTGGGCTCACAGTCTAAAAGGGGATGGTAATGATGGCGGTGGTAAGGAGAAGCCTTGAATTGTTCTGGGAGATGCCCTTTCTTTTCTGGCCATCCAAACTGCCCTGGGCATTGTTTGGTTAAAAGAAGCCCAATTTGTCGTTGACGCGGTTCCAAGAGAAGAGAGGGGCCCCGTGAGCCCATCTGGAACGTGGGCATTCTTGGGTAGGTGGCAACCCCAGGCCAGAGGAGGGGCAGGACGTGTAGACTGTTCACATCTGCGATCCCTCCACCACTACCACCACCTTCAGCCGGAGCCATTGACCGCCCGGCAGCAAATCCCTAAAGTGCGAGGGTCGGGGATGGTCGGGTAACTGTTCCTTTTTGCTTCCTCAGGACTTTAGGAAAGGAATGAATCTGTACTTAACCAAGTTCCAGCAGCAGAATGCAGCCACAGGTACCCGGCCTCGGGGTCCCAGAGGAGGCAGGAGGGCAGGGAGGAGGGTAGGTGGGTGGGTGGCCTCTCCCTTCCCTCCCACATTCGCATCCAGGTTCTTGCTTGGGGAGTGTGTCTTGTGCTGCTTCTGAGAGAGTCAGCGTGGCCCCGTGGAAGGAGCGTGGAACTGGGAGTCGGGTTTGTGTCTCTTGGCAGAGGATCTCTGGGAGCACCTGGAAAAGGCCAGCGGGAAGCCCATAGGAGCCGTGATGAGTACCTGGACCAAGCAGATGGGTTTCCCTCTCATTTATGTGGAAGCAGAGCAGGTAAACGAATCCAGTCCCTGGTCCGAGTGGCTTGTGAGGCTGCGGCGGGCCTCCAGGCGTGACGCGTTGCCCTCTGAGTGCCAATCACTGCCTTCCCAAGCCCTCTCCGACCTCTCTAGGTCCCCCTGTTGTGTGTGGCACGGTGGGGTACCAGGGACGGGGCCCGGCGCCGCTAGCCCACAGTGGGCCTGAGGATGGACATCCAGTCCGAGTTTCTCTGTCGGCGGGGGCCGGCACAATGTGGCGGGGAGAGCCGTGGGACAATGACCTGGCACACCAGCCTGCCCGCCCTCCCGCTGCCATTCCATGAGGCCCAAGACTCCTCCTGCACAGGCACGCTTGGTTGCGTGAAGCCTGAGGATAATAATAATAATAATAATAATAATGGCATTTGTTAAGCGCTTACTATGTGCATCCCTTCTTCCCGCGGGATGCCCTTGTAACCTGCGTTTGTGCCCGCCGCAGGGCCGGGGCCTGGCTCCAAGGTGGAGGGTGATTTTTTCACCTGGGGAAGCCCCAACCGCCAAGGTTGGAATTCAGTCAATCAGTCGTATTTATTGAGCACTTGTTCTGTGATCAGAGCATTGTACTGAGCACTTGGGAGTGTACATTGTAACAGTTGGTAGGCACGTTCCCCGACCACAATGAGCTTAGAGTCTCGAGGGGGAGACAGACATTAATATGACTAAGGTGATGACAGATGGATGTGTACATAAGGGTTGTGGGACTGAGGGAGAGGTGAATAAAGGGAGCAAATCCAAGTGGAAGGGCAACCCAGAAGGGAGTGGGAGAAGAAGAAATGAGGGGTTAGTCGTTTTCTTCTTGGTCTTCTCTCTCAACCAAAGCCTAGTTTCCATCTGACTTTTAGGGCAGGGAGGTGGGTTGCGGAGAGCTCAAGCCTGGGAAGCCAGAGAGCCTGAAAAAGCGCGGTCCCTCCCAGGCTGAGCCCGTGCTCCTCTGCTCCTCTTTAGCCCCGGTAGGGCCTAGACTGTAAGCTGATTGTGGGCAGGGAATATGTCCGTTTATTGTTATATTGTACTCGCTCAAGCAGTTAGTACAGTGCTCTGCCCACAGTAGGTACTCAATAAATAGGATTGAATGAACAGGCCCATTGAGGTGGTCTGGCAACCGTCACCAGGCCTTCCGGTTTCCAGGCCCACGGGGTCTGCTGCCACACAGTAAGCACTCAATAAATACGATCGATGACCCCCCTCGACAGAGGGTCTGGGCCACTCGGAGGTTTTGCGGGGGTCGGCCTGGCCGCTTGAGGGCTGGTTGCAATTGGCTCCGCTTTGGTAGGAGACTCAGTGCTCACTGAGTACTCAACTTGTACTTCCCAAGCGCTTAGTACAGTGCTCTGCCCACAGTAAGCGCTCAATAAATACGATTGATTGATTGACTGATTGCTCACAAGTGGCCCTGGGGGCTTCCGCCCCTCTGATATCACCACTGGGCACCTGGGCAGAACCTGCTTGGGAAGGGAGGAGTTGCAGTGAGCACAGCTAGCCTCGTGGGCCTCCTGTCACCACCATCCTGCCCCAAACTCTCCGCTCCGCCTCCTGCCCCAGGAGTGCAGTTTCCGTGCCAGGCCTGCTTTAGCCCTCCAGCTCGGGACCGGCCTGGCCAGGGCTTCCAGAAGCCCGATTCTCCCCAGGCCGCAGCGGGCCGGCCCTCTCTTCTCCTGCCGCATGGGTGTCCTCAGCCGTGGCCGGTCCCACCCTGCTGCCGTTGCCTCGAGGCTGCGGGTGGGTGGGGATGGTGTCACCCGGCTACATGGTGCCCGGCTACTTGGGCCCTCCCCGGGCACCCCTTCCTGCCGGCTGCTCCGCTTTGGCGCTGCAGGTGCTTCGCTGCTGTCTGGGCACAGCCTGATTTAGCAGCATCCTGCCCAAGGACAAAGGAGTTTGGATTTTGTCCTCGGCCCGGGCTGATCCGGGGCTGGGCAAGGTCTCTCCCTCCCCGCTGCCCCGATGCCCAGGATTGGGCTCCACATCAGCAGGTGCTCCGCGGCTGGGCTGAGAAACGGCACAGGCGAGGGGGGCCCGCCGAACCCACCTGGCGGCTGCCGGACTGGGCCAGACCGGACCCCGGGCGTCATTTGAGGTCGGAGATGAGCTTTGGGGCCAGAGCGCTGCCCCCCAAAATGTGTTAATGCTATTATAGCGGTGGGTTTATACTTCCAGCAAGATGACGACCGAGTGCTGAAGCTGTCCCAGAGGAAGTTCTGCGCCAGTGGACCGTTCCTGGGTGAGGCTAGGGGCTGAGCATCCCTTGCGGAGTTCCGGGGCCCAGCACCGGCCCGACTGGAACTGCCTGGCTTTGGAGATTGGTCCGTTTACCGGAGCTTGAAGTGGCCGCGGCCAGGGAGTGGCCCGGCGGGTGACCGCCCCCCACCCCCGCCCTCCCGCGCCTCGCAGGGTCCCAGACAGGAGGAAGCTGACGGCCTCGGCCTCTCTCCTCCGACGCGCTCAGCCCCGGGTGCAGCACCTGCCACTCTGCATCCTGGGTCCCGACCTTGGGGTGTCCGATGGACACCTTGTCGTGCTAGACCCTCCCCGGCTCCCGCCCCCACCCACCCTCGGCCTTTCAGCGGGCGTTTGGGCTCCCTACCCACTCCGGCCGCAAGCCAGCAGGTTCCAGCCACCCCGACGGCCTGACTTCCACCTTCAGTATCCCCTCCTCGGGCAAGGGCCAGGGACGGGCGGGCGGGTGGCGGAAATGGCAGCGAGACCCCTGGGAAAAGCCGACTGGCCAGGAGTCTGCTAGGCAGACCCTGCGGCCTCCTGCCGCCTCTCCCGGCGGCCCAGGCACCCGTGCCTGGAGGAGCAGAGGAGCATGGTGTCGTGGGGGTGGGGGCGGTGCCCGAGAGAGGGGCAGGAGCAGCTGGGGAGAGGGGGCAGGGGGCACGTGAGATTGCCCATCCCTGGCAGGTTCTCGACCTCATCCCATCAGGCACCGAATGATCTCATTTCCCCCAGTGACCTGGGGCCAGGGGCGCCTGCCCTCTTTGGCTGACCCGTTGCCCGGGTCCCCGCCCGGAAAGGATTCCATCTCTTCTCTCAGATGCCTTCTGGGTCCCAAGCCCCGTTCCAAGCCATTCCACTTCCAGAAAAGCTGCCGCTTCAGAAAGCTTCGGGGAAAATTGGGTTCCAGTCGCTCCCTCTGCTTGACCCCTCAGGGCACCCTGTTCCATCGCCGGCTCGGGTCCCTCGTGTCTGAGAGCGCCACCGACCTCCCAGCTTGCTCCCAGCCCGGCTCCTCGTCCCCAGGGCCGGGCCTGAGATAGGCCGGCCAGCAAACCGGCCGCTCCACCCTCCCCGCCCCGCCATGTTCCCTTCGCTCAAGCTCCCCTGTTGGCTGTTTGGTCACTCAGGGGAGGAGTGTCCTCAGTGGATGGTTCCAGTGACAATCTGCACAAGCGACGACCCCACCTGTGCCAAGGAGAAGCTGCTGATGGACCGCTCGGAGATGTCCGTCACCTTGAGGAATATCAGACCGGACCAGTGGGTGAAGGTGAGGGTCCCCCTCCCCGCCGCGGATGAGAGTCCCCCTGCCCTTGGGTCTCTGGAGCCGTCGACTTCTGCCAGCTTCTGGTCTGTCCCTGTGGCGGCCTTAGCGTACCCAGAGTCTGTCCTGGTGAGATTGGGCCCCTTCTTTCCCATACCGATCCAGGTCTCTTTTGGCCAGCTCGCCGTCTTGTGAGGTTTCTGACCTTGCCTCCACCTCGCAGGCGGGGGTCGGGTGGTCCCACCGGCCGCCGGCTGCGATTCTGAGGCGCTTCTGTTGGGTCAGTTCCTCTGTCCGTCCCTAGCAGCCCACTGTGTCATGAGTGCCGACGGTCACGAGGCCAGGGCAGCGGCAGGGGATTTAAGGCCTGACACCGAGTGTGTAGAGAGAATGGGAATTCCCACCATCCTCTGGGACTCTCCTCCTTGCTTAACCAATGGCACAATCGATATTATCTTTGAAACAGTTGCCTCCAGGCCAGAGGGAACCTTCCTGGTCGCCCTCGAGGGCCACCGGGAACCTGCCTGCTCCCTCTCCGGGGCCACCAGTCACCTCCTGGGCCACCGGGGAACCTCCCCCTACCTCTCTGCGGCCACGGGGAACCCACCCATTCCCTCTCCAGGGTCACTGGGAACCTTCCCGCTCCCCCTCCGGGGTCACCGGGAACCAACCCTCTCTGTTTCTGGGGCCATTGGGAATCCAACGGTTCCCTCTCCGGGGCCACTGGGAACCTGCCCACCATCTCCCTGGGACCACCTTTTAGACTGTGAGCCCACTGTCGGGTAGGGACTGTCTCTACATGTTGCCAATTTGTACTTCCCAAGTGCTTAGTACAGTGCTCTGCACATAGTAAGCGCTCAATAAATACGATTGATGATGATGACCACGGGGAGCCTGTCCAGTCACTCTCCTGCCTGCTCCCTCTCGGGGTCCTTGGGAAACTGGCCAGCCAGTCCCTCTTGTTCTGGCCACTCAGGTGGCCTTCTGAGTCTATTTGTGTGTCGCTGTGGTTAACCGGTTCCGGAAATGGGTGCAGAAGCTGAGCCATTGAGAAGACTTGGTTCTTTGGCCTTGCTTCTCCACCAAATAACCGTTCCCCATGGCCGGGGGGTGGATTTTGGTGTCTGTCCCATGCCAGTGTGAAGGCTGCACCAGCTGAGTCCAGGTGGTTGTAATAATAATAATAATCATAATAATGATGGTATTTGTTAAGCGCTTACTATGTGCAAAGCACTGTTCTAAGCGCCGGGGGGATACAGGGTGATCAGGTCGTCCCACGCGGGGCTCACAGTCTTAATCCCCATTTTACAGTTGAGGGAACTGAGGCCCAGAGAAGTGAAGTGACTTGCCCAAAGTCACCCAGCTGACAATTGGTGGAGTCGGGATTTGAACCCATGACCTCTGACTCCAAATCCCGTGCTCTTTCCACTGAGCCACGCTGCTTCTGTAGCTGCTGTAGCTTGTTTACCGTTTGACTCGGCTTCCAGATTTCTGGCCTAGTGGAACGAGCCCTGGGTTCTGACCCTGGCTTTGCCACTTGCCCGCGGTATGAGCCGGGGTAGGTCGCTTCACTTCTACGGGCCTCAATTTCCTCATCTGTAAAATGCGGGATTCAGCACCTCCCCCCTTAGATTGTGCGCTCCGTGTGGGGCAGGGATTGATCGTGTCGGATTTGGTCGTGTCGCTTCTCCTCACTTGTTCGGTCCAGGGCTTGGCGTGCGGTAAGCCCATAAATGTTATTGTCGTTATTATTGATATCAGAAGAGCCTCACTGGACCTCACGGGAACAAAGCCTCCTGATTTTCCTTGCCTTGCGCCTGCCCTTTTTTGATTACTGCAGAAACCGGTGACGGCCATTCAGAGCCCCGGGGCCCGGGCTGGTTTCGCACTCGGGGGACGGGGGCGACCGGGGCCAGCGGCCTCGGTTGCTTAGAACCGGCTCCCCCCGGCCGGGTCGCGATGGCCCAAACCCCCCCCCAGGGTGGGGAGCCGAGGCCTGACCCCCGCCTCCCACGCCGGGGTGGGATATCTTTGCAGGTCAACATGGGAACGGTCGGCTTTTATCGCACACAATACAGTGCTGCCATGTTGGAGAACTTACTGCCCGGGATCCGGGACCTCTCCCTGCCGCCCGTGGATCGTCTCAGCCTGCAGAACGACTTCTTCGCTTTGGTGAGCGGTGGGAAGAGTGCGGGGGTGGAGGAGGGGCGGCGGCCGGGGGCCAGGCTGCGGGCTTCCCGGGATTTGCGGCTGCATGGGCAGGGGGAGGGTCCGGCCCTGCCGGCCGGTCCCGCGGCGAGCGTTGCTGCGGTCCCCATCTGAGCCTTCCTCGGGCCTCCGTCTCCGGGTTCAGTTGCTCCCCGGGTGGGGCGGGGTCCTCGAGCGGCCTCAGGACTCCCTTTGCGGTCCGGTCCGAGTCCAGGCCTCACACCGGCGGGGCGGGGCCGAAAATGATTGTCATCCTCCGCCATGGGACTGGTGAAGGCTTCTGGGGACCTTCCCTGGCCCTCCTCATCCGTGGGGCATCCGAATCTCACATCATGGAGTGCTGCGGTCGGGCCCTGGGCATGCTTGGGGGAGAGCGGAGGCTGGGAAAGCCGGGATGCCTCACCTTGTCTT
Organism: Tachyglossus aculeatus; assembly: GCF_015852505.1. Taxonomy (NCBI): domain Eukaryota; kingdom Metazoa; phylum Chordata; class Mammalia; order Monotremata; family Tachyglossidae; genus Tachyglossus; species Tachyglossus aculeatus. Next base: position 40,023,835 of record NC_052073.1, read on the forward strand.
TGGAATAGTCTGGGTCCCTCCCCCCAGTGCCCAGGGTGGAAGTGTATATATGTTTATATATATACACATATATATATATATATATATATACACACACACACATATATGTTTGTACATATTTATTACCCTATTTATTTATTTATTTTGCTAGTACCTATCTATTCTATTTATTTTATTTTGTTAGTATGTTTGGTTTTGTTCTCTGTCTCCCCCTTTTAGACTGTGAGCCCACTGTTGGGTAGGGACTGTCTCTGTATGTTGCCAATTTGTACTTCCCAAGCGCTTAGTACAGTGCTCTGCACAGAGTAAGTGCTCAATAAATACGATTGATGATGATGATGATGATGAAGTGGGAAGCAGCGTCGCTCAGTGGAAAGAGCCCGGGCTTTGGAGTCAGAGGTTGTGGGTTCAAATCCCGGCTCCGCCACTTGCCAGCTGGGTGACTTTGGGCAAGGCACTTCACTTCTCTGGGCCTCAGTTCCCTTATCTGTGAAATGGGGATGAAGACTGTGAGCCCCGCGTGGGACAACCTGATCACCTTGTATCCCCCCCCAGCGCTTAGAACAGTGCTTTGCACATAGTAAGCGCTTAACAAATGCCGTCATTATTATTATTATCATTATTAAGTGCCCTGGGACGGGGAGGTCCTGCATGATAGAGATTGGTGCCACCCTTGCTCTCTGTTCAGGGACAAGCCAGACCCCCCACCCTCACCCTCTCCTCCCCAGGGTGGGCTCTGGACAGCTGGCTGCCCCTTCCTGGTTTGGTTCATCGCGGTCAGTCCCGGAGGGAGCGCTCCCAAGTTCGGCACTCACTGGCCCTGTGGCTTGGGAGTCAGAGGTCATGGGTTCAAATGCCGGCTCTGCCACTTGTCAGCTGTGTGACTTTGGGCAAGTCACTTCACATCTCCGAGCCTCAGTTCCCTCATCCGTAAAAATGGAGATTAAGACTGTGAGCCCCACGTGGGACAACCTGATCACCTCGTATCCCCCGCCAGTGCTTAGAACAGTGCTTGGCACGTAGTAAGCGCTTAACAGATACCGCCGTCATTATTATTATTATTATTATTATTAAGGGCCAGTGGGCCGGGCCCTCGTGCAGTTGGGCCGGATTCCAGGGCCGTGCAGCCTAAAAAGGGAGCCTGTCGATAGGCCGAGCGAGGTCCACGGATGAAATGGAAACACGCGGGTGGATCCGTTTTCTCTGTGAGAGCAGAGAGACTGAGCTGGTGGAGTTGGGCTTTTCCTCATCAGGGCTGTTGACCAGGTGCTGACCTGGGAGGAGGAGACGGTCCGGTGGTGACCGGCCTCTTGGCCTCACAGGGCCTGACCTCCACCAGCCACAAAATGCCGCCGGCCGGCAGGATTTGGTGCCGCCGGCCGTCAGGCTGGGGCCCCGGTGAGCCGTGTCCACGCTTGTTCTGTGCCGGTCGTTGCCTGCGGTGACCCCGTCCCTCTCCCGCCTCCCCTCCAGGCCCGCGCCGGAGTCGTCAGCACCGTGGACGTCCTGAAAGTCATGGAGGCCTTCGTGAACGAACCCAACTACACGGTGTGGAGCGACCTGAGCTGCAACCTGGGGACCCTGTCCACCCTCCTGTCCCACACCGACTTCTACGACGAAATGCAGCTGTTTGTCAGGGAGATCTTCACCCCCATCGGCGAGAAGCTGGGCTGGGACCCCAAACCCGGAGAAGGTGAGCGGGTGGGCCCTCCCGGGACCCAGAGGAGGCGAGGGATGGGCTCTCCCCGAGGGAGTGCTTGACAAGGGGAACCACGACCGCACCTGGAGCTGGGTGTCGGCTCTCTGAGACCACGACGGTCACGTTCTCGCAAGACTTCGCTGGAGGAAAGGCTGCGCTGCCTGGGCGTGGGCGTGTGTCTGTGTGTAAATGTACCTACGCACACACCCTGGCATTTCCTCGGGGAGCCGAGCCTGCCAAGCCCAGACAGGCTTGTGCTGTCCAGACGCTCCCTTCCCCGCTGCCGGTGTGGCACTTGGGCGTCGCCCCCGCCCTTGGACCCCGCGTGTCCGTATCTCGGTTCCCATCCCTTCAGTTCCCCTCCGACTTGAATCGGCCTCGGCGTCCATCTCCGCGGCTGCTGGCTCCCACGCTCGGTCGGCCAAGGGCGTCGCTCGACCGCTCACCGTGAGCGAAGCGCTCAGCTAAGTGCGGACGATGGTTCGGTGCCGTAGAGTTTGTGGATGCTTCTCCTGCCCCTCAGGAAACTTAGAGTCTCTAGTGGGAGGAGCTCCCAGTTCCCCCAAGCGCTTAGTACAGTGCTCTGCACACAGTGAGCGCTCAATAAATGCGATTGATGATGATCGGGGCGGGGCCCAGCTCAGACTGTAAGCTCCCGGAGGGCAGGGGCCGGGTCAGACCCACAGCCTTTGGAGACAGTCCCAGAAAACTAGCATTGTCATCACCGTGATTATCGTTCCTCTCACCACAGTCGTCACGAAGTCCCGTTGTAAGAACTGGGGTTAGGTGTGCGATGAGTTAGGTCACAGTCCCCGCGAGAGCGTGAGGGACTCCTCCCTCTGTCCCTTTCCAGGCCACCTGGACGCCCTCCTGAGGGGCCTGGTGCTGGGCAGGCTGGGGAAAGCCGGACACAAGGCCACGGTGGAAGAAGCTCGCCGTCGCTTCAAGGACCACGTGGACGGGAAGCAGCCGCTGTCCGCCGACCTGCGGAGTCCCGTAGGTTCCCTGGGGGGCGGCCCCCGGGGCCCCCGGCGCCCCGTGACCCTTCACTGAGTCCCTCCCCGCTGTGTGTGTGTGTTTGTGTGTGTATATGTATGTCCCGCAGGTGTACGTGACGGTCCTGAAGCACGGGGATGGCACCACCCTGGACACGGTACTGAAGGTGAGCGGCGGGGCTCCCCGGGGCCGTGCCGACCCAGCGGCCCGCGAGCGGGTGTGCGGTCGAGGGCGTCGAGGGGGGCCGGTGGACCGGGGACCTGAGCGATCGTGCGGGATCTGGCCCCCGCCATCCGTGTCCGGAGACGGGCGGCGTCACCGCTTGGCCCGCCCGATCCCCCGAGCTCCGGTTCCCCTCTGGGAACATCCCGGCCGAGGCCCGGGAGAGCGGCGGCGCTCGAGGCCCTCACGCCTGCAGAGAGGCTCCACGGCGGCACCCGGGAGCCGGCAGCGAAACCGGGTCGGGGAGAGACCGCCCCAGAGGCGGCCGACGATTCCCGACTCATCCCGCCATCTCCCTTATGGGGCCCGGTGGGGCGGCTCTCCCGCAGCTCACGTTGCCCTCGGGGTGGTGGCTCCTCGTAGTTGATTTTTTCTCGTCGGAGAGAGCGGGTATTGGGCTGGGCTCAACCGAAGTGCCGGGTGGGAAGAGCCCGGTGCCCGGCCCCCAGCGTCCGGTGGGCGCTCACCCTGGACCGCGCTCCCCGCAGCTGCACAAGCAGGCGGACATGCAGGAAGAGAAGAACCGCATCGAGCGGGTCCTCGGGGCCCTGGGCTCGCCAGAACTCATCCAGAAAGTTCTCGCCTTTTCCCTCTCGGTGAGTGCTTGGGGAGTTGCCCTGACCCGGTCGCGCAGGCTGTGGGCTCCCCCCTCGGAGCTGCCCACTGCTCCTGGCCCTGCCCTGCCCTGCCCGCCCTCTCCGGGACAAGGGGCAAGGAAATAATAATAATAAATAATAATGGCATTTATGTGTGCGTGTGCCCACTGCCCCGCCCTCTGCCCCTCTGCTCGGGTTGGTGTGGCCTTAGGGCGGGGGGTGTGGGGAGGAGGTTGGATGTGTCCATCCCCGCAGCCCCCTGCTCCCCCATAGCCCAGTCCAGCCCTCCCCGAACCCCAGGCCGGAGGCTCCACTCCGCTTCTCCCGGCCCCGGGTCTCCCGCGGTCACGGCTGTCTCTGCGGGGATCCCGGCCTCCCGGGCACCCGGGGGCCCCGGGCGGGCCAAGGGAGCCGCGGCCTGAGCCTCCGCCACCCGGTGCGTTGGCAGGATGAAGTCCGTCCGCAGGACACGGTGGCCATCATCGGCGGTGTGGCGGGGGGCAGCAAGCACGGGATGAAAGCCGCCTGGAAGTTCGTCAAGGACAAGTGGGAGGAGCTGTATAACCGCTACCAAGGAGGCTTCTTAATAACCCGACTAATAAAGGTACGTCAAGCCACGGCAGTTGGCTTCGCCGCCCCTTCCTCCCCCTCCGCACCCCGCCCGCCCCCAGCCTGCTGCCGTGCCCAGGGTGTTCTCTTTCCTGGGTGGGGGATGAGGGTGGGTGGGAGCTGAGGGGTGGCCGGGGTTCAGGATCAGGGGGTCGTGTTCGTTCCCCTCAGTGCCGGCACCCCCCAGTGCCCAGGAGCAGGGTTAGTTCTGCCCGCCTCTTCATCATCATCAATCATCAATCGTATTTATTGAGCGCTTACTGTGTGCAGAGCACTGTACTAATCGCCTCTTCCACTCCCCGCTCGGCCTAGGGGCATCTCACCCCCATCGTCAAGGGGCAGCCGAGCACCAGCCGAGAGACCGGTTGTGGGGGTGGCTGCTCTGGAGTCTGGCACCCTAAAATCGCTGGCAGACTTCCTGGCAGGAACACAGCGGGATGAAAAGCAGAGTGGCCCGGTGCATAGAGCACAGGCCTGGGAATCAGACGGACCTGCGTTCTAATTCCGGCTCCCCCTCTTGCCTGCCGTGTGACCCTGGGCAAATCGCTTCACTTCATCCCTAAAATGGGGATTAAGACTACGAGCCAATATGTGGAACAGAGGCCGTACGTAACCAGATGACTCTGTATCTACCCCAGCGCTTAGTTCAGTGCCTGGCACGTAGTAAGTGCTTAACGAATGCCATATTAAAAAAAAAAAAAGCCCTTCAGGGCCCCAAGTCACCTGAGCGAGCACTGGAGCTGGCGCCGTCCCCTGATTTCCCCAGACGGGGACTGTCACCCCCCACTGACCCACTCTGCCCCCTTTCAGCTCACCATCGAAGGGTTCGCCGTCGACAAAGTGGCCGCCGAGGTTAAGGTACTACGGACTCTGGTGTGCAGGCGGGGGCCGGGACTACCCTTTAGCCGTCTTCACGCGCTTGGCCGGGGAAAGAGGGGACCCGGGGCTCCCCAGGAGACCAGGCTGGGACCACGCTTGCTCCCTCTTGCTCTCTTGTGCTGTCTGTCTGTCTCTCCCTGCTCTGGAGGGGTGTCCCCTACCCCCTTACAGGTTAGATGAGGCCCACCTGCCCCGGGCGGTTAGGGAGCAGCCTCCTCTGCCCTTTGGGGTCCCCTCCAGCACCAGGCCCACCCTGAGGCTCTCTCGAGCCCTCGGATTCCCAGCTCCCACTTGGCTCGTGGCTCCCCGTGGACGCCGGCGGGGCCGGTACCAGAGGTTGACCATCCCCGGACTGACCCCTCTGGGCCGCTGTCCGTCCCCTCCCCCGGCGCTTCTGTTCTCCGGCGAACACGTCACCCCCGCTCCTGTCATCTTGGCCATCTCGATTCCCTGCCCTGCCGCCCCCCGCCTCGGCCCCACCCCACCCCCAGGCCCCCCGCCCGATGCTCTGCTCTGCCGCAGGCCTTCTTTGAGACGCACCCGGCCCCGGTCGCCGAGCGCACCATCCAGCAGTGCTGCGAAAACATCCTGCTCAACGCCGCCTGGCTCAAGCGGGACGCCGAGAGCATCCACCAGTACCTGCTGCAGCGCCGGGCCCCGCCCCTTCCCGCCCTGTGAGCCCCCCAACCCCCCCGCCCCAGACCGCCGGGCCGCCACGGCCCCAGCGCCTCGACGCGGGGCTCGGGGCGGGGGCCGCCGGCCGGGTCAGATGCCAAGGGCCAAAGATCGGGAGTCTTTGGGCCAACCAGTGGGGTCGGACAGTGAATGTAGTTCAGTGGTTCCCACTCACACTCCAGAACTAAATTCTCTGAAAAAAGAAAAAAAATCAATTCAGCAAAAAAAAAAAACCACAAAAAAAAAATCCCACCACCATGTAAATATGATAGTAATAAAATAGAGCATAATGAAACTGTGAAACCTCCCAGAGCCGTGTCAGTGGTGAAAAGTATTTAACACTTCTCCTGGGCGGAAAAGGAGACGGGGCACCGGTTTGATGTCGGCCCTCCGGCCTCCTGCACCCTCCCCTCCTCTCCCCTTCCCTGCCCCCCTCTCGGCGTGGCTGCGGTGCCCGGTCCCGGGGGAGTGTCGGAGGTGCCCGGCCGGAGCCGGATCCCTTCTGGGGACCCATCGGAGCCAAGGGTCCTCGTCCTCCGTCGGGGTCCCTCTGCCCCCCCGCCCGGGGTGGCCCTGCGGCCCGTGTGTCTTCCCCAGGCTCGGTCCCCGCCCGCCCTCCCGGGCGATGGAGGAACGTGGAGAGGAGGCGTGTCGCGTCCGTGGCCACGATTCCCGACAGTGGCGGCCCCGTGTTGGTGTGTAAAACCCTTCTTCCTTCCCCTGCCGTCGGCTGGAGGTGTGCGTTGGCCCGGCGAGAGCCGAGTGTCGGCCTGGATGCGGGCGCTCCTCTGCCTGGGAGGGCGGGCCGGGCCGTCCGGCCGGGAAAGGCTGGGGGTGGCCGGCGGGAAGAAGCAGCTGCCCGCTTACCCGTCCTCCCGCGGCCCGGGGCTGCACCTTGGCCCGAGTCGTCCCCCCCCGCCCCCCCCCCCGCCCCCGCGTTTCATCCTAACAGGAATTCTTAGTCGGTGTGGCTTAACTCGGTCTCAGAAAGTCCTCGGATAACCTGTCAGACTGCTTCCTTCAAACAGTTTTTGTGCTATTGTTTTAAAACGATAATAATAATTCAAAACGGTTGGGCGGTAATAAAAATGTCCACGGGGGACACGTGTGCTGTCTTCCTTGTCCTCTCGGGAAAGGCCGGGCCCACGAGGGAGGGGCGGCCCGCGGGAGCTCGGGGAGAGAGCGCTTCCCGCCCTTCCCGCCCGCGGGGGCTTGGAGACGGGAGAGCTTCCACGCTCACAGGAGGGAGACGGGCGAGGGACCGACTGTTCACAGAGCGATCAAAGAACATCACAGGATGGACACTTGAGTAGCCTGTATAGAATGTGGAAGCGGGGTATGAGTGAGTGTACGTAAGAGCTGGAGAGTGCCGGTGGATCTGTGGGCCTCACGGGGTGACGAATCGTTTTGGCAGGACGTGTTGGAGGAAGTGGGAGCGGAAGACGGGGAGTGCCGTGGTCTGGCACATTTTCGGGAGGGAGCGAGTCCCGGGCTGGGGCTAAGGCGTGAGCGAAGCGGGAAAGCCTCGTGAGCTCCGTTTCAGGCTGGCCGGGAAGGAGATCGGGGAGTTGAGGAATAGCAGGGGAAGGGGGCTGGTAAGGAAGATGGGGGGCAGTCAGTCGGTAGAGAGCCTCGATGCTTGGGGTGAGGAGTCTTTACTGGATGCGACGAGACTGGGTCGAGTGACGCTTCGGCAGGACGATCCCTGAGTACGCCGTATTGATTGGATGCGATCGGTCCGTCGGTATCTATTGAGCACTTGCCGTGTGTGGAGCACTGGGCAGAAGCTTGGGAGAGTACCGCGCAACAGTTGGTAGAAACGTTTCCTGCCCAAAAGGAGCTTAAAGTCTAGAGGGGGAGAAAGGGGCAGATCCGGGAAGTGTAGAAGAATGTGGAGCAGGAACTGAGTCCAACCCGATCATCTTCTATCCACCCCCGAGTTTAGTACGGTGATTGGCACTGTGTGCTGGGCAAGTGCCATTATTAGTCATAAAAGCCACCCGGGAAGGACGAGCCCGGGCCTGAGAGTCGGAAGGACCTGGGTTCTAATCCCGGCCCCACCACAAGTCTGCCGTGTGACCTTGGCCAAATCACTTTCAATTCTCTGGGTCCCAGTTCCGTCATCTGTAAAATGGGGGTGAGTGTGAGCCCCGGGTGGGACGGGGATTGTGTCTAACCTGATTAACTAGCATCTACCCCAGTACTGAGAACAGTGCTTGGCACACAGTAAGCACTTGACTACCATTTTTTTTACGTTAGCTTTGAAAGACAGGAGTGGAGGACATGAAGGATGTGGACTTCTGGGAGGAGGAGGAGGAGGATGGCGTCTGGAGGTGGGGAGGGAGAACCATGGGGTTCCCGGAGGAGCCGGGCACCCGGGCCTCCCTCACCAGGATGTTACGCCTCAAGTTCGCTCCACCCTCTGCTCTTCCCGGTTAGGCCACTGTCGCCCCTGGCCGTCCGCGTCCTTCCCGGCTGGAGGCCTCCACCACTTGGCCTGGCCTCCTCTGGGGCCTGGACCCGGAGACGGACTGCGGGGTCCCGGGGGCCGACGGCCGGGAGCCGGGGGGAGCTGGGGCTCAGGGATGCGGGGTGAAGGGAGTCGGGGAGACGGAAAGGGCGGTACATGCCGGAGGGACCCCCGAGCGCTCCCGAGCTGCCGGTCAGCGGTCGCGGGGAACCGGCCGCCTGCTCCCCCGCAGCCTGCGCAAGGCCTTGGTTTCCTCCTCCAGTTCAAGGAACAGCAGTCCGAGCTGGGACACGGATGGACGGGTGGACACGCGGACCGTCAGCCCCACCCTGCTCAGGGCCTGGTGGCTGAGGACGCGTCCACCTCCGCTCGGAGCCCGTCGATCCTTCCCCTTTCACCGCACCTCCACCCTCCCAGGTATGGAGAGGGCAAGACCCAGAGACCGGCTTCGGGGCCCTCTTGGATCCACGGGTCATGTCCCCGTGGCCCCGGCCGCCCGGTACCTCGTCCTCGGCCCGGCCCAGCGATGCCGTCACGGACCGCGTCTGTCGGAGCGGGACTCTGAAGAAGGCGTCTGTGTCGAAGCCCGCGAGGTCCAGCCAGTCCTCGGGCTCCGGGCTGTGGCCTAATGCCACCTCTGCCACGTCTAATGTATGACCTTGGTCAAGTGACGGCCCTTCTCTGGGCCTCAGTTACCACATCTTTAAAATAGGGTTTAAATATGTGAGTGGGACAGGAACTGGGTCCAACCTGATTAACTTTTATCTCCCCCAGCGCTTAAAACAGTGCAGCGTGGCTCAGAGGAAAGAGCCCGGGCTTTGGAGTCAGAGGTCTTGGGTTCAAATCCCGGCTCCACCAATTGTCAGCTGTGTGACTTTGGGCAAGTCACTTCACTTCTCTGGGCTTCAGTTCCTTCATCTGTAAAATGGGGACTGGGAGCCCCCCTGTGAGACAACCTGATCACCTTGTAACCTCCCCAGCGCTTTGAACAGCGCTCTGCACATAGTAAGCACTTAATAAATGCCATCATTATTAACAGTGCTCAGCACATAGTAAGCGCTTAACAAGTACCATCATTATTACAAATACAAGTACTGTAGTTATTTTAATGAATTATTATTAGGAGGGGGCATGGGGGCTGGGAGGTGTGGGGGCCCTGCTGGCACTCACGCATCGTATTGAGGATAGTGAAGGGCGGACAGGAGGAAGGCAAGGGAATCGTTGGCATCGTTGGCGCAGACGCAGGCCGTGGGGTTCAGGAGTCCGGAGGGTTCGGGGGGCGGCTGCTCGTCGCCGTCAGACGCTTCTGAGGAAGGGAGCGGTAGCGGGGTCGGGGGTGAGGGGCGAAGCCGGTGGGCAAGTCACTTCACATCTCTGGGCCTCAGTGACTTCATCTGTCAATCAATCAATCAATCGTATTTATTGAGCGCTTACTGTGTGCAGAACACTGTACTAAGCACTTGGGAAATACAAGTTGGCAACATAGAGAGACAGTCCCTACCCAACAGCGGGCTCACAGTCTAAAAGGGGGAGACAGAGAACAAAACCAAACATACTAACAAAATAAAATAACATACTAACAAAATAAAATAATACTAAGAGTGTGAGTCCCATGTGGGCTAGGGACCTAATTAACTTGTTTGCACCCTAATGCTTCGAACAGTTATTTGAAGGCGCATCTCTTCCAAGAGGCCTTCCCGATTGAACCCTCCTTTTCTCTTCTCCCTCTCCCTTCTGACTTGTCCTGACTTGCTCCCTTCCTGCATCCCCGACTCCCAGCCCCAAAGGACGTGGGTTCTAATCCCGGCTCTGCCACTTGTCTGCTGTGTGACCTTGGGCAGGCCACCTCACTGCTCTGGGCCTCAGTGACCTCATCTGTTAAATGGGGACGAAGACTGCGAGCCCCACGTGGGACAACCTGATTACATTGTATCTACCCCAGTGCTTGGAACAGTGCTTGGGACATAATATCAGAATTATTAATGATTATAATTATGGCCGGGGCTGTGGCTAATCTGATGGGCAGGGCGAATGTACTGAGCGGCGGGGCTGATCTGGTGGGCGGAGATAATAGGTTGGAGGTGTGAACAGGGGCGGGGCTGTGAGCAACAGTGGGCTCACAGTCTAGAAGGGGGAGACAGAGAACAAAACATATTAACAAAATAAAATAAATAGAGTAGATATGTACAAATAGAGTAATAAATAGGTACAAACATATATACATATATACAGGTGCTGTGGGGAGGGGAAGGAGGTAAGGCGGGGGGGGGAGGAGGGGGAGAGGGGCGGGGCATCCATTCAATCAATCAATCGTATTTATTGAGCGCTTACTGTGTGCAAAGCACTGTACTAAGCGCTTGGGAAGTACAAGTTGGCAACATATACAGTCCCTCCCTACCCAACAGTGGGCTCACAGTGTAGAAGGGGGAACAAAACCAAACATACTAACAAAATAAAATAAATAGAATAGATATGTACAAGTACGATAAATAGAGTAATAAATATGTACATACATATATATCTGGTGGGCGGATCTGATCTATGGCTCAGTGGAAAGAGCCCGGGCTTTGGAGTCAGAGTTCATGGGTTCAAATCCCGGCCCTGCCGATTGTCAGCTGTGTGACTTTGGGCAAGTCACTTCACTTCTTTGGGTCTCAGTTCCCTCATCTGTAAAATGGGGATTAAGACTGCGAGCCCCACGTGGGACAACCTGATCACCTTGTAACCTCCCCAGCGCTTAGAACAGTGCTTGGCACACAGTAAGCACTTAATAAATGCCATCATTATTATTATTATATTGCCAACGTGTACTTCCCAAGCGCTTAGTACAGTGCTCTGCACACAGTAAGCGCTCAATAAATACGATTGAAGGAATGAATGAAGAGGTCGAGGGGTGGGGCATCCGTACGGGGGCGTGGCTAGTTTAGTGGGCGGGTCTGATAGGCTGAGGGGCGGGGCATCCATGCAGGGGGCGGGGCTAATCTGATGGGCGATGATAGGTTGAGGGGCGTGACCAGGGTCGGAGCTTCCGTGCAGGGGGCGGGGCTAATCGGATGGGCGGATCTGATAGGTTGAGGGGCATGGCCAAGGGGCGGGGCACCCTTGTTGGGGGCGTGGCTAACCTGGTGGGCGGTTGATAGGTCGAGGGGCGTGTCCAGGGGCGGGGCATACGTGCTGGAGGCGGGGCTAATCCGGTGGGTTGATCTGATAGGCTGAGGGGCGTGTTCAGAGGTGTGGCGTCCGTGCAGGGGGCGTGGCTAATTTGGAGGGCGGATCTGATAGGTTAAGGGGCGTGTCCAGGGCCGTGGCGTCCGTGCAGGGGGCGTGGCTAATCTGATAGGTGAATCTGATAGGTTGAGGGTCGTGGCATCCGTGATGGGGGCGTGGCTAATCTGGTGGGCGGGTCTGATGGTTGAGGGCCATGCGTGGCTAATCTGGTGGGTGAACCTGATAGGTTGAAGGGCGTGCCCAGAGGTGTGGCGTTCGTGCAGGGGGCGAGGCCAATCTGGCCGGTGGACCTGATGGGATGAGGGGCGTAGCATCCGTAATTGAGGCGTGGCTAATCGGCCGGCCGACCTGATCGGCTGAGGGGGGCGTGTCCAGGGTCGGGACATCCGTGTTGGAGGCGTGGCTAATCTGATAGGTCGATGGGCGGGCGTGTCCATGGGGCGGGGCATCCGTGAAGGGGGCGTGGCTAACCGGAAGGGCGGATATGGTAGGATGAGGGGCGGGGCATCCATGCGGGGGCGTGGCTAATCTAGCGGACAGATGAGATAGGTCGAGGGGCGTGTCCAGGGGCGGGATATCCGTGCGGGGGCGTGGCTAATCTGGAGGGTGGGTCTGATGAGTTGAGGGGCGTGTCCAGGGGCGGGGCCTCCATGCAGAGGGCGTGGCTAATCGGATGGGCGGGTCTGATAGGTCGAGGGGCATAGCCGGGGGCGGGGCTAATCTGGCGGGTGGATCTGGTGAGCGGCTAGAGAAGCAGCGTGGCTCAGTGGAAAGAGCCCGGCCTTGGGAGGCGGAGGCCGTCGGTTCAAATCCCGGCTCCGCCACTTGTCAGCTGTGTGACTTTGGGTAAGTCACTTCACTGGGCCTCAGTGACCTCATCTGGAAAATGGGGATGAAGTCTGTGACCCCTACGTGGGACAACTTGATTACTTTGTATCTACCCCAGCGCTTTGAACTCCTCACCTTGGGCTTCAAGGCTGTGCATCCATCCCCTGGCCCCCTCCTCCCTCCCCTCCCTTCCCTCCTTCTCCAGCCCTGCCCGCACCCTCCGCTCCTCTGCCACCGCTAATCTCCTCCCCGTTAGGCCTCGTTCTCTCCTGTCCTGCCGTCTTCCCACGTCCTCCCCCGGGCCCGGAATGCCCCCAATCCCTCTGCCCATCCGCCAAGCTGGCTCTTTTCCTCCCTTCAAGGCCCTACTGAGAGCTCACCTCCTCCAGGAGGCCTTCCCACACTCAGCCTCCTCCTTCCTCTCCCCCTCTCCACCCGCCCGCCTTACCTCCTTCCCTTCCCCACAGCACCTGTATATACGTTTGTACGTATTTATTACTCTATTTATTTTGCTTGTACACATCTATTCTATTTATTTTATTTTGTTAATATATTTGGTTTTGTTCTCTGTCTCCCCCTTCTAGACTGTGAGCCCGCTGTTGGGTAGGGACTGTCTCTAGATGTTGCCAACCTGTACTTCCCAAGCGCTTAGTCCAGTGCTCTGCACACAGTAAGCGCTCAATAAATACGATTGATTGATTGATTTTACTTGTACATATCCATTCTATTTATCTTATTTTGTTAATACGTTTCGTTTTGTCGTCTGTCTCCTCCTTCTAGACTGTGAGCCCGCTGTTGGGTGGGGACCGTCTCCATATGTGGCCAACTTGGACTTCCCAAGCGCTTAGTACAGTATTGTGCACACAGTAAGTGCTCAATAAATACGATTGATTGATTGATTTTACTTGTACATATCTATTCTCTTTATTTTATTTTGTTGATACACTTGGTTTTGTTCTCTGTCTCCCCCTTCCAGACTGTGAGCCCACTGTCGGGTAGGGACCATCTCTCTTTGTGGCCAACTTGGACTTCCCAAGCGCTTAGTCCAGTGCTCTGCACACAGTAAGCGCTCAATAAATACGATTGATTGAGTTTATTTGTAAATATCTATTCTGTTTATTTTATTTTGTTAAGATGTTTGGATTTGTTCTCTGTCTCCCCCTTCTAGACTGTGAGCCCACTGCCAGGTAGGGGCCGTCTCTCCATGTGGCCAACTTGGACTTCCCAAGCGTTTAGTCCAGTGCTCTGCACCCAGTAAGCGCTCAATAAGTACGATTGATTGATTGATTGATTAATAAACGCCATCATCATCATCTGATGGGTCGAGGGGCGTATCCAGGGGCGGGGGTGATGTGGTGGGCAGGGCCTAACTCCCCTGCGGCCCGGCCGCGGAGGCGGAGCAGGCCCTGGAAGCCACGGGCTGGAAGGGCCGAGTCGGGGGTCGTGGGGCATTTACCGTCGGTGCCCACAGTGCTCTGCACACAGTAAGCGCTCAATAAATGCGATTGATTGATTTCTAGACTGTGAGCCCACTGTTGGGTAGGGACTGTCTCTATATGTTGCCACCTTGGACTTCCCAAGCGCTTAGTACAGTGCTCTGCACACAGTAAGCGCTCAATAAATACGATTGATTGATTCTAGACTGTGAGCCCACTGTTGGGTAGGGACCGTCTCTGTATGTTGCCAATTTGGACTTCCCAAGCGCTTAGTACAGTGCTCTGCACACAGTAAGCGCTCACTAAATACGATTGATTGATTGATTGATTCTAGACTGTGAGCCCACTGTTGGGTAGGGACTGTCTCTATATGTTGCCAACTTGGACTTCCCAAGCGCTTAGTACAGTGCTCTGCACACAGCGCTCAATAAATACGACTGATTGATTGATTGATCGACAGAGACCGATCGGCGGCGGGGACTGGGATGGACAAGCCGCCCCCTCCCCTCGTCCTCCCTTTCCCTCCTTAATAATAATAATGATGGCACTTATTAAGCGCTTACGATGTGCCAAACACCGTTCTAAGCACCGGGGTGGGGATACAAGGTGATCAGGTTGTCCCCCGTGGGGCTCACAGCCTGTATATCTGTTTGTACATATTTATTACTCTATTTATTTTACTTGTACATATATCTATTCTACTTATTTTATTTTGTTAATATGTTTGGTTTTGTTCTCTGTCTCCCCCTTCTAGACTGTGAGCCCACTGTTGGGTAGGGACCGTCTTTAGATGTTGCCGAGAAGCAGCGTGGCTCAGTGGAAAGAGTCCGGGCTTGGGAGTCAGAGGTCCTGGGTTCGAATCCCGGCTCTGCCACTTGTCAGCTGTGTGACCTTGGGCAAGCCACTTCACTTCTCGGTGCCTCAGTTCCCTCATCTGTCAAATGGGGATGAAGACTGTGAGCCCCACGTGGGGCAACCTGATCACCTTGTATCCTCCCCAGCGCGTAGAACAGTGTCTTGCACATAATAAGTGCTTAACAAATGTCATTATTATTATTATTATTAATTATTATTATTACCCAGCTCCTCTATTGCCACTCTACTGAGCCACAGTGCTACCTGCTGACCTCTATTGTGGTTGGCCTCCTTCTCCAGAAACAGTGTCGGGCCTAGGTTTATTCCAATGAAGCTAGGGGAAAAAAAAAAGTCCCATCTTAATTCCTTTTCCAAATCGAGGGGCCCATAGTCTCAAATAAAATGTATACCAATCATTAATACGCGATCCTGAAATCAGTCTTTGGCCAGTATTTTTTTATGACATTTGTCAAGTTCATTCATTCAATCGTATTTATTGAGTGCTTACCGTGTGCAGAGCACTGGACTAAGCGCTTCGAAAGTACAAGTCGGCAACATAGACAACCGACAATGGGCTCACAGTCTAGAAGGGGGAGATGGACAACAAAATTAAGCATGTAGACAGGTGTCAAAGTCATCAGAATTTGTACATATTTATTACTCTATTTATTTTACTTGTACATATCTATTCTATTTATTTTATTTTGTTAGTATGTTTGGTTTTGTTCTCTGTCTCCCCCTTCTAGACTGTGAGCCCACTGTTGGGTAGGGACTGTCTCTAGATGTTGCCAATTTGTACTTCCCAAGCGCTTAGTACAGTGCTCTGCACATAGTAAGTGCTCAATAAATGCGATTGATGATGATCAGAACAAATATAATTATAGCTATAGGCACATCATTAAAGTAGAATAGTAATATGTGTAAGTAAAATAAATAGAGTAATAAATCTGTACAAATATATACAAGTGTTGTGGGGAGGGGAAGGAGGTAGGGTGGGGGGAGTGCTTGTTATGGGCCAGGCAGTGTACTTAAAGCTGAGATAGGTACAGGTTGGACACCCTCCGTGTCCCACATGGGACTCACAGTCAAAATCCCCAATTTATAGATGGGGTGACTGAGGCAAAGTGAAGTGACTTGCCCAAGATCACATGGCAGACGCGTGGTGGAGCTGGGATTGAAATCCAGGTCCTTCCAACTCCCAGGCCCGGGCTCTACTCACTAGGCCACGGTGCTTCTCATTTATTTATTCGAATTAAACTAGGAAAAAAAAATCACATCGGAATTCACTTTCCAAATAAACAGGCTATTGTCTCATATAAAATGTATTCCTATCATTAATATATGATCCTGAAAGGTCTTTTATCCTAAGGTTAGCTGCCCGATATATTGGTGAGTTAAACCTTTCCCAACCCTGGTAGGGATCCAATCCATGTCTTTTGAGGAAAGAAAAATGATTAAATGCATCCAATCCGTTGACTCGTTCAGAAGAAAATATTGGCCTTGAGGGATTAGGCATGTGAGAATTAAGATCCCCTGTTAGTTACTCTCCTTGTACTTCCTAAGCCAATAAATGGAATTTCTCCCACTGTTTCCCTTTAATGGATCAAGCCTAGATGAATCGTGGCTCAGTGGAAAGAGCACGGGCTTTGGAGTCAGAGGGCGTGGGTTCAAATCCCGGCTCTGCCACTTGTCAGCTGTGTGACTTTGGGAAAGTCACTTAACTTCTCTGGGCCTCAGTTACCTCATCCGTAAAACGGAGATTAAGACTGTGAGCCCCACGTGGGACAACCTGATCACCTTGTAACTTCCCCAGTGCTTTGAACAGTGTTTTGCACATAGTAAGCGCTTAATAAATGCCATTATTATTATTAAGTAGGCAGCAAGGCCTAATGGATAGAGCCTGGGCCTGGGAATCAGAAGGACTGGGGTTCTGATCACGGTTCTGCCACTTTCTGTCTGCTGGGTGACATTGGGCTAGTCACTTCACTTCTCTGGGCCCCAGTTACCTCATCCATAAAATGGGGATGAACACTGTGAGCTCTGTGTGGGACAGGGACCGTGTCCAACCTAATTAGCTTATATTTACCTTAGTGCGTATAGTACGGTGCCTGGCACATAGCCTGGACCCTTTCCACTGTGCCATGCCGCTGAATGAGACAGAAGCAGGGAGGAGGGAAGCAGTGCGGCCTAGTGGAAAGAGCCCGGGCATGGGAGTCGGAGGACCTGGGTTCGAACCCCAGCTCCGCCACCCATCTGCTGTGCGACCCTAGGCAAGTAGCTTCACTTCTCTGGGCCTGAGTCACCTCATCTGTAAAATGCGGATTGAGGCTGTGAGCCCCACGTGGGACAGGGACTGTGTCCAATCCGATCTGCTTGTATAATCATAATAATAATAATAATGTTGGCATTTGTTAAGCGCTTACTACGTGCAAAGCACTGTTCTAAGCGCTGGGGGGATACAAAGTGATCAGGTTATCCCACGTGGGGCTATCAGTCGTAATCCCCATTTTACAGATGAGGTAACTGAGGCTCAGAGAAGTTAAGTGACTTGCCCAAGGTCACACAACAGATGTGGTGGAGTGGGATTCGAACCCATGACCTCTATCCGCCCCAGCACTTTGTACAGTGCCTGGCACATAGTTAAGCACTTAACAAATGCCGTTAAAAAAAAATCAAGGGTGCAAGCCCCATGTGGGATAGGGACCTTGTCCAACCCGGCTATCAATCAATCAATCGTATTTATTGAGCGCTTACTGTGTGCAGAGCACTGGACTAAGCGCTTGGGAAGGACAAGTTGGCAACATATAGAGACAGTCCCTACCCAACAGTGGGCTCATCTTATATCCATCGTGGTGCCCAGCACAGAAAGCGCTTAACAAATACTATTAAAAAGGAAACAAAAAACCAAAAGGGGAGAGAGAGCGGAGTGGACAGTGGGGACTGGGGCGGCCTCAGTGAAGAGCTTGAGTTCATTGATTGATTGATTCATTCTTATTTATTGAATATCCCCGTGGGTGCAAAGCACTGTACTAAGCCCTGGGAAAGCCCTGGATGAGAAGTAGACCTGATCCTCCCGGAGTATGTGAATGGATTGCAGGTTTCTGCAATTAAAGATGTTTTTCCAGATCTTTTTAATGTTGAGCAGCTGCAAATCCTCTTCTCCTTAATAGCCCCGCCCCTAGAAACCTAGTCTTTCCACTAGGTGCTTTTCAGTGTGCATCAGATTGTACTTTCCAAGCGCTTAGTACAGTGCTCTGCATACAGTAAGCGCTCAATAAATACGATTGAATGAATGAATGACTATAGCTGTAATTCTACTTATTCTGACGGTTTTGACACCTGTCTACGTGTTTTGTTGTCTGTCTCCCCCTTCTAGACTGTGAGCCCGTTGTTGGGTAGGGACCGCCTCTCTCTGTTATGGACTTGTTCTTCCCAAGCGCTTAGTCCAGTTCTCTGTACACAGTAAGTGCTCAATAAATACGATTAAATGAATGAATGAATGAAAGTGGCACTGCCCCTTTAAAGCCCCAGATGCTTCTGGCCCTTTCCCTACCCCAAATGCGGCCTGTGGGGCTACTTCTTGTATGCTGGGGAAAGTTGATGGAGTATGTCTTCTGGGGGTTTGGTGAGTAGGGGCTGTGATGCTCTCTTGGTCTGTTTATCTTTTGTTTAGCTGTGTTAATTGATACTTATTGAATTGGTTGTGCAACTTGGTTTTGTAGAGATAAGTTGGTTTTTCATGGCTCAGGAGTGACGTGGGTTGGTGTTTTGGGGGGCAACTTAAGGCTGGGCTTATTAATATTGTCTGCAGTGGTGATGGGGTGGCTTGTGGGGGGAGTTGGTTTTCTATGAGCGACTCAGAAGTGAGTTGCATGCTCATGTCATTGGTTTATGGGGGTTCCTAGGGTTTGGATACTTGGTTATTTTATTGATTGTGATGATTAACTGTGAGCCCACTGTTGGATAGGGACTGTCTCTATATGTTGCCAGCTTGTACTTCACAAGTGCTTAGTACAGTGCTCTGCACACAGTAAGCGCTCAATAAAAACGATTGATTGATTAAGGGGGTTGAGGAATGGACTAATCCCAAGGGTTTGAAGTTGAGGGGAGGGGAGACCCAAATCTGGGGTAATTGAAATAGTGGTGATGACACCTTGGAGCGCAGGGGTGTGTGTGTGTGTGTAAGGGGCTGCAGTTGAGAGTTATATTCTCCCAAGTGCTTAATACAGTGCTCTGCCCACAATAAGTAGACCATCAAGATGATTGAACGGCTCACTGGAAAGAGCACGGCTTTGGAGTCAGAGGTCATGGGTTCAAATCCCGCCTCCACCAACTGTCAGCTGTGTGACTTTGGGCAAGTCACTTAACGTCTCTGCGCCTCAGTTACCTCATCTGTAAAGTGGGGATTGACTGTGAGCCCCCCGTGGGGCAACCTGATCACCTTGTAACCTCCCCAGTGCTTAGAACAGTGCTTTGCACATAGTAAGCGCTTAATAAATGCTATCATTATTATTACTGAGTTAGTGTGTGCATTGATATACGTGATTTGGGTTGATACTCTAGAGCTGGAAAAACGGATATCCAGGAGGAGAAAGCTGGGAGTTGGTATGTGGGGGACACCCATGAGGTGGGGGTGGGACCAGGGCTGGGTGTCAGTGTCGGCCCAGTTTTGTTTTGCCCCCCCCCACCTCCCCCCGGAGAAGTCTCCCAGACAATCCTACTTAGAGGTAAGACCTTGGGGAGCTGGGTATGAGGGTGTGTTTGGGGAGGGCGTCGGTATTTGTTAAGCGCTTACTATGTGCAAAGCACTTTCTAAGCGCTGGGGTAGATACAAGGTAATCAGGTTGTCCCAGATTTTGCACCTCTCGGTTGGTCTTTTCACAAGACTGGGGAGCTTGGGGGTTCAATCCCGGTATTATTGTGTTATATATTTGCTTCCCCCTCGTCCCCCTCTCCATCCCCCCCATCTTACCTCCTTCCCTTCCCCACAGCACGTGTATATATGTATATATGTTTGTACATATTTATTACTCTATTTTACTTGTACCTATCTATTCTATTTATTTTATTTTGTTAGTATGTTTGGTTCTGTTCTCTGTCTCCCCCTTTTAGACTGTGAGCCCACTGTTGGGTAGGGACTGTCTTTATATGTTGCCAATTTGTACTTCCCAAGCGCTTAGTACAGTGCTCTGCACATAGTAAGCGCTCAATAAATACGATTGATGATGATGATGTGGGGGCAAAGACTCTTATTGTGGGAAACTGACTGCCTGGAGTGTCCTGCCTTGAGGTGACAGAGCCAGCCAGGGCCTCACCTGTAGGGAGTGTGAGTGGTGGCCTCTCGGCCTAGCTGTGGCTCAGTGGGGGTGTCTCTTTCTCTCTCTTTTCTCCTCTCTCTCTCTCTCTCTCTCTCGTCTTGGTACTTCCCAAGCGCTTAGTACAGTGCTCTGCACACAGTAAGTGCTCAATAAATACGATCGAATGATTGATTGATCGACAGAGACCGATCGGAGGAGACGGAGACGGACAAGCCGCCCCCTCCCCTCGTCCTCCCTTTCCCTCCATAATGTGCCAAGCACCGTTCTAAGTGCCGGGGTGGGGATACAAGGTGATCAGTTTGTCCCCCGTGGGGCTCACAGCCTGTATATGTGTTTGTATGTATTTATTATTCTATTTATCTTGTACATATCTATTCTATTTATTTTATTTTGTTAATCTGGTTTTGTTCTCTGTCTCCCCCTTCTAGACTGTGAGCCCACTGTTGGGTAGGGACTGTCTCTATATAATAATGATGGCATTTGTTAAGCGCTTACTATGTGCAAGGCACTGTTCTAAGCGCTGGGGGGATACAAAGTGACCAGGTTGTCCCACGTGGGGCTCACAGTCATCATCCCCATTTTACAGATGAGGCAACTGAGGCTCTGAGAAGTTAAGTGACTTGCCCAAGGTCAAAGCCCAGGCTCTTTCCACTGAGCCACGCTGCTTCTCTGTATACGTCTCTCTCTACATGTTGCCAACTTGTACTTCCCAAGTGCTTAGTACAGTGTTCTGCACACAGTAAGCGCTCAATAAATACGATTGAATGAATGAATGGGAGCCAGCACACCTTGACCCAAACAGGGGGGCAGAACAAGATTGCCCTGAGACCTGCCAAGGTGTGTGCTTAGGGCTGAGGAAGAAACGTGAGCCCCAGATGCATCATAAATGAATCAGTTGTACATAAGTGACTTGCTGTGTGACTTTAGGGGTGTCCCTCAATCTCTCTCAATCTCTGTTTTCCCCTCCCCCTTGTCTAATAATAGTAATCCCCCTGGCCTGGAATGCCCTCCCTCTGCACATCCTCCAAGCTCGCTCTCTTCCTCCCTTCAGGGCCCTACTGAGAGCTCACCTCCTCCAGGAGGCCTTCCCAGACTCAGCCCCCTCCTTCCTCTCCCCCTTCTCCCCCTCCCCATCCCCTCGGCCTTACCTCCTTCCCCTCCCCACAGCATATGTATATATGTTTGTACGTATTTATTACTCTATTTTATTTGTACATACTTATTCTATTTTGTTAATATGTTTTGTTCTCTGTCTCCCCCTTCTAGACTGTGAGCCCACTCTTGGGTAGGGACCGTCTCTATATGTTGCCAACTTGGACTTCCCAAGCGCTTAGTACAGTGCTTTGCACACAGTAAGTGCTCAATAAATACAATTGAATGAATGAATGAATCATGGTAGATCCAGCCATGCCAGATTCTAGAGCACTATCAATCAGTCAATCAATCAATCGTATTGAGCGCTTACTGTGTGCAGAGCACTATGCTAAGCACTTGGGACAGTTCAGGGAAGGGATCCTTATCCCCCGCTACACCTACCCACAGTCCACTGCATCCTTATAGTTCACTAATTAGAGCAGTGACCAAGTCCCACTTGGCCCAGTAGTGACCCCTGAGCAGGCTCCCACCTAATAAAACTTCCTGCTTCCTGGCTGGAGGATTGGGCTCCCCAGTGCTTGCCTGCCTGGGCTCTGTAAGGCCAATTTTTATCTGGAATAAAATGTTTACATTCTTCAGCACTCCTGAGTCTCCTTGAGCCACTGGTAGCTGGCCCGGCCCCACACAAGAATGGTAATTTGGGGGTACCAGCTGTGTATTCACAGCAGGAGCGATGCCACCAGCTTCTAATTTACAGATTGGCAGCCTAGCAACCTCATTCCTCCTGCCCAACTCCTAGATCTCAATCCTTCAGTCTCACCCAGGCAGGGTAAGGGGGCTGGAGTCTTGAGAGTTTCAAGAGAAGGGGGTGATGACACCCTCTTTTTCTCCTTCCCTTTCCCCTTACCCAGCCTGAGGGTCTCCAGAGGAATGGCTCAGAAGAGTGTGGCTCTCATGGGTGGGAGAGTCTCAGATTTCTCCCTGCCCCTGTCAACTTTTCTAGGCTAGGATGGGAGGCAGGATCCTGTAGGCCCAAGAGAGGGGGTGGGTAGTGGCTAAGACAGGAGGTTTTTCCAGGTTCCACTACCCAGTCAGCCAATAAATCATTTGTACATAATCAGTCAATCAATCAATCGTATTTATTGAGCACTTACTGTGTGCAGAGCATTGTACTAAGCGCTTGGGAAGTACAAGTTGGCGACATAAGTGACTTGCTGTGTGACTTCAGGGGTGTCCCTCAGTCTCTCTCAATCGCTGCTTTCCCCTCCCCCTTGTCTAATAACAGTAACCACAAAAACTGTTAAGTTCCAGGTTATCCGTCGTTTATTTATATTCATGTCTATCTTATGTCCGTATCTGTGATTTATGTATTTATATTAATTTCTGTCTCCCCCTCTAGATAGTAAGCTCCTTGTGAGCAAGGAAAGGTTCTTCCAATTCTGTTGTATTGTACTCTCCCAAGCCAATAGCATAAAAATAGGTAAGTAGAATTATATTCTTTTAGACTGTGAGCCCCCTTTTAGACTGTGAGCCCACTGTTGGGTAGGGACTGTCTCTATATGTTGCCAATTTGTACTTCCCAAGCACTTAGTACAGTGCTCTGCACATAGTAAGCGCTCAATAAATACGATTGATGATGATGATGATGATCTCCCTTCTAGTTTGTAAACTCCTTGTGGAGGAGCAAGAGCGGGAGCCTGGAGGGATAGAGAGCAGAGGGTGGGCGAGGCAGGTGAGCAGATGGGGCTGGGGGGCAGGCAGATGGGTTGGAACAGATTGGGTCCGGATAGTCCCCTGGGGGCTCGCAGGGGTGAGCAATGTGAAAAATGTCACTCGAGGGGATGTCACTGGAGTGCAGGGCTGTGCCACCGTGCCCCCACCCAATCCCTGGGGGGATCAATCAGTCAGTCGACTGCCCCACCCTGAACCTGGTTTGTAGGGTGAACACAGTGATGGTGACCGTCTCGCCCGCTTGCCCCCTTCTCCTGCTGCGCCGATGCCGGAGCTGGAGCCAGAAGCGGGTGCCCCAGGGAGGACGACAGAGACCCAGGGGCCGAGTGGGAGACCCCAGGCCGCCCTCCAGTCCTCACATAGCCCCGGCTGTGGGCTCCACTAGGCGAAAGAGGAAGGGAACGGCCCTCTTTGGAGGTTTCTGTGGCCTACTTAATCAATCAATCAATCAATCGTATTTATTGAGCGCTATGTGCAGAGCACTGTACTAAGCGCTTGGGAAGTACAAATTGGCAACACATAGAGACAGTCCCTACCCAACAGTGGGCTCACAGTCTAAAAGGGGGAGACAGAGAACAGAACCAAACATACCAACAAAATAAAATAAATAGGATAGAAATGTACAAGTAAAATAAATAAATAAAGAGTAATAAATATGTACAACCATATATACATATATACAGGTGCTGTGTGGAAGGGAAGGAGGTAAGATGGGGGGATGGAGGGGGGACGAGGGGGAGAGGAAGGAAGGGGCTCAGTCTGGGAATGCCTCCTGGAGGAGGTGAGCTCTCAGCAGGGCCTTGAAGGGAGGAAGAGAGCTAGCTTGGCGGAGGGGCAGAGGGATTGGGGGCATTCCAGGCCCGGGGGATGACGTGGGCCGGGGGTCGATGGCGGGACAGGCGAGAGCGAGGTACGGTGAGGAGATCAGCGGTGGAGGAGCGGAGGTTGCGGGCTGGGCAGTAGAAGGAGAGAAGGGAGGTGAGGTAGGAGGGGGCGAGGTGATGGACAGCCTTGAAGCCCAGGGTGAGGAGTTTCTGCCTGATGCGCAGATTGATTGATTGGTAGCCACTGGAGATTTTTGAGGAGGGGAGTAATATGCCCAGAGCGTTTCTGGACAAAGATACTTAACACCCCCCGTACTGCCTTTTAGCCCTGCCCGTGGCATCATCTTGTTTTTCCACCTGCCCTGTAACAAGAATGTCATGTGGTGGGCATCCTGCTTAGAATTTTTTTTTTGCGTTCCAGCACTGCCACACTCACACATCCGTACGCTGACAGCCAGCCAGGTTCTTCCTCTCCGCTGACACTGCCTCCTTCTCCCTCAGGGACAACCAGTGTCCGGCCTGGAGGGATCCCTTCTCCCGGGACTGAGGATGTGCAGGTTGACTCTGCAGACGGGACCGCGGGCCCAGGGAGGTTCGACTTGTCTGTAGAATTAAGGTCCCCGGGTCTTCTCAATCCCACAGTCAACTCAGACAGAACCTCCCCTCCTCACATCCCATTCTGCATGTATGTGCAGACACACACCCCATCAGTCAGTCAGTTATTCAGCCACTCAGCCCAGTGATAGGAGGAAGACATAGAGAAAAGATGAAAGTTCCCGGGCCTGGAAGTTCTCATCCCAGCCCCGCCATTTGGAGAAGCAGTGTGGCTTAGTGGAAGGAGCGCGGGCTTGGGAGTCAGAGGTCATGGGTTCTAATCCCACCTCTGCCACTGCTCTGCCACTTGTCAGCTGTGTGACTTTGGGCAAGTCACTGAACATCTCTGTGCCTGTTACCTCATCATCATCATCAATCGTATTTATTGAGCACTTACTATGTGCAGAGCACTGTACTAAGCGCTTGGGAAGTACAAATTGGCAACACATAGAGACAGTCCCTACCCAACAGTGGGCTCACAGTCTAAAAGGGGGAGACAGAGAACAAAACCAAACATACCTCATCTGTAAAATGGGGATTAAGGCCATGAGCCCCACGTGGGACAACCTGATTACCTTGTATCTATCCCGGGGCTTGACAGATAGTAAGCAATTAACAAATGCCATTATTATTATTATTATTCATCTGCCGTGTGACCCCAGGCAAGTCGTTTTACTGTGCCTCAATCCCCTCAGCTGCAAAAGGGAGATTCAGTCCCTGTTCTCCTCCTACTTCGATAGTGAGCCCCAGGTGGAACTTGATTATCTTGCATCTTCCCCAGCTGTGCTTGGCGTACGGTGAGCGCGACCACGATTATCGTGAGAGAAGCAGCGTGGCTCAGTGGAAGGAGCCCGGGCTTGGGAGTCAGAGGTCATGGGTTCTAATCCTGACTCCGCCACTTATCAGCTGTGTGACTTTGGGCTTCTCTGGGCCTCAGTGACCTCATCTGTAAAAACGGGGATGTAGACTGTGAGCCCCACGTCGGACAAACTGATGACCTTGTATCTACCTCAGCGCTTAGAGCAGTGCTTGGCACATAGTAAGCGCTTAGCAAAAACCATCATTCTTCTTCTTAGAGAAGCAGCGTGGCTCAGTGGAAAGAGCCCGGGCTTTGGAGTCAGAGGTCATGGGTTCGAATTCTGGCTCCGCCCAATGTCTGCTGTGTGACCTTGGGCAAGTCACTTAACTTCTCTGAGCCACAGTTACCTCAGAAGCAGCATGGCTCAGTGGAAAGAGCCCGGGCTTTGGAGTCAGAGGTCATGGGTTCGAATCCCAGCTCCGCCAAATGTCTGCTGTGTGACCTTGGGCAAGTCACTTAACTTCTCTGAGCCGCAGTTACCTCAGAAGCAGCGTGGCTCAGTGGAAAGAGCCCGGGCTTTGGAGTCAGAGGTCATGGGTTCGAATCCCGGCTCCGCCAAATGTCTGCCGTGTGACGTTGGGCAAGTCACTTAACTTCTCTGAGCCGCAGTTACCTCAGAAGCAGCGTGGCTCAGTGGAAAGAGCCCGGGCTTTGGAGTCAGAGGGCATGGGTTCGAATCCCGGCTCCACCCAATGTCTGCCGTGTGACCTTGGGCAAGTCACTTAACTTCTCTGAGCCGCAGTTACCTCAGAAGCAGCGTGGCTCAGTGGAAAGAGCTCGGGCTTTGGAGTCAGAGGTCGTGGGCTCGAATCCCGGCTCCGCCCAATGTCTGCTGTGTGACCTTGGGCAAGTCACTTAACTTCTCTGAGCCTCAGTTACCTCATCTGGAAAATGGGGATTATGACTGTGGGACAACCTGATCACCTTGTATCCCCCCCAGCGCTTAGAACAGTGCTTTGCACATAGTAAGCGCTTAACAAATGCCATTCTTCTTCTTCTGCTTCTTTTTCTTCTTCTTCTTCATTATTATTATTATTATTATTATTATTATTATTATTACTAACACCAGTGGCCCGGCGAGGCCCGCGGGAGAGACCTGGCCGAGCGGCCAGGCACGTGGCGGCCTCTAGGTGGCGCCAGTCTCCCGGCAATTGCGGGCCGCCGCCTGAGGTCGCCGGTCAATCAATCAATCAGTCGTATTTATTGAGCGCTTACTGTGTGCAGAGCACTGTACTAAGCGCTTGGGAAGTACAAGTTGGCAACATGCAACATATAGAGACAGTCCCTACCCAACAGTGGGCTCACAGTCTAAAAGCCTGCGGTGCCCCAGGGGACCACAGAGGGGCAGCTGGGCCTGCGGTCATTCATTCCATCGTATTTATTGAGCGCTTACTGTGTGCAGAACCCTGGACTAAGCGCTTGGGAAGTATAAGTTGGCAACATAGACGGAGTGGGCTCTGCTGGGGAGCGGACACAGGAACATAGGACCCCATTCCAAGGTGTCCACTGCCCTAGTCTAACCCACATCATCATCATCAATCGTATTTATTGAGCGCTTACTGTGTGCAGAGCACCGTACTAAGCGCTTGGGAAGTACAAATTGGCAACATATAGAGACAGTCCCTACCCAACAGTGGGCTCACAGTCTAAAAATAATAATGATGGCATTTGTTAAGCGCTTACTATGTGCAAGGCGCCGTGGTGGGGCGGTTACAAGGTGATCAGGTGGTCCCACGGGCACATCTGTCCTGCTGCGGCTTGCCCGGCCGGGTTGCCCTGGGACAGGGCCGCTCCGGCCAATCTCATTCCCAGGCCGGCCCGTGCCCGGCCAGGCTGTCCACGCTGCGTCGACTGTCCCACCCCCGTCCAAAGCAGCTGCGGCTTCCTTCATTCCTTCCTTCAGTCGTATTTATTGAGCGCTAACTGTGTGCAGAGCACTGTACTAAGCGCTTGGGAAGTACAAGTTGGGAACATAGACAGTCCCTACCCAACGGTGGGCTCACAGTCTAGAAGGCTAGAGGCTTCCTTGTCTCTCAAGTGACTTTGGGCAATCAATCAATCAATCGTATTTGAGCGCTTACTGTGTGCAGAGCACTGGACTAAGCGCCTGGGAAGTACAAGTTGGCAACATATAGAGACAGTCCCTACCTGACAGTGGGCTCACAGTCTAGAAGGGGGAGACGGAAAAAAACCAAACATACTAACAAAATACAATAAATAGAATAGATATGTACAAGTAAAATAAATAGAGTAATCAATCAATCAATTGTACTTATTGAGCACTTACTGTGTGCAGAGCACTGTACTAAGTGCTTGGGAAGTACAAGTTGGCAACATATAGAGACGGTCCCTACGCAACAGTGGGCTTACAGTCTAGAAGGGGGAGACAGAGAACAATACCAAACATATTAACCAAATAAAATAAATAGAATAGATAGGTACAAGTAAAATAAATAAATAGAGTAATCAATCAATCAGTTGTATTTATTGAGCACTTACTGTGTGCAGAGCACTGGACTAAGCGCTTGGGAAGTACAAGGTGGCAACATATAGAGACGGTCTCTACCAAACAGTGGGCTCACAGTCTAGAAGGCAAGTCACTTAACTTCTCTGTGCCTCAGTTACCTCAACTGTAAAATGGGGATGAAGACTGTGAGCCCCTCTTGTAACCTCTCCAGCGCTTAGAACAGTGCTTTGCACATAGTAAGCGCTTAATAAATGCCATAATTATTATTATTGTAAGAGA
The DNA here is from genome assembly GCF_015852505.1 of Tachyglossus aculeatus. NCBI lineage: Eukaryota > Metazoa > Chordata > Mammalia > Monotremata > Tachyglossidae > Tachyglossus > Tachyglossus aculeatus. The sequence continues at coordinate 40,051,495 of NC_052073.1, forward strand.
AGCAGCGTGGCTCAGTGGAAAGAGCACGGGCTTTGGAGTCAGAGGTCATGGGTTCAAACCCCGGCTCCGCCAGTTGTCAGCTGTGTGACTTTGGGCAAGATACTTAACTTCTGTGCCTCAGTTACCTCATCTGTAAAATGGGGATTAAGACTGTGAGCCCCCCGAGGGACAACCTGATCACCTTGTAACCTTCCTAGCCCTTAGAACAGTGCTTTGCACATAGTAAGCGCTTAATAAATGCCATTATATTATTATTATTATTATTATTATTATTACTATGGGGCGAGGGGCGGCGGCAGAAGCTCTGGGCTGTTTGACTGGTTGGCTGGGGGTGAGGGCTGCACCCCGATACTCCAGAAGCCCCTGGCCCTAGCCCTTGTGAGGCCAGGGACCCCTCCCCTTTGGAAGCACTGGGTGGGCTGGGGGAGACAAGGCGCTCCTGTCCATTCATGCAATCGTATTTATTGAGCGCTTACTGTGTGCAGAGCACTGTTCTAAGAGCTAGGAAGGTTACAAGTGCTTGGGAAGTACAAGTTGGCAACATATTGAGCCAACAGCGGGCTCACAGTCTAGAAGGAGGAGACAGACAACCAAACAAAACATATTCACAAAATAAAATAAATAGAATAGTAAACATGTACAAGACTCCCAGGCGGTGCGTGATCCCCTGGACCCCGCTGCCTCTCGAGAACGCTTTGAAAAACTGACACGCCGAAATGGCGACCGAGGGCTCGGTGCCAACTTACTGTCCCCCTCCCAACCTTCGTCCCCACTGCGTCTTTCAACAGTGGGCTCACAGTCTAGAAGGCTAGAGGCTTCCTTGTCTCTCAAGTGACTTTGGGCAAGTCACTTAACTTCCCTGTGCCTCAGTTACCTCATCTGTAAAATGGGGATGAAGACTGTGAGCCCCTCTTGTAACCTCTCCAGCGCTTAGAACAGTGCTTTGCACATAGGAAGCGCTTAATAAATGCCATTATTATTTCCCGACTGGAGGCCGGGGGTGAGTTGGGGAGTGGGAGGGTCTGCGACCGGGCCACGGTGCAGGGGACGGAGGGGGTCCCAGTGGGCACTGCCTGCTTTCGGCCCGCAGTGACCACGCTCTGGGATTCGGAGAAGTTGAGAATCCCAGGTCCTGGAGAGTTGTCCCTCAGCCCTGGAGGTCAGGGGTCATCATCATCATCATCAATCAGATTTGTTGAGCGCTTACTATGTGCAGAGCACTGTACTAAGCGCTTGGGAAGTACAAATCGGCAACATATAGAGACAGTCCCTACCCAACAGTGGGCTCACAGTCTAAAAGGGGGAGACGGGGAACAAAACCAAACATACTAACAAAATAAAATAAATAGAATAGGTATGGACAAGTAAAATAAATAGAGTAATAAATATGTACGTCATCATCATCAATCATATTTATTGAGCGCTTACCATGTGCAGAGCACTGTACTAAGCGCTTGGGAAGTACAAATCGGCAACATATAGAGACAGTCCCTACCCAACAGTGGGCTCACAGTCTAAAAGGGGGAGAGGGGGAACAAAACCAAACATACTAACAAAGTAAAATAAATAGAATAGATATGTACAAGTAAAAGAAATAAATAAATAGAGTAATAAATATACATATATACAGGTGCTGTGGGGAAGGGAAGGATTGTATTATTGTATTATTATTACAATACAACAATAAACAGACACATTCCCTGCCTACAAGGAGAATCTTCCAGCCGCAGGAGCCAGTTACCTCACAGGGTGTCCCATCTGATTAGCTGGTATCTACCCCAGTGCTGGGCACATAGTAAGCGCCTAAATGCCCCAGCACTTAATGTACATCCCTTTAAACCGCGGACTGATCATTGTAGGTAGAGTAAGTAGGCCCTGGGTCGGAGCAGAGCTGGGGCCAGCAGGAAGGGGCCCTTTGGAGAGTCTGGGATGGTGTCGGGGAGTACGGAAGGTGAGGAGACCAGGCCTCAGGGGAGCTAGATGAGGAGGGGGAGGCAGCCCCCTTCCTGCTCCTGAACTCCTTAGAGAAGCAGGCTGGCTCAGTGGAAAGAGCCCGGGCTTTGGAGTCAGAGGTCATGGGTTCGAATCCCAGCTCCTCCAATTGTCAGCTGTGTGACTTTGGACAAGTCACTTAACTTCTCCGTGCCTCAGTTCCCTCATCTGTAAAATGGGGATTAAGACTGTGAGCCCCCCGTGGGGCAGCCTGATCACCTTGTAAACTCCCCAGCGCTTAGAACAGTGCTTTGCACATAGTAAGCGCTTAATAAATGCCATTATATATAAAAAAAACCCTCCTGGTGTTGCCACTGTCTCTGTCCTGGCAGAGAACTCTGGTTAGATCTGGTACATATCTATTCTATTTATTTTATTTTGTTAGTATGTTTGATTTTGTTCTCTGTCTTCCCCTTTTAGACTGTAAGCCCACTGTTGGGTAGGGACTGTCTCTATATGTTGCCAATTTGTACTTCCCAAGCACTTAGTACAGTGCCCTGCACATAGTAAGCGCTCAATAAATACGATTGATGATGATGATGATGATCTGGCTGGGGTCCCTGCCTCTGTCGCCTTGCTGCCTCCCAGGGCTGCTCCCGAGTCGGGTGCGGGGTTATTCATTCATTCATTCAGTCGTATTTATTGAGCGCTTACTGTGTACAGAGCACTGTACTAAGCGCTTGGGAAGTACAAGTTGGCAACATAAAGAGATGGTCCCTACCCAACAGGGTTATCTTCCCTGGTACCGTGTCCGTCGGGCAGCTCATCATCATCATCATCAATCGTATTTATTGAGCGCTTACTATGTGCAGAGCACTGTACTAAGCGCTTGGGAAGTACAAATTGGCAACATACAGAGACAGTCCCTACCCAACAGTGGGCTCACAGTCCACAGTCCATTGATGATGATGACGTACATATTTATTACTCTATTTATTTTACTTGTCCATACCTATTCTATTTATTTTATTTTGTTAGTATGTTGGGTTTTGTTCCCCGTCTCCCCCTTTTAGACTGTGAGCCCACTGTGGGGTAGGGACTGTCTCTATATGTTGCCGATTTGTACTTCCCAAGCGCTTAGTACAGTGCTCTGCACATGGTAAGCGCTCAATAAATATGATTGATGATGATGACCCCTGACCTCCAGGGCTGAGGGACAACTCTCCAGGACCTGGGACTCTCAACTTCCCCGAATCCCAGAGCATGGTCACTGCGGGCCGGGGGAGACAGAGAACAAAACCAAACATACTAACAAAATAAAATAATAAGGAGCTCATGAGTCCTTGTGCCCTGCTCTCTCCGTGACCCTCCCTGTCGGTCACTGCTCGCTGTTGTGGATCTGGCTCCCCAACCCGCTTCCCTGCTTGGAGTCCCGGGAGTCAAGGCTGGGCCTGTGGTCCCTCGGGCAGGCCCTGACAGTGCAGTCACCCGGCATTGGTGGGTGGCCCTTTGACACAGGCCAACCTCTGCCCAGACCCTTATTTCCCACCCAGAACCAGTCATGGCCTAGAGCAGGGGCCGGCTGGGAGTGGTCTGGGGGATGAGGAGGAGCCGTGGGGGCCCCAGGGCCTGGCATCTGGGTGGCGAGATGTGAGCTGAGCCGCAGGGGACAGCTTGGAGGTCTTGGGACTCAGTTTCTTTGACCGAGAGACTCGGTCCCTGCTGAGCCCCCATGCTCCCAGTGCCCACCCACCTGGCCAGAGAGATACCTGCCCCTTGCTTGGGGCTTGGTCACGGTAAACCATTCATTCATTCATTCAATCGTATTTATTGAGCACGTACTGTGTGCAGAGCACTGTACTAAACGCTTGGGAAGTACAAGTCGGCAGCATAGAGAGACGGTCCCTACCCAATGCCGCCCGTCACCAGTCCCCCAGAGGGGCCTCCCCACAGATACTGCATCAGCCAAACCGCCAGCCGGACATGGGTCTCTAGGGTGGCACTGGCCCCTGGAGCGGAAGGGGCAGAGGTGCTGGGAGGAGGTGGGGTTGGGTGGTGGCTTGTGTTGGCTGTCTATAATAATAATAATGGCGCTTATTAAGCGCTTACTATGTGCTAAACACTGTTCTGAGCGCTGGGGAGGTTACAAGGTGATCAGGTTGCATGGTGGCAGTAGTGTTGGTGGCAGTGGTGGTCTGTAATGGGCATTGGGAGGAGGTGGGGTTGGGTGGTGGCCTGTGTTAGCTGTCTATAATAATAAAATAATAATAATAATAATAATGGCGTTTATTAAGCACTTACTATGTGCAAAGCACTGCTCTAAGCGCCGAGGAGGTTACAAGGTGATCAGGTTGCATGGTGGCAGTAGTGTTGGTGGCAGTGGTGGTCTGTAATGGGCATTGGGAGGAGGTGGGGTTGGGTGGTGGCCTGTGTTAGCTGTCTATAATAATAAAATAATAATAATAATAATAATAATAATGGCATTTATTAAGCGCTTACTATGTGCAAAGCACTGCTCTAAGCGCCGAGGAGGTTACAAGGTGATCAGGTTGCATGGTGGCAGTAGTGTTGGTGGCAGTGGTGGTCTGTAATGGGCATTGATGGCAACACTAGAGATGATGATGTGAGTTGGTGGCGGTGTATGGTGGCAGGAAGTGTTGATGGCAGTGAGTTGGGGTGTGTTGGTGGCATATGGCGGCATTGAAGTAACAGCGTGGCTCAGTGGAAAGAGCCCGGGCTTTGGAGTCAGATGTCATGGGTTCAAATGCCGGCTCCACCAGTTGTCAGCTGTGTGACTGGGCAAGTCACTTCGCTTCTCTGGGCCTCAGTTCCCTCACCTGTAAAATGGGGATTAAGATTGTGAACCCCCCGTGGGACAACCTGATCACCTTGTAACCTCCCCAGCGCTTAGAACAGTGCTTTGCACATGGTAAGCGCTTGGAGCAGTGCTTTGCACATAGTAAGCGCTTAATAAATGCCATCATTATTATTATAGAGAAGCAGCGTGGCTCAGTGGAAAGAGCCCGGGCTTTGGAGTCAGAGGTCTTGGGTTCAAGTTCCGACTCCACCACTTGTCAGCTGTGTGACTTTGGACAAGTCACTTCATTCATTCATTCAATCGTATTTATTGAGCGCTTACTGTGTGCAGAGCACTGTACTAAGCGCTTGGGAAGTCCAAGTTGGCAACATATAGAGACGGTCCCTACCCAACAGTGGGCTCACAGTCTAGAAGGGGGAGACAGAGAACAAAACAAAACATATTAACAAAATAAAATAAATAGAATAAATATGTACAAATAAAATACTTCACTTCTCTGGGCCTCAGTTCCCTCATCTGTCAAATGGGGATGAAGACTGTGAGCCCCACGTGGGACACCCTGATCACCCTGTAACCTCCCCACCGCTTAGAACAGTGCTTTGCATGTAGTAAGTGCTTAAGAAATGCCATCGTTATTATTATATTATTATTGTCATATGGTGGTAGTGAATGGCATATCTGGGCAATGATTGGCGTGTGTTGGCAGCAGGCAGGACACAGGCTGGTGCGTTAGACGGGTTCTATGCACCTTCGTCCCCCTCTCCATCCCCCCCATCTTACCTCCTTCCCTTCCCCACAGCACCTGTATATATGTATATATGGTTGTACATATTTATTACTCTATTTATTTATTTTACTTGTACATATCTATCCTATTTATTTTATTTTGTTGGTATGTTTGGTTTTGTTCTCTGTCTCCCCCTTTTAGACTGTGAGCCCACTGTTGGGTAGGGACTGTCTCTATGTGTTGCCAATTTGTACTTCCCAAGCGCTTAGTCCAGTGCTCTGCACATAGTAAGCGCTCAATAAATACGATTGATGATATGTTTTTACATATTTATTACTCTATTTATTTTACTTCTACCTATTTATTCTATTTATTTTATTTTGTTAGTATGTTTGGTTTTGTTCTCTGTCTCCCCCTTCTAGACTGTGAGCCCACTGTTGGGTAGGGACTGTATATGTTGCCAACTTGGACTTCCCAAGCGCTTAGTCCGGTGCTCTGCACACAGTAGGCGCTCAATAAATACGATTGATTGATCTGATCCGTGGGGATGCTGCAGGTGTGCCTGCTCAGCCAGCCCACCCTGGCCAGCGGGGCCGGGCACAGAGGAGAGGGGGCCAAAGCCAGGCCGCTTTCAGGTGGGAGACAAAGGACCAGTATTTGTTTAGCGTCGGAGCAGAGGCCCGACCCACTGCCAGGGTAGGAAGGCTTTGTGTGAAGCAGATTAAAGTTTAAACTTTGCCGAGGAGGCTCGGGCCATTGTGTACCCGGCGTTGTGGCCGATTATATGCAAATGCCCCCGGGGGCCCGGCTGGGCAGGGCCGGGCAAGCCTGGGGGGGAGGAAGGGGGTGACCACAGGGGCTGCCCCAGGGCACTGCCGGAGGGGGGGGGGGGGCTAGTGTTCCCTTAGCCTTTCTGACCCGTCTTTAGACTGTGAGCCCACTGTTGGGTAGGGACTGTCTCTCTATGTTGCCGATTTGGACTTCCCAAGCGCTTAGTACAGTGCTCTGCACATAGTAAGCGCTCAATAAATACGATTGATGATGATGATGACCAGGTACTAGTCACCTCCACTCGGGGTTCAGGTCGACACCGCCATCCCCATCGCCGCCTTCTGAGCCAGAAGCAGCGTGGCTCCGTGGAAGGAGCCCGGGCTTTGGACTCCGAGGTCATGGGTTCAGATTCCGACTCCGCCACTGGTCAGCTGGGTGATTTGGGGCAAGTCACTTCACTTCTCTGGGCCTCAGTGACCTCATCTGTCAAATGGGGATGAAGACTGTGAGCCCCCCCGTGGGCCAACCTGATCACCTTGTATCTCCCCAGCGCTTAGAACAGTGCTTTGCACATAGTAAGAGCTTAATAAATGCCATTATTATTATTATTATCTCCACTGTCACCACCACCACTGTCATCACCATCACTGCCACCATCATCATTGCCACTTCCCCTACCAACCATCTCTGCCACCATCCCCAGCTTCATCGTCACCGCCACCTCCACCACTACCATCACTGCCACCTCCACCATGGTCACCATTACCACCACCACCTCCGCCAACATTGCTCCCTCTACTACCACCACCACTGTTCCCACCACCACCACCATCTCTAATAATAATAATGATGGTATTTGTTAAGCGCTTACTATGTGCGAAGCACTGTTCCAAGCGCTGGGCCACTTGTACCGTTGCTGTCACCATCATTGTCGCCACCTCCCCTGCCATCAACCTCTCAAAAACCAACAGAGGGCAGGGCCGGCCCCGGGCCCCCAGGCTCCCAGCACTCAAAGCCAGTGTAGCCCTCATCCTCCGCCCCATGGGGGACAGACTCATCAGACGGGGAGAACTAGAACAATCAATCAGTCAATCAATCGTATTTATTGAGCGCTTACTGTGTGCAGAGCACTGTACTAAGCGCTTGGGAAGTACAAATTGGCAGCATATAGAGACAGTCCCTACCCAACAGTGGGCTCACAGTCTAAAAGGGGGAGACAGAGAACAAAACCAAACATAGAACAGATAACAGGGCAGGCCCGCACTGCGGAGGAAGTGCTCTGTGACCTTGGGCAAGACACTTAACTTCTCTGGGCCTCAGTTACTTCATCTTTAAAATGGGGATTGAGTGTGACCCTAATGTGGGACAAGGACTGTGTCCAACCTGATTAACTTGTATCTGTCCAGTGTTAAGAACAGTGCTTGGCACACAGTAAGCACTTAACAAGTACCGTAATAATTATTGTTACTATTATTATGTGTTTTCCCCACTGTTAGTTCTGAACCTGCTCCCCAGGGAACCCTCATGCTGGTGGGGTGGGATTTAGGGAACAGCAGTGCCATGTTCTCCCTGTCCACCCCCTTCCTGGTTCCAAGTCTTCCTGCCTTGCCTTAACTCAACCGGCATCGGTCTGGGGTGAAGAGTGCTGACCCTTTCGGTCTACCCCGTGGCCCCTATCCTGGGAATCTCTGCTGGCAGGATCCACCTGTTGACCTGTGATCCCTCCTACCTCCTGGGGCCAGCATGGCTTTTCTGACCAGGGACCAGTCCCTGCCTCATGGCACTTATGAACATATCTGTAATTTATTGGTTTACATAAATGCCTGTTGCCAATTTGTACTTCCCAAGCACTTAGTACAGTGCTCTGCACATAGTAAGCGCTCAATAAGTACGATTGATGATGATGATGCCTGTCTCCTGCTCTAGACTATAAGCTCATTCGTTCCTGCATTCGTTCATTCAGTTGTGGGCAGAGAACATTTCTATTATAGTGTATTAATTCATTCAATCGTATTTATTGAGCACTTACCATGTGCAGAGCACTGTACTAAGCGCTTGGGAAGTACGAGTCGGCAACATATAGAGACGGTCCCTACCCAACAACGGGCTCACAGTCTAGTGTACTCACCCAAGCACTTAGTACAGTGCTCTAACATGCAGTAAGTGCTCACTAAATACTATTGACTGGCTGACTGAGCGACTGAAATTCTAAGCCCGTCCCCTCAGTGCTGTGATCAGAAGGGTGATCCCCAGGGTGCTGGGATTTGGAGGGATGGCAGGCTCTGGAGGGCATTCCCCATCATATCGTGTTCTGGAGGATGACCCCTGTGACGCTGTGATCTGGAGGGTGATCCCCGTGTCGTCGGGCTCTGGAGGGCCGTCCCCAAGGTCTTGTGCCCCAGAAGGCATTCCCTGGGTCCTTGTTTTCCGGGGGGTGTTCCCTGCAGCAGTCAGCTCTGGAGGGCATACGGCGTTCCCCGTGGAGTTGTGATGCGTAGGTCAAATGCCGTGAGGTTGGGATCTCGGGGGTGCTTCCTACTGTGGGTGACCAGGAGGGCATTCCCTTCGGCTCTGTGATCTGGGGGGGATCCCCGATGGTGTTGTGACCTGGAGGGCCCTTCCTGGGGTTTGACTTTGCATGTGCTCACACGGTTGGTTTCCTGCCATTGCCCTGCCCAAGTGTCCAGTTCTGAGGGCCTCCAGCGTCTCCCCTCTGGTGAGCACTTACAGGCCAGGGCGGGGGTCAGGGGGACGATGGAGGGGGTGCACTGGGGCACCGGTGAGCCAGATTATGTGAACCCTGGTTTGGCCCTGTCTCCCTCAACGGTATGTTGGAATGGTTTGGCTAGGGGGAGAACAGCATGGGGGTTGGAGTTGCCTCCTTATTGCCACAGCCCAGTGCCATGCAAAGTGAAGTTGGTCACCAGGGGCCCTCAGCCCTAGCAGTTTGGGTTTGCCCCTGAGCCAATTCCCTTCCTGGCTCTAGGTCTACTGGGGGCAGTGAGAAAATGAGTGAGTCAGCCACCTCCTCAACCAGACCTTCAGCAAGGGAGGCTGGGGGGGCCCTACCTCAGGGGGCATGGAAGAAATCAGGCTGTGGGCAATCAAGAACTAGAATGAAAATGAAAATTGTGTCTATAGGCAATCAAGAACTAGAATGAAAATGGAAATTGCATCCCCAGGCTGGACCTCATCATCTGTCAGCAGAGCAGGAGGGTTCAGACAGATCCGTGGGCAAATATCCCTACTGGACCACTGGGGAGAGTCAGGGAAGGAATGGGGAGAGTCGGGGGCGTTGGATGGTCCGGGCTGGGTCACTGGGGAGAGTCAGGAATGGAGTCGGGCAAGTCAAGGTTGTAGGATGGTCTGTGCTGGGTCACTGGAGAAGAATAAGAGATGGAGAGAGGAGAGTCAGGGGGATTGGATGGTACCTCCATAACCACGGTGGTGGGTGTCTAGGGGCGGGCCTGGACAGGGCCAGGGCTAGGGTACGGCGGCCAGGGGCAGGGTGGCTTATTTGCTTTTCCCAGGGGAGGGAGGGAAACCAGTCCCGAGCAGTGGCCAGTTTTGGTTTCTCGCCTCTCGAGTTACAGAGACAAAGGTGGCTGCTGGCTCCCTCCTGGCCTCATGCCCGCGGGTCCTGGGCTCTGGAGCCTGGCATTGGCAGAGTGCAGAGGGGTCTCTGGAGAGCATCCAACCCCATCGGCCGGCCACGTGGGTCAAGGTGGATGGGGCGACAGTGGAGGCCTTCTTTGACTAAGCCCTCCTTTCCTCTTCTCCCACTCCCTGTCTGCATTGCCCTGACTTGCTCCCATTATTCATACCCCCTCCCAGTCCCACAGCACTTACGTACAGATCTGTAATTTATTTATTTAGATCAATGTCCATTTCCCCCTCTAGACTGTAAGCTCATTGTTGGCAGGAAATGTTGCCTGTTTGTTGTTCTACTGTACTTTTCCAAAAGCTCGGGACCGTGCTCTGCACACGGTAAGCACTCAATCAGTATGACTGAACGAGTGAATTCATTCACCCAACTGTATTGATTGAGCGCTTACCGTGTGCAGAGCACTGTACTAAGCGCTTGGGAAGTACAAGTTGGCAACATATAGAGACGGTCCCTACCCAACAGTGGCCCCTCTGGCCCCTTGTCCAGGATCAATCAATCAATCAATCGTATTTATTGAGCGCTTACTATGTGCAGAGCACTGTACTAAGCGCTTGGGAAGTACAAATTGGCAACATATAGAGATAGTCCCTACCCAACAGTGGGCTCACAGTCTAAAAGGATCTCCCTTCTAGACTGTCGGCTCATTATGGGCAGGGAACGTGTCTGGTAACTCCGTTGGATTGTTCTCTCCCAAGCAGTTAGTGCAGTACTCTGCACATAGTAAGTGCTCAGTAAGTGCCATTGACTGATGGTTTGATTGATCTGGGGGCTGGAGAGGGTGGTGGGGCTTGGGGTTCCGGGTGCCCAGATGGAGCCCGCAGCCCCGAGCAAAGTGAAATAATAAAATGCAAATGAAGAGCCCCCCCCCACTCCCCCATGGCCCACACTTTCCTCTGCCCAAGAATTGATGATCAGCAGATGTAAACCCGTGGTGTGTCCCACGCTTGGGATGGGAGAACTGGGTTGGTTTGGTAGCGGGTTCCCAGCAAGACTGGACCCATTCCGAGTGACAGGGGGTAGGATGTACTTTATCAGTGTCATGTGATGGAGGTCAAAGGTGGCTGTGATGTCCTGTGCCAGAGCCTGAATCTGAGGTGGTAGGTGGCTGGGCAGAGCAAGGGAACCAATTCCAGCCAATCGGGTGACTCCCATCCATGTCCCTTCTTGGGGTCAGACTGAACTTGGCGTGGGGTCCCTAGGAGGACCCCCTCCACCCTTCTGTGACTCCGGATCACTGGGCTGGGCTCACGAGTGCTGGCCACGTAAGTTCTGAGTGGGTGAGCTCTGGGCCCAGTTGCCCCAGAGTCCTGGACTGGTGTGGGGAGGAGGGATGTGGGCCCCTGGCCTGGGGTGGGGGGGGGGGAGGGGGGCAGTCAGACTCTAGGCTAATTGGATGTGTATATGGGGGAGTAGACAGGTTCATGGCTGGTGGGCCCTTGAAGCTGGGTGTTGGGAAGGGGGTTTGTCGGTCCATGGGCTGGCCCGGGTTAGGCTGTAGGACAGAGGGGTGTGTGTGTTTGTATGTGTATGTGGAGGGTGGGGGAGAAGTGAGTGGACATGTTCATGGCTGGCTGTCCCTGAATCTGGGAGTAGGGGAGGGAGTATGTGGGCCCCTGGGCTGGGTCCGGTCAGGCTCTGGACTAGAGGTAGGGGGTTGTTGGTGGAGGGGTGATGGGGGCTAGTGGCTATCCAGCCTCTGGAGCTGGGAGTGGGTGAGTGGGTGTGTGGGCCCCTGGGCTGGGTTGGGTCAGGCTCTAAGCTGGGTGTGGGGCGGGGGGAGGTGCTGGGACCTCCTTTGAGTGACAGGGTAAAAGCTGTCTGTGCCCCCCACCCCGCCAGCCCCTCCCTTTCCCCTGAGTCCTCCGAGATGGGTCCAGCCGCCTGGGGAAGCTGGGTCTTGGGAGTGAGGTGGGGCCGGGGCCGGGGGTCCGGACTCCGGCGTGATGGAGGTGTGGCCGCAATAGTGGAAGCAACGTCCCCGTCACTCACCCTGCCCGGCCCGGTCCGGCCCGAGGTGGCCCCCCGGGGGTCAGGCTTTCCCTGGAGAGTTGGGGCCCCGCGGTGGACAGGGTGACTGGCCTCCCATCCCCCTGCTCCCATGCCGCCCTTTTGCCTCTCGTGTGAAGCGCTCACCAGATGGCCCACCCTGCCCCGCTCCTGGACACCGGGAGCCCCTCTGGTAGCCGGACCCTTGGGGACCCCTGTCAGCTGGCACGGGATGGGTCTGCCCCCTCCCTCTCCCGGGCCCCTCGCCGGTCACCGGGCGGGCGCTGGGGCAGGGGCGAGCCAGGCCCGGGCCCGGGGGGCAGAAGAGGGGAACCTAGTGCCCATGACGTGCCCGGCTGCAGGCATCAGGCCAACGGCGGCCTCGCGTCCCACACCTCCTCCCCTGCATGGGACTGAGCCAACAAGGGCCTGGCTGCCCCGCTGCAGGGGCAGGGGGTGGGACGGACAGACGGAGGGACGCAGAACACACACAGGACAGGGCAGGTGAGGGGCACGGTTGAGTCATTAATGGAGACCCTGCGGGGGAGAGACCATACCCTGCACAGAGATCCCGCATAATAATAGTAATAATAATAATAGTGATGGCATTTTTTAAGCGTGTACTATGTGCCAAGCACTGTTCTAAGTGGTGGGATAGATACAGGGTGTCCCACAAGGGGCTCACAGTCCTCATCCCCATTTGACAGATGAGATAACTGAGGCCCAGAGAAGGGCAGTGACTTGCCCAAAGTCCCATAGCTGACAAGTGACGGAGACGGAATTAGAACCCGTGGCCTCTGACTTCCAAGCCCATGAAGCCACGCAGCTTCTCTGGGCCCAACACCCCCCTTCCCCATTTAACCACGCAAACCGACCTGAGGCTGCGGGAGGGCCCAGGCCCCAGCACCCCCTCCCCTCCCTTCTCTTCCTCTCCCCTCCCCATTCCCTCTCATCATCAATCGTATTTACTGAGCGCTTCCTGTGTGCAGAGCACTGTACTAAGCGCTTGGGAAGTACAAGTTGGCAACATACTTCCCCCCCAGCCCCCACAGCGCAGGTTTCCCGCACGCAGAGGTGGTGGGTTCGAAGCACAGTGGGGCGGGGAAGACTGCGTGTGTTTATTCTGCTTCACTGAGAGACTCCTCGGGCGCAACAGCCTTGCCCAGCCTGGCATCCACCTGCCCGGGAGCCCGCCGGACCCTCCCCTCCAGTCTCCTCCCAACGGCCTTCCGAAGAGGAAATCCCCTGGGTTCCCAGTGTTTAGCCAACAGGCCGCTCCCGCTCCCCGACACCCCCCACCCTGGCCCGATGCTGCTTGTGGGGAGCATGAGGAGCGGCTAAGGCCTCGGGGAGGCCCTGCTCTGCCCCATAATAATAGTAATTATGATATTTAAGTGCTTACTATTAATAATAATAATAATAATAATGGCATTTGTTAAGCGCTTACTATGTGCAAAGCACTGTTCTAAGCACTGGGGGGGGATACAAGGTGATCAAGTTGTCCCACGTGGGGCTCACAGTCTTCATCCCCATTTTACAGATGAGGTAACTGAGGCTTTGAGAAGTTAAGTGACTTGCTCAAGGTCACACAGCAGACATGTGGTGGAGCTGGAATTCGAACCCATGACCTCTGACTCCAAATAATAATAATGGCATTTATTAAGCGCTTACTATGTGCAAAGCACTGTTCTAAGCGCTGGGGAGTTTACAAGGTGATCAGGTTGTCCCACGTGGGGCTCACAGTTTTAATCCCCATTTTATAGATGAGGTAACTGAGGCACAGAGAAGTTAAGTGACTTGCCCAAGGTCACACAGCTGACAAGTGGCGGAGCCGGGATTTGAACCCATGACCTCTGACTCCAAAGCCCGTGCTCTTTCCACTGAGCCACGCTACTTCCCTATTTGCCAAGGACTGTTCATTCAATCAAACCATCAATCAGTCGTATTTATTGAGCGCTTACTGTGTGCAGAGCACTGTACTAAGCGCTTGGGAAGTACAAGTTGGCAACATATAGAGACAGTCCCGACCCAACAGTGGGCTCACAGTCTGAAAGGGGGAGACAGAGAACAAAACCAAACATACTAATAAAATAAATAGAATAGATATGTACAAGTAAAATAAATAAGTAGAGTAATAAATATGTACAAACATATATACATATATACAGGTGCTGTGGGGAAGGGAAGGAGGTAAGATGGGGGGATGGAGAGGGGGACGAGGGGGAGAGGAAGGAAGGGGCTCAGTCTGGGAAGGCCTCCTGGAGAAGGTGAACTCTCAGTAGGGCCTTAAAGGGAGGAAATTCATTCATTCATTCAATCATATTTATTGAGCACTTGCTGTGTGCGGAGCACTGGGCTAAGCGCTTGGAAAATACACTTTGGCAACAGAGACAGTCCCTCCCCTACAATGGGCTCACAGTCTAGCAGAGACTGTTCTAAGTGCTGGGGTAGATATGAGGTAATCAGGGTGTCCCACGTGGAGCTCACCGCCACCGCTTAATCCCCATTTTCCAGATGAAGGAACTGAGGCCCAGAAAAGTGAAGTGGCTTGCCTAAGGTCACCCAGCAGACGTGGCGGAGGTCGGGGGCGGCCCCGGGGAGGGGGCGCTGACCCCTCCGTGTCCATCTGCCTCCTCTGGCCCGCTCCAGGAGCGGTGCCCACCAGGGCCCGGACCCCCGACCCCAGGAATGACCCTCTTGGGGCAGGCGGGGAGACCAGCCTAGAATCAGCCGTCGCTGCTTCTGGCAGGTGGACCCCAGGAATCATCATCATCATCATCATCAATCGTATTTATTGAGCACTTACTATGTGCAGAGCACTGTACTAAGCGCTTGGGAAGTCCAAATTGGCAACATATAGAGACGGTCCCTACCCAACAGTGGGCTCACAGTCTAAAAGGGGGAGACAGAGAACAAAACCAAACATACTAACAAAATAAAATAAATAGAATAGTTATGTACAAATAAAATAAATAGAGTAGTAAATATGTAAAAACATATATACATATATACAGGTGCTGTGGGAAAGGGAAGGAGGTAAGATGGGGGGGATGGAGAGGGGGATGAGGGGGAGAGGAAGGAAGGGGCTGAGTGTGGGAAGGCCTCCTGGAGGAGGTGAGCTCTCAGCAGGGCCTTGAAGGGAGGAAGAGAGCCAGCTTGGCGGATGGGCAGAGGGATTGGGGGCATTCCAGGCCCGGGGGATGACGTGGGCCGGGGGTCGATGGCGGGACAGGTGAGAGCGAGGTACGGTGAGGAGAGGAATGACTTGGGAAGGCCGGAGTTGGGCAGAAGGTGAGGTGCGCCTGGAAAGGTGGAGATTTCCCTCAAACAACACCCTCTCCCCCTCCCCATCCCCCCCGCCTTACATCCTTCCTCTCCCCACAGCACCTGTATATATGTATATATGTTTGTACGGATTTTTTACTCTATTTTATTTGTACATATTTATTGTATTCATTTTATTTTGTTAATAAGTTTTGCTTTGTTCTCTGTCTCCCCCTTCTAGACTGTGAGCCCACTGTTGGGTAGGGACCGTCACTAGATGTTGCCAACTTGGACTTCCCAAGCGCTTAGTACAGTGCTCTGCACACAGTAAGTGCTCAATAAATACGATTGAATGAATGCATGAATGAATGAGGACCCCTTCGATAGTACTTTCAGTTACTGATTCCCCTACTTCATTTACTCCTCCCCCTGGCCTGGAATGCCCTCCCTCCGCACATCCGCCGAGCTAGCTCTCTTCCTCAAATCCCTCCTGAGAGCTCACCTCTTCCAGGAGGACTTCCCAGACTGAGCCCCCTCCTTCCTCTCCCCGCCCTACCTCCTTCCCCCACCAACAGCACCTGTATATATGTTTGTACAGATTTATTACTCTATTTTACTTGTACATATTTACTATTCTATTTATTTTATTTTGTTAATATGTGTTCTTTTGTCGTCTGTCTCCCCCTTCTAGACAGTGAGCCCATTGTTGGCTAGGGACCATCACTATATGTTGCCAACTTGGACTTTCCAAGCACTTAGTACAGTGCTGTGCACACAGTAAGCGCTCAATAAATACGATTGAATGAATGAATGAATGATTCTGATATTTTAGCCTGGCAAATTCACCCTACTCCCGATTTGATTCCTGTTCTTCCTGCCCTCCGTATCTGTAAGTATGATTTGTCTGTCTGCCTCTCCCATTAGACTGTGAGTCCCTTGAGGACAGGGGTCATGTATTTTACCCCTGCTGGACTCTCCCAAGGTCATTACACTCAGAAAGGCCCTGGAAATACTGTTTATTGATGACATCAATTCTCTCTTCCCCGGGCTGAACTTGGACCACAGACTGAAAGCTCCTTGTAGGCAGCGAATGTGTCTACCACCCCTGTTTTAGTGTATTCTCCTAAGCTCTTAATTCCATGCTCTGAGCACAGTAAGTGCTTCATAAATATCATTGATTAGTTCCTTGATTGCCTGAAAGCTGTCATTCAGTCCTCCTCTCAGCTGTGAATGAGGTCGTAACTATCAACTGGGGTTTTGATGGTAATTTTCCCCATTAGGGCTTACTATGAAGAAAGGCAATCAGGGTGGGTTCGCAGGCTAAATAGGAGGCACAACTGGTATTTAAACCCCGCTTTACCGGATGAGCAGAGGGAAGCCCAGAGAAGTCAAGGGACTTACGCAAGGTCACTGAGAAGCAGCGTGGCTCAGTGGAAAAGAGCCCGGGCTTTGGAGTCAGAGGTCATGGGTTCAAATCCCAGCTCTGCCAATTGTCAGCCGTGTGACTTTGGACAAGTCACTTAACTTCTCTGGGCCTCAGTTCCCTCATCTGTAAAAATGGGGATGAAGACTGTGAGCCCCCCGTGGGACAACCCGATCACCTTGTAATCTCCCCAGCGCTTAGAACAGTGCTTTGCACATAGTAAGCGCTTAATAAATGCCATCATCATTATTATTATTATTCTCTGGGCCTCAGTTCCCTCATCTGTAAAAATGGGGATGAAGACTGTGAGCCCCCCGTGGGACAACCTGATCACCTTGTAATCTCCCCAGCGCTTAGAACAGTGCTTTGCACATAGTAAGCGCTTAATAAATGCCATTATTATTATTATTAAGTGGCAGAGTTGGGATTAGAACTCGGGTCCTGCCTCTCCGGCCAGGGGGTCTTTCCACTGGGCAGCGCTGGGAAGTGACCTTGGCCGGGTGGTGAGGCGGATACCGCCAGCCCTGACCCTGGCCAGGGGAGAGAGGGGCACCAAGTCCTGTCCAGGATCTGGCACGCGAAGGGCGCGCTTGGGCAGCACGGCCCCCACCCGACCCAGGACCTGAGGTTGGAGGCACTGCGGCCCGCAAATCCCAGGGAAGAGAGAGCAGGGGCCGAGTTTCCAGTCACTATCTCCCACTCCCCACTTTGCCTCTACCTCCCCACCCCTCCTTCAGTGTTCCCGCTGACTTCCGAGTAGCAGCATGGCTCAGTGGAAAGAGCCCGGGCTTTGGAGTCAGTGGTCATGGGTTCGAACCCCGGCTCCGCCAACTGTCAGCTGTGTGACTTTGGGCAAGTCACCTCACTTCTCTGGGCCTCAGTTGCCTCATCTGTAAAATGGGGATTAAAGACTGTGAGCCCCCCGTGGGACAACAGCGCTTAGAACAGTGCTTTGCACATAGTAAGCGCTTAATAAATGCCATCATCATTATTATTATTATTATTATTATATCAGAGCTGAGAAACAGAAATGCGGTGTGGTGAATACGTCTCTCCCTTCCCCCCCCAAACCCCCTCCCCGCTTACCCAGCCCGGGCCTCGAGGTGCCACCCCCGACCCAGGAGGCCTTCCCAGACTGAGCCCCTTCCTTCCTGTCCCCCTCATCCCCCTCTCCATCCCCCCCATCTTACCTCCTTCCCTTCCCCACAGCACCTGTATATATGGATATATGTTTGTACATATTTATTACTCTATTTATTTTACCTGTACATATCTATTCTATTTATTTTATTTTGTTAGTATGTTTGGTTTTGTTCTCTGTCTCCCCCTTTTAGACTGTGAGCCCACTGTTGCGTAGGGACTGTCTCTATATGTTGCCAACTTGTACTTCCCAAGCACTTAGTCCAGTGCTCTGCACACAGTAAGCGCTCAATAAATACAATTGATTGATTGACCCCGCATCCATAGCGCCCCCGGACCATCACCCTCTCAGTTCAGCTGCCCTCCCCCGGCCTCGCCCTCCCTGGTCCCAGAGTTGGCAGGGGCGCCCATCGGTTTGGCCCCGGGAGTTTCCAGGAGAGAACCCTCGCAGGCAGCGGGCAGGAGTGAGTAACCTGGTGCGGGGGCGGCATGGCCTCCATCCCCCGGGGGACCGCAAACCTGCTCTGCTCCGGGGATTTGGCAGGTGGCTGGGAGGAAGGGGATGGGGGCCGGGGCTGGCTCCTCACGCGGCACCAGAGTTGGTTCCCACGGTGCGGAGTGGTCAGGGGCCGGGGGTCACAGCCTGGCCGGACAGTGACTCGCTGGCTTCTCACTGGCTCATTTTCTCGCCCAAATGCCCAGACCCATTCCCTCATCGCCAGCCCTGATCTAGAGTCCAGTCTGCTGAACCCTATCCTCAAGCCCTTAATCCCCTTTTCCCCTCTTACTCACCTCGCTACTTTCTACAACTCGGCCCGCACACTTCTTTCTAATGCCAGCCTTTTCACCATCCCTCCCTCTCGTCTATCTCACCGCCGACCTCTCGCCCATGCCCTGCCTCTTGCCCAGAACGCCCTCCCTCCTTGTATAATAATAATAATAATGGCATTTGTTAAGCGCTTACTATGTGCAAAGCACTGTTCTAAGCGCTGGGGGGGGATACAGGGTGATCAAGTTGTCCCACGTGGGGCTCACAGTCTTAATCCCCATTTTACAGATGAGGTAACTGAAGCTCAGAGAAGTTAAGTGACTTGCTCAAGGTCACACAGCAGACATGTGGCAGAGATGGGATTCGAACCCATGACCTCTGACTCCAAAGCCCGTGCTCTTTCCACTGAGCCACACTGCTTCTCTTGTATCCTACAGACAGTGACTCTCCCCATCTTCAAAGCTTTGTTGAAGGCCCATCTCCTCCAAGGGGCCTTCCTTTCCTCTCCTCCCACTCCCTTCTGCGATGCCCTGACTTGCTCCCATTATTCATCCCCCTGCCCAGCCCCACGGCACTTATGTACATATCCGTCATTTTATTTATTTATATCAATGTCTGTCTCCCCCTCTGTACTGTAAACTCGTATGGGCGGGGAATGCGTTGAATTGTACTCTCCCAAATGCTTAGTAAAATGCTATTGAAGCAGCGTGGCTTAGTGGAAAGAGCACGGGTTTGAGTGCCTACTATGATGAAGATGCTGGTATCTTTAAGAACGTATTCATTCATTCAGTCGTAATTTTTGAGCGCTTATTGTGTGCAGAGCACTGTACTAAGCGCTCAGCATGAGCCCAGCACTGTTCTAAGCGCTGGAGTAGATACAAGGTCGTCGGGTTGTCCCACGTGGGGCTCTCAGTCTTCATCCCCATTTTACAGATGAGGTAACTGGGGCACAGAGAAGTTAAGTGACTTGCCCAGAGTCACCCAGCTGACACGTGGCGGAGTCAGGATTAGAACTCATGACCTCTGACTCATTCATGCATTCATTGATTCACCCATTCAGTCATATTTGCCCACGTCATCCCCCGGGCCTGGAATGCCCTCCCTCTGCCCATCCGCCAAGCTAGCTCTCTTCCTCCCTTCAAGGCCCTACTGAGAGCTCACCTCCTCCAGGAGGCCTTCCCAGACTGAGCCCCTTCCTTCCTCTCCCCCTCATCCCCCTCTCCATCCCCCTCATCTTACCTCCTTCCCTTCCCCACAGCACCTGCATATATGGATATATGTTTGTACATATTTATTACTCTATTTTGCTTGTACACATCTATTCTATTTATTTTATTTTGTTAGTATCTTTGGTTTTGTTCTCTGTCTCCCCCTTTTAGACTGTGAGCCCACTGTTGGGTAGGGACTGTCTCTATATGTTGCCAACTTGGACTTCCCAAGCGCTTAGTCCAGTGCTCTGCACACAGTAAGCGCTCAATAAATACAATTGATTGATATTTACTGAGCGCATACTGTGTGCAGAGCAAGCCAGTGCTCTTTCCACTAAGCCAAGCTGCTTCTGTGGCGAGGCGTGGCTCCGAGGAGGGAGGTGGTTTGGTGTGTCAGGGCCTGGGGCTCCTGGTGGGTCCAGGGGCCAGGGTGGGGCGTGGGGGCCTTGGGACGGGCAACCGAGTGGTTTAGCGGGGGCTACTGGGCTGTGGCTTCTGCCCGCCCGGTGGTGGTTCCGCAGCGGAGCCGTTTGGGGTGTGTGAGGTGAGCCAAGCTGGGTAAACCTGTCGCTCACAGCCTTTCTTTTGTTTAGCAGAGCCCCTTCCCCAGATTGTCACATGTCCCCTCCCCTCAATTCCCCCGACGTGTCCCCGAGAATATACCAGTAGTAGTAACAGACTAATAATTGAGCAACCCCAGAGCACGAGCTTGGGAATCAGAGATCATGCGTTCTAATCCCGTCTCCGCCGCTTGACAGCTGTGTGACTTTGGGCAAGTCACTTCACTTCTCTGTGCCTGTTACCTCATCTGTAAAATAGGGGTGAAGACTGTGAGTCCCAAGTGGGACAACCTAATAACCTCGTATCTACCCCAGCGCTTCGAATGGTGCTTGGCACGTAGTAAATGCTTAACAAATATCAACATTACTGTCACTAGTAGCAGTGGCAGTGATATTTACTACATGCCAGCTGTTCAAAGCGAATTACTAAAGTCTGGGAAAGAAATCTTCAGGGGCTCATTGTGGGCAGGGAATGTGTCTGTGTATTCTGTTGTACTCTCCCAAGCATTTAGTGCAATTTAGTCAGCGGAGAGAGGCTGCCTTGCCGGCCTCGGGTTCAGCTCTGACTATCTATTACATATCTATTCTATTTACATATCTGTTCTATTTATTTTATTTTGTTAGTATGTTTGGTTTTGTTCTCTGTCTCCCCCTTTTAGACTGTGAGCCCACTGTTGGGTAGGGACTGTCTCTAGATGTTGCCAGTTTGTACTTCCCAAGCGCTTAGTACAGTGCTCTGCACACAGTAAGCGCTCAATAAATACGATTGATGATGATGATGATGATGCTCTGCACACAGTAATAGCTCCATAAATACGAATGAAGGTCTCTGTGATCCCTGGCCCCCACAAGGAACTTACTGTCTGGAGGGGGAGTCAGACATTACAGCCAATTGCAGGTGTGGACATAAGCTTTGTTGGGCTGAAGATTTAAAGGGTACAAATCCAAGTGCAAGGGTGATGCAGAAGGGTAAGGGCAGATCAATCAATCAATCAATCGTATTTATTGAGCTCTTACTGTGTGCAGAGCACTGTACTAAGTGCTTGGGAAGTACAAGTTGGCAACACATAGAGACGGTCCCTACCCAACAGTGGGCTCACAGTCTAGATGAGAAAAGGGGAGGGAAACCCCCTAGGAAGAGATGGGATTTTAATAAAGCTTTGAAGGTGGGAAGAGACAGGGGGAGGGGTAGCAGTCTGTCGTTTCTCCAGTCCATACTTCACTCTGCTGCATGCATCATTTTTCTTAAAAAGGGTCCCCGTCTCCCCACTCCACAGGAACCTCCAGAGACGACCCATCCACCTCTGCATAAAACCAAAACTCCTAACCATCATCTTTGAAGCACTCAATCGGCTCTCCCCCTCCTACCCTTTAGACTGTTCATTCATTCATTCAGTCGTATTTATTGAGCGCTTACTGTGTGCAGAGCACTGTACTAAGCGCTTGGGAAGTACAAGTTGGCAACACATACCTACCCAGCAACGGGCTCACAGTCTAGAAGGGGGAGACAGACAACACAAAACATATTAACAAAATAAAATAAATAAAATAAACGTGCAAATAAAAGAGTAATAAATACGTACAAACATATATACATATATACAGGTACTTGCATCCGTGACCTTTGGGTGTTTGATAGCCACTCCATCCTCAACCCCACAGCATTTAGCTGCCTATCTATACATTTTATATTATATATTATTTATTTATATTAATCAATCAATCATATTTATTGAGCACTTACTATGTGCAGAGCACTGTACTAAGCGCTTGGGAAGTAGAAATTGGCAACATATAGAGACAGTCCCTACCCAACATTGGGCTCACAGTCTAAAAATGTCTGTCTCCCCTCTAGATTGTAAGCTCACTGTGGGCGGGGAACATTTTTGCCAACTCTATTGCGTTGTTCCCACCCAAGTGTTTAGTACAGTGTTCTGCATATAGTAAGTGCTCAATAAATTCCATTGCCGACGATAGAAAGGGGGAAGGCAGATGTGGGTGAGGCTCTTGGGGTTCAGACCAGCCGTTGCAGAAGTCACAGCTACGGTGGTGGCCTTCCGTGCGTTCTAGAGGTAGACCAGACCTAGGGATGCTTGACCCGTGTTTGAGTCTTTACCTAAACTGTACACGCAAATTCGTGAAGCGTTCCATATATTTCCAAGCTAGCTCTCTTCCTCCCCTCAAGGCCCTACTGAGAGCTCACCTCCTCCAGGAGGCCTTCCCAGACTGAGCCCCCTCCTTCCTCTCCCCCTCGTCCCCTCTCCATCCCCCCCGTCTTACCTCCTTCCCTTCCCCACAGAGCCTGTATATATGTATATATGTTTGTACATATTTATTACTCTATTTATTTTACTTGTACATATCGATTCTATTTATTTTATTTTGTTAATATGTTTGGTTTTGTTCTCTGTCTCCCCCTTCTAGACTGTGAGCCCACTGTTGGGTAGGAACTGTCTCTGTATGTTGCCAACTTGTACTTACCAAGTGCTTAGTATTTATTCATTCATTCAGTCATATTTATTGAACGCTTACTGTGTGCAGGGCACTGTACAGTGCCCAGCACACAGTAAGCGCTCAATAAATGCGATTGATTCTAGACTGTGAGCCCACTGTTGGGTAGGGACTGTCTCTATATGTTGCCAACTTGTACTTCCCAAGCGCTTAGTACAGTGCTCTGCACACAGTAAGCGCTCAATAAATATGATTGATTGATTGATCGATTAAACTGTTGCAGGGGCTGATGGGAGCCCCGGTGACTTAGCGATGGCGTTGCTTCTCTCCCACATCGGGAGCACATTCTGTAGCCACGAGAAGTGGAATTCCCATCTACTGTGGGGGGAGACAGATAATAATAATAATAATAATGGCATTTATTAAGCGCTTACTATATGCCAAGCACTGATCTAAGCGCTGGGGAGGTTACAAGGTAATCAGGTTGTCCCATGTGAGGCTCACAGTCTTCATCCCCATTTTCCAGATGGTGGGAACTGAGACCCAGAGAATTGAAGTGACTTGCCCAAAGTCACATAGCTGACAATTGGCGGAGCCAGGATTTGAACCCATGACCAATGCAAGAATACATATAGGAGAAGTAATCAAAATAAGAATTTGAAGAAAAATTTATATGCAAGTGCTGAAGATGGGTAGAAATAATAATAATAATAATAATAATGATAATGGTATTTGTTAAGCACTTCCTATGTGCAAAGCACTGTTTTAAGTGCTGGAGTAGGTACATGAGTGCTAGAGATGACTGATGGGTTTATGGGATTGAAATGCTGGGAATTAATCAGAGAAGACTTGTCGGAGGAGGTGGGCTTTTAGGAGGGCATTGAAGAATTTGAATATAGGGAGAGCTGGGGCCTGGCAGGTTTGAGGAGGGAAGGAGTTCCAAGCTCAGATAACAACATAAAGGAGGGGAAGCATCGGGGCCTAGTGGAAAGAGCATAGGCGCTGGGAGTCATAGGACCTGGGTTCTAATCAATCAATCAATCAATCGTATTTATTGAGCGCTTACTATGTGCAGAGCACTGTACTAAGCGCTTGAGAAGTACAAGTTGGCAACATATAGAGACAATCTCTGCCCAACAGTGGGCTCACAGTCTAGAGGGGGGAGACAGAGAACAAAATCAAACATATTAACAAAATAAAATAAATAGAATAGATATGTACAAGTAAAATAGAGTAATAAATATGTACAAACATATATACATATATACAGGTAATATAATCCCTGCTCTCCTACTTGTCTGCTGCGTGACCTTGGACAAGTCACTTCCCTTCCTAGGCCTCAGTTTCCTTAAGTGGAAAAAAAAGGGGATTCAGTCCCCGTTCTCCCTCCTACTTAGACTTTGAGCCGCATGGGGGACAGGGATTGTGTCCGACCTGATTGACTTGTATCTACCCCACTGCTTCAGACAGTGCTTGACCCATAGTAGGAGCTTAATGAGTACCATTAAGGGAAAAAAAAAAAGATGGAAGTGGTGGAGTCAAAAGCAAGGTCCAGTTAGGTTTGCTTGGGAGGAATGAAGAGAATGGCTGATGAAAAGAAGAGCTATGTAAAGTGGAGAACCGTGGAGCTGTTTGTAAGCTATGTCTCATTCATTCATTCATTTATTCTGCTGCTATTCTCCTCACCGTACCTCATTCTCGCCTGTCCCGCCGTCTACCACCGGCCCACGTCATCCCCCGGGCCTGGAATGCCCCCAATCCCTCTGCCCACCCACCAAGCTCACTCTCTTCCTCCCTTCAAGGCCCTAATGAGAGCTCACTTCCTCCAGGAGGCCTTCCCAGACTGAGCCCCTTCCTTCCTCTCCCCCTCGCCCCCTTCTCCATCCCCCCCCATCTTACCTCCTTCCCTTCCCCACAGCACCTGTATATATGTATATATGTTTGTACGTATTTATTACTCTATTTATTTTACTTGTACATATCTATTCTATTTATTTTATTTTGTTACTATGTTTGGTTTTGTTCTCTGTCTCCCCCTTTTAGACTGTGAGCCCACTGTTGGGTAGGGACTGTCTCTATATGTTGCCAACTTGTACTTCCCAAGCGCTTAGTACAGTGCTCTGCACACAGTAAGCGCTCAATAAATACGATTGATTGATTGATTGATTATTCAATCGTATTTATTGAGCACTTGGGGGAGTACAAGCAGCAATAAACAGATACATTCCCTGCCCACAACAAATTTACAATCTAGAGGGCGGACAGGTGTTAATGTAAATAAAGAAATTACAGATATGTACATAAGTACTGTGGGGCTGGGAGGGGGGAAGAACAAAGGGAACAAGTCAGAGTGAAGCAGAAGGGAGTGGGAGAAGAGCAAAGAGGGGCATTCAATAAGGCATTGATCCGGGTAGAGTAATTGTCTGTTGGATTTGAGGAGGGGGGGTGTTCCAGGCCAGAGGCAGGTTGTGGGCGAGGGGTCAGCCATGAGATAGGATACATCGAGGTGAGAAGGTTAGCATTAGTGGAGCCAAGTGTAGTAGGAGTAGTACTCGCCTGTGTACATATTTATTACTCTATTTATTTATTTATTTATTTATTTATTTTACTTGTACATATCTATTCTATTTATTTTATTTTGTTAGTATGTTTGGTTTTGTTCTCTGTCTCCCCCTTTTAGACTGTGAGCCCACTGTTGGGTAGGGACTGTCTCTATGTGTTGCCAACTTGTACTTCCCAAGCGCTTAGTACAGTGCTCTGCACACAGTAAGCGCTCAATAAATACGATTGATGATGATGATGATAGTAGGAGAGTAGTGAGGTGAGATAGGAGGGAGGGGTCAAGGCGATTGAGGGTTTCAAAGCCAGTGCTGAGGAGTTTTTGTTTAATGCGGAGGAGGACGGGCAACTACTGAATGCAGAGTCAGGCATTCAGTTGTATTTATTGAGCGCTTTCTGCCACTTGTCCGCTGTGTGGCCTTAGGTAAGGCCCTTAACTTCTTTGTGCCTCAGTTACTTCATCTGTAAAATGGGGGTTAAGATTGTGAGCCCCATGAAGACAGGGACTGGGTCCAACCTGATTTGCTTGTATCCACCCCAGTGCTTAGTACAGTGCCTGATACATAGTAAATGCTTAACAAATGCCATTATTATAATTACCGTGTGCAGAGCGCTGTACTAAGTGAAGCAGCGTGGCTCAGTGGAAAGAGCACAGGATTTGGAGTCAGAGGCCATGGGTTCAAATCCCTGCTCCGCCACTTGTCAGCTGTGTGACTTTGGGCAAGTCACGCCACTTCTCTGGGCCTCAGTGACCTCATCTGTAAAATGGGGATTAAGACTGTGAGCCCCACGTGGGATGACCTGATCACCTTGTAACCTCCTCAGCGTTTAGAACAGTGCTTTGCACATAGTTAGCGCTTCATTCATTCATTCAATCACATTTATTGAGCGCTTACTATGTGCAGAGCACTGTACTAAGCGCTTGGGAAGTACAGATCAGCAACATATAGAGACGGTCCCTACCCAACAATGGGCTCACAGTCTGGAATCATTATTATTATCATTATTATTATTATTAAGTGCTTGTGAGAGTACAATCCAACAATAAACAGACGCATTTCCTGCCCACAATGAGCTTACAGTATAGAGGGGGATGCAGACCTGAATATAAGAAGCAGCGTGGCTCAGTGGAAAGAGCCCGGGCTTGGGAGTCAGAGGTCATGGGTTCAAATTCTGCCCCGCCAATTGTCAGCTGTGTGACTTTGGGCAAGTCACTTCACTTCTCTGTGCTTCAGTTACCTCATCTGTCAAATGGGGATTAATACTGGGAGCCCCACGTGGGACAACCTGATCATCTTGTATCCTCCCCAGCACTTAGAACGGTGCTTTGCACATAGTAAGTGCTTAATAAATGCCATTATTATTATTATAGAAATAAATAAATGACAGATATATTCATAAGTGCTGTGGGGCTGGGAGGGGGCGATGAATCTAGGGTGCAATTTAGGGCAATAAAGAAGGGACACGAGGAAAGGAGGGCTTGGGGAAGGCCTCTTGGAGGAGAGAAAGAGACACAGGGAGCCAGAAGTTGCTGTGTCCCTGGGAATGAAGGAAGCTGCTATGGGACAGGGGAGGGGGCGTCAAAGGGGAAGGGAAGCAGAACTTGGTGGGACTGAGGGGGAGACAAAGACTGCACGGAGCTAACGGGATGGGCCCAAAACACACAATCTGGGGACTTCCCCGATGGAGCTCTCAGGTCTGATTGGAGTCCTGGGGTAAGCGAGGCTGGAATGTGGCCCAGACAGCTGTCGGGGAAAACTGGCTTTGTGCCCACAGCTGGAAGTGACACCGGCCCCCACAGTCTCTTCAGCTGAGAGCCAGGGGGCCCCGATCCCCTTGGCCCCCACAGCACTGGCCCTATGGCTCAGAAACTCACAAACACAGAGAATTTTGCCTGGGGGCCGGTGCAGGGGAGTAGAATCTGTTTTCTTGTCTGCTTCTGTCTCATCAGCGTTTTAATGAGTCTTGGGCATATCAAAAACTTGGAAGCCGGAGGGCGGAGGGTTCAAAGGTAACAGCAGGAAACACTTCTTCCCCGACAGGGGAGCGAACCGGAGAATCTGTTCCCATAGGAAACCCTGCAACTGGAAACACCCGCTGGTCCCAGACGGGTCTGGGGAGAGCCGTGGGAAATGGGAGAGTTAAGGGTGTCACTTAGTCTGTGCTGGATGCCTGGAGGCAGGGTCAGGGATGGAGAGGGGAGAGTCAAGAGAGTTGGATGGCCTTTTTTGAGTCACCGAAGGGAGAGTCAGGGGTGTTAAGTCGTCCAGTTTGGGCCAACCGATGGATCATTTTTCTTCAGAAATGTTCAGTCCGTGGTTCCCTTCCCAGAACATCCAGTGGTTACCCTTCTACCTGCACATCAAAGAGAACCTCCTTACCATTGGCTTTAAAGCCCTCAATCAGCTCGCTCCCCTCCTGATGTTCTTCTGTACGCTTTGATCCCCTAACGCCAACCTACTCGATGTACCTCAGTCTCGTTGATCTTGTCGCCGAGGCCTCACCCACGATTGCCTCTTGCCTGGGATGCCTTCATAGCCAACGTGATCACTCTCTCCGCATTCAAAGCCTTATTAAAAGCACATCTTCTCCAAGTGACCTTCCCCAGCTAAGCCCACATTTCCTCGTCTCCCATCCCCTTCTGCCCTACATTTGGATTTGCACCTTTTTTCACTCCTCTCTCAGCCCCACAGCAGTTAAGTACATATTCATAATTTAATTAATGTATTTATATTAATGTCTGTTTCCCCCTCTAGACTATGAGGTTGTTGTGGGTAGGAAATGTTTCTACCAGCTCTGTTTTATTGTACTCTGCTTAGTGCTTAGTACAGTCCTCTCCACACAGTAAGTGCCCAAAAAATATGATTGATTGATTCAGAGTTAGTGATGGAGTTGGGAGAGTCAGGGTGTTGGGTGGTCCGGGGTGGTTCAATCGCGGGAGAGTCAGTGTTGGTGAGGCGAGAGAGGCCATTGGGAGTGAGTCAGGTGGAATTGAGGGGAGGAGGGGTTGTTGGAGGGTCCATTCTCTAGCCACAAGTAGGGAAGGACAGGAAGGCAACCGGTATGTGATTCCTCCGAGCAATCCAGTCCCCCCATCAGAGACAGAGTCCTGATCTGCATCAGCACCGGACTGATCACGATAATGGTGGTTGTGGCCTTTTGTCCTTCACCCTTTGAAATTCCTGTGAGAAATGGGATCGGGAGCCCTGAAGGGACCGCCAGCAGAGAGTGTTCCAAGTAGCGGGGGTTAATCAGGGAGGGCTTCATGGAGAAGATGGACTTTTAGGAGCCTTAGTAGCGGGTGAAGAATATGCTTTGGGGAAGCTGAGTTGGGGAGAGTTCCTGGCAGAGGGAATGGCGTAAGCAAAAGGCTCAAAGACAGGAAGATTGAGGGTGAGGGACAGGAGGAAGTGAGCTGGGAAAGGTGTGGGAGAAGAGAGTGGCCTGGGAATACGGAGGGCCTGGAAGTCAATGGTCAGGAGTTCTCCCCTGGACAGACGTGGGCAGCTTTTGGAGAGTTGGAGGGAGATCCTGGGTTTTAGAGAGATGAACTGAGCAGCTGAATGGAGGAGAGTGAAGAGAGGAGAGACCGGAGGCGGGGAAGAGCTGACCGGGATGTGGGGAGACCAAGGACCAGGACCGTGGTTGCAGGAGTGGAGGGGAGCGCAGATCCATGGAAGGCTGGAGAGGTAAATCTGGGGAGTTCTGGCAGCCAATGGGCCATGGGAACTGAAGGACGGCGAGGAGCCGAGGGCCACACAGTGGAGGGTGGCGTTCTCCACCGAGATGGGAAAGTTAGGAAGAGCGGGGGGTTTGGGTGGGAAGATGAACGGTGACGGTTTAGATGGGTCGAGTTGCCGGCGGAAGGAAATGCGGGACCGCAGGGATCGATCTGGGAGTCGTTGGCACAGATGAGGAGGAGGCTACTGGAGCCGTGGGAGTGGCCGAGCTCCCCGAGGGAGTCTCCCGTCACCAGGCTCCCATTCGCCCTCTCCGGGGAGCCGGTTCTGGTGCTCGCGCTCTCTTGGCACACGTGAAGCACACATGTGGGTTTTTTTTATATATTAGGGCTCTCCCAAGCACCAAAGTGGCTGTGCATGGTGAGGGAAGTGGGAGGACAGTGGGAGGCCAGCCACAGAGCCATGTGGGACAGACACAGTTTTGGGATGAGAGGTAGAAGGGTGGCTGATGAGTGAGACTGAGGAGGACTGGCCAGAGAGGTAGGAGGAGTCCCAAGAGAGCCCAATATCAGCGGAGTCAGCCGGGGGCTTGAGGTAAAGGCTGCAGCCTCCGGCGAGGTGACCAAGGCCAAGTGGGGGCCCGGGAGTTCAGATCCGATTTGGCCGAGCGGGAGCAGCCTTGGGGTGATGTGGGCAAGATCTACACTGGAGAGTCTGAGTCCCAGGCCCAATGTTGGCCGATCTGGCCCAGGAGGCCGACCTGCCTGGGTTCCTCCCGCTACCAGCTCCCACGCTCTCTGACCTCAGAATGGCCTTCTTGGCAGCTGGAGTGGGGGCTCAGGCCCTTAGCTCTGCTGCAGGCGTTCAGTGGGGGACCTGGGGCTCCCCTCAAGGGCCCAGCCTGCACTCAGCCCATGAGACTATAAGATCCTTTTAGGCAGGGGTGGTACGTTACCAACTCTCCCAAATGCTTAGTACATTGCTTTGTGCTCAGGAAGTGCTCAATAAATACCTTGGATTGATTGATTGATTGATCCCAATCCCTTAGTAACAGTGCTGTGCACACAGGAAGTGTTCAGTAAATACATTCAACTGAATGAGCTGGCAGTCCAGACAGTTTCCATTTTCAGTCTGTTCCAGCCCTGATGGGCCAAGCTCTCGGGCCTAATGGGAGAAGTGGGATGAGCAAGCCTGGAGGTCTGTCACCCTTCATCCCCATCCATACCTCGGGTCCCAGGGCTCATGGCCGGGCCCGTGATGATGAGAGACCAGATGAGGGGGAGGCCTCTCCCCCCGAGTTGGGGTCCCATGGGGAGGGAGGAGGAGGAGGCCGAACTTTTGAAGGCCGTGGGTTCTCAGCAGTGGAGTAACTAAGAGGCCCCTGGACCTCACTGCTCTGGGTGGCCGAAGTGAGTGAGCCAACGAAGCGGGCCAACTGCTTCCACTGCCTGGAGGCCAGAAGAGCCCATCCATCTCCCCAGGGGCCAGTCCCTCCACCCCCTGCCGGCCCCCCCCATCTCCCCGGCTGTGCTCAGAACGGTCTGATCAGGGCGGTGAAGCGAAGCGCGGAGGGGAGGATGTACCGTGAGGCCTGACGGGCTCCAGGTGTTTCCTCCTGGGTCCAGGGGGGTGCTGAGTGCTTGGGGGCTGGGTGCCGGGAGCAAGGCCTTGGGGGGCTGGGGACTTGGGCCCCTGGGAGGCTGAGCCTCGGGACAGGGCGCTGGGGTCTAGTAGGGGGTGGGGGGCTGAGGGGAGGGGCTGGGGGCTGGTCCCGGGGGCCTCGCTGAGCTGGGGACCGCGGCATGTCAGACACCCCCATGGGACCCTGAGCCTGGAACCCATGGGGCCCAATCGTCTTCCCTGGGGTCCCCGCGCCAGGCGGGGGGCCGGATTCTCGTTGGTCCCAGATTGGCCCCCGCCTTGTGCCACCCGAATGGAGCCCACCCAGAGAGGAAGAGGCGCGGTGCCACGCAGTGGGAGGATGTGATGACGTTGCCGCGCCCCATGGCGGGGACCTGGGGCTTTTAAAAAGCAGAGGAAGCGTCCGGGCCCCGCGCCCCAGGGCGGCAGGGCAGGGCGCGCTCACAGCTCGACCGACAGTCCGGCCGCCTACCAGCGGAGCCCAGCGACGCCTGCCAGGCGGACACGTGCCACCCGGCCCGCAGGATGCTCTGGCAGAAATGTAAGCCACTTGTCGGTCGCCCCCCAGGCTTGCGTGCTGACCCCTGCTTGGGTGTTCGACCCTCAGGAGCTTTACCAAACTGACCCCGGGGTCAAGATGGAGGCGGCGTGCGGGGCATCCGTCATCCTGCCAGGGCACGGGGCGGGGGCCGGGTCCCCGGAATGGCAGCCGTTTGTGGTGCCAGGCGGGGGTGGCGGGGGGCGAGCCGGGCTGGGCGGGAGAAGAGCGGGAGTGGGGCGAGGATGGGTTTTGAGCCCCTCAGGGTCTCCAGCAGTCACCCCCGGGACCAAACAGTCAGTTTATGATTCACGAAAACAGGTGCAGCCGTTCTCCCCACCCTGCCCCCCTCTCACGGAAAATGTGCTGTCATTTTCGTGGGAAGCTTCTTTGCCCGGCTCCTCCGCCCTGCAGCCCGGAGTGGAAAGGGTTAAAGTCTGTCACTGTTTTAATTCCTTTGACTCCGGTGGAAAAAAAAATGTGAACCTTAATTTCCATTAAGTGGGAGAGGTCAGAGGTCAAGCCACGGCCAGTAGAGCCTCTGCAGCTTGGCCTGGCTTGGGGTGGGTGATCAGGGGCCCTGGGGAACCTGCCGAGGATTCCCGATGAACGAGGGGGTTTGGAGTCACCCCAGAGTCCCAGAGTGACTTGGGTGGCGGTGGCCGCAGGGGAGGATGCAGAGCTGAGCCTCTTCTTCAGGTGCCTGCGACCAGGCCGCCGGACTGCCGCCTCGAGGATCTCGTGACGGGACTGGGGTGGGCTCGGTGCCCCTGGGGAAGGTGACTGGGGTGGCCGAGGAGTCGGTTGGTCGCCTCCAATTGCCTGTTGCTGCGGCCTGGTTTTCGGGCCAGGCCTGGGGGTTTGGCGTTACCTAGTCTGTAGCCGGACCCTGCCCGTCCGCCAAATCCAGGGATGCGGTCCCAGGCCGACTCGATTCGGACGGGTCAGCAGAGGAGACCGGGACAACGGAGTCTGCGCCCTGGGCCTCCTGATTCCTGTTCCTGGGATCGGATCGATTCCTGGCGATGGGTTGGGAGGGTTTGGGATTTGGAGTCGGGGAGAGGGAGGTGCAGCCCGAGCCTTCGAGACTCCATCCTGGGACAGTACGGTCTTTCCGTGAGGGCGACTTGGGCCGGGCTGGACCCTGGGTAGGAAAGGCGAAGGGGAGGCGGCGGCTCGTGGTTCCCTCCCCACTCACCCTGGGCCTTCCCCGCCGACCCCGCCAGCCGCGCGGAACTGGGCCGCCAAAGACGCCGCCTCCAATAGCTGCCGGTGGACGGGAGCTGAGGTGACTGAGCCGCGCCGGCCGGCCTGAAAACAAAATGAGTGAGTGATTGAGGTAGGTGAGTGAGTGAGTGTGTGCGTGCGTGTGTGTGTTGGAGGCCCAGCAGACAAAATGCAGAATCTCACGAGAAGGGGCGGGGTGGGAAGAGTCGGGAAAGGTGGCGGGCAGGTCCGATTAGGAGTGGGGATGAGCTGTGGCGAGAGGGATAGAGCTGGGAGGGGTGGTGGGCAGCACTGGTGTGGAGGGGACAGATGTGGGAGCTGAAACCGCAAGGTGTCTGCAGGCGGGAAGGGGAGAACAGAGCAGAGAGGGCCCGGCCCCAGGTGCCGAGACCAGGGCTGGCCGCAGGGACCCGGTGGAGCAGAGAGGACCGGGCCCCAGGTGCTAAGATCGAGGTTGGCCGCAGGGATCCGGCCGGTCAGGGTAAAAATAAGCCCGAAAGGAGGAAATGGGCGGGAACCCGGGGCAGGACGAGGCCCGTGAGCTTGCACGTGCAGCCAAGCGAAGGGCCGGGGGGCCGGCTGGCCAGCCGGAGGGGCCGAGGCGGGTGACGCTCCCTCGGGTCTGAGTCTCGACAGGCTAGAGGAAGGGTTGTGTGGGGATCTCGGAGTGGTCGGGGCTGTTCTCCCTGCGTCCCCTCGGGGGCTGTTCTCCCTGCGTCCCCTCGATAGAGTTTTGTGGGTGGACAAAGTGAAAACAAGATTGCTGTTCCCCAAATTCCCCTCCTGGAGCTGGAGGACAACATGTTCAGAACAAACAGCGGAAACACTGCCGTCCTAGGGGCAGGGAGTGCGGAGCGATGAGTGAGCACAGGGAATCCATTCCCACAGGTTGCTGGGAACACCAGGAGGTCCAGAGGGCTTTGGACAGACCAGTGACCAGCGTCCGTGTTGGGTTACTGCGAGGGGAGAATGAGGGGCGTTGGTGGTCTGGGCTGCGTCCTTGGGGAAGAGCCAGGGGACTTTTTTATGGTTTTTGTTAAGCACTTACTATGTGCCAAGCACTGTGTCTTGAAGGGTCCATGCTGAGTCCCTTTCGGGGGCATCAGGGAACAGAGAGGAGAGAGTCCAAGGGGCTGGATGGTCTGTGCTGGGTCACTGAGGGAGAGTCAGGGATGGATAGAGAAGGGTCAAGGAGGTTGGATGGATGAGGAATGGTCCAGACCCAACCATGACTGTGAGAAGGCAGTCATCACATAACTCTTCCCAGCGTCCCGAGGGCTCTGTAGGAGTCCACTCTGGGCGGGACAGACCCTGGGAGCTGACCTACTAATTACGGAGCATGCACAGGGTGCAAACCCAACAGGTGACACATTTCCTGCCCACCAAGAGCATGCAATCTTACTGGGGAGAGAGACCTAAGAGTGGAGTCTTTACAGCTAGAGTAATCGGAACAAAATAATGGAATGTACAGTTGATTAAACATTTATATACTCGTGCTGAGGATGGGTTGAAATAAATGTGAATGCTAGAAGTGGCTTGTGGGTCTGCACAGCTTGGGATGATGGTGACTGGGGAAGGCTTCCTGGAGGACGTGGGGCTTTGAAAGTCTGCCTGCTGTAGCAAGGGAGGGAGTTCCAGGCTGGGAGAACAACGTGAGTGAGAGGAAAGAGGCGGGAGAGTCAAGAGCGAGGTACAGCTCGAAGATTGGCTTGGGTGGTCCTAAGGGAGAGCATTGGGTAGCAGCAGGTGAAAATAATATTAATAATAATGATGGCATTTATTAAGTGCTTACTGTGTACAAAGCACTGTTCTAAGCACTGGGGAGGTTACAAGGTTATCAGGTTGTCCCACGGGGGGCTCACAGTCTTCATCCCCATTGTACAGATGAGGAAACTGAGGCACAGAGAAGTGAAGTGACTTGTCCAGGGTCACACAGCTGACAATTGGCGGAGCCGGGATTTGAACCCACGACCTCTGACTCGAAAGCCCGTGCTCTTTCCACTGCCTCTCTGAGAACAGAACAGAGAGGAAAGGTGTGGCGAGCCTCAAAGCCAGGGCTCGGTTTAGTGGTTTTTTTAACGTTGCAGAGGGACATGGGGATCCAGTGGAGGGTTCTGAAGAGGGTAGAGATGTCGGCCAAGCAAGGCTTCAAAGAAGTTGACCCGGGCAGCAGAGTGGAATAGAGAGGCCGGAGGTTGAGAGAGCAGCAAAGAGGCCGATGCAGCCGTCCGGCCGCGGTGTGATCGGCACTTGGGCTAGGGTGGTGGCCGTGAGGGTGGAGAGGAAGGGGTGGAAACGGGGGATCTCACACTGGAAGTAGACGGAATTTGGGAGTTGGAAGAGAGCCAGGAGTCAGGGGTGACGTCGAGTTTTAGGTCAGTAGGATGAGGAGGATGGTGGTGTTCCTCACTGAGTTGGTAAAGTTAAGGGGAGGGGTGGGTTGAGGCACCAAAATGAGCAGCTGGACATATTACTTTTGAGGTGCCAGCCGGATGTCCAGGCGGAGGTGCCCTGGAGACCAGAGGAGATGGGGGTTTTTTAGTTCGGGTGAGTTACGTGACCCCCGAGCTCGCCTGTCTCATCGCCGACCCCTCGCCCACATCCCCCCCATCTTACCTCCTTCCCTTCCCCACAGCACCTGTATATATGTATATATGTTTGTACATATTTGTTACTCTATTTATTTATTTTACTTGTGCATATCTATTCTATTTTATTTTGTTAGTATGCTTTGTTTTGTTCTCTGTCTCCCCCTTTTAGACTGTGAGCCCACTGTTGGGTAGGGACTGTCTCTATATGTTGCCAACTTGTACTTCCCAAGCGCTTAGTACAGTGCTCTGCACACAGTAAGCGCTCAATAAATACGAATGATGATGATGATGATCCTGCCTCTGGCCTGAAACTCCATTCCCTTTCATCATCATCATCATCAATCGTATTTCATGTATTACAGACCACCACTCTCCCCTCCTTCAGAGCCTTATGAATATCCCTTCTCCTCAAAGAGGCCTTCCTTGACTAAGCCCTCATTTCCCCTACTCCCTTTCCCTTCTGCGTCACCTTTGCACTTGGATTTGTACCCTTTATTTACCCCACCGTCCCGGCACACACGTCCGTGTCCATAATTTATTTTTACGTCTGTCTCCTCCTTCAGACTGTGAGCTCAGTAATGATAATAATAATCTGGTAATTGTCAAGTGCTAAGTACCTACCGAGCACTGTACTGAGCACTGAGGTAGATACAAGATAATCAGATAAATACATGGGGTTCACAGTCTAAGTAGGAGGGAGAATAGGTATTGAATCCCCATTTTGCAGATGAGAGAACTGAGGCTCGGAGAAGTTAAGTGACTTTTCCAAGGTCACTCAGAAGCAGCGTGGCTCAGTGGAAAGAGCACGGGCTTTGGAGTCAGAGGTCATGGGTTCAAATCCCAGCTCCGCCAACTGTCAACTGTGTGACTTTGGACCAATCACTTCACTTACTTGTACATATCTAGTCTATTTTATTTTGTTAGTATGTTTGGTTTTGTTCTCTGTCTCCCCTTTCTAGACTGTGAGCCCACTGTTGGGTAGGGACTGTCTCTATATGTTGCCAACTTGTACTTTCCAAGCGCTTAGTACAGTGCTCTGCACACAGTAAGCACTCAATAAATACGATTGATTGATTGATCGATTCTCTGGGCCTCAGTTACCTCATCTGTAAAATGGGGATTAAAACTGTGATCCCCCTGTGGGACAACCTGATCACCTTGTAACCTCCCCAGCGCTTAGAACAGTGCATTGCACATAGTAATCACTTAACAATACCATTATTATTATTATTATTGTAGGTGACAGAGCTGGGATCAGAACCCAGGCCCTGTGATTCTCAGGCCTGTATTCTTTCCACTAGGCCACGATGCTTTCTCCTTGTCAGCAGGGAATGTGTCTACAAACTCTGTTATACCGTACTCTCTTGAGTGTTTAGTACAGTGCTCTGTTCATAGTAGGTGCTCAATAAAAACGGTTGTTGGGTTGAGATGAGAGGTAGTGGTGTTTGGAGAGCTGGAATTGGAAGTCACTGGCATAGAGTTGGTTGCCACAGCCATGGGTGAGGTGGAGAGCTCCCCGAGAGTGGGGCTGTGGAAGGAGAAGAGTAGGGGGCCCAGAACGGGGTCTTGGGGACCCTGACGATGGGAGGTGATGAGAAGTGGAGGAGCAGCCAGCGAACGAGACTGAGGAGCGACTGGAGCGGCAGGAGGAGGACCAGGTTAGCCTCAGGATGGTAAAAACAGGGCACCCGTAGTGTTTCCCGGAGGAGGGAGCTGGGCGCCGTTACCCGGAGTCACGGGCGGGCGAGAGGGCGATGAGGATTAGGGCAAAGCAGAGCTCGTGGGACTCTGCTCCGAGAAGACCCCGGTGCCCTGAGAGAGCGGCCAATCCCGGAGGGCTGCCGGGGCCGGAGGCCTTTCCTCAGTGGCTCGTCGCCGCCAGCCGGAGTGGAGCGCCTCCCAGCTGACCTCTGGCCCCCGGATGAGTCCTGCTTGGGTGAGCTGGCTTTCGATCTGGGGACTGTGAGTCACAGCTGAGGCTGCAGGTGTGTTCCCTTCCCGTCATATCTGACCCAAAACTTTAAAAATAATACCTTGGGGCGAGGGGCAGGCTGTGGGGAGTCGGCTTTGAAGGTGGGTGGGTCAGGCCTTGGGTGGTGGGGGGGAAGGGGCAGGCTGAGGGTAATGGCTGGGGAGAAGGAGGAGGGACAGGCTGGGGCGGGGAGCGGGCCGCAGGGGACAGGCTGGGAGCATGTGGTGAGGGTGGGGAGAAAGGATGGACAGATTGGGGGAGGTGTGATGAGGGAGGGGAAACGGGAGTGGGGTGTGTTGGAAGGGGACAGGCTGGCAGGATATGGTGTGGGTGGGGAGAAAGGATGGATCGGCTGCTTGCCGGCTTTGTAACCGTGGGCAAGTCGCTTAACTTCCCTGGGCCTCAGTTCCCATGTCTGCAAAATGGGAATCCGATGCCTGTTCTCCCTCTACTTAGACTGTGAGTGCGCGTGGAGCTTGATTATCTTGTATCTACCACAGGACTTAGTGCGGTGCCTGGCTCAGTTGGCGTTTAACAAATGCTACAATCATTATTACGGTGATGATGGCGATGGAACGTAGAAGAGGAGCCAGACATTAAAATGAATTTTGGATGTGTTCATAAGTGCTGTGGGTTTGCGGATTGGGTGAATAAAGGGTGGTGGTAATAATAATAATAATAATGGCATTTATTAAGCACTTTGTGCAAAGCACTAGTGCAAGGGTGATGCAGAAGGGAGAGGCAGAAGAGGAAATGAGGGCTTAGTAAGAGAAGGCCTCTTGGAGGAGATGGGATTTTAATAATGATCTGATTCGTTTGATCGTATTTATTGAGCGCTTACTGTGTGCAGAGCACTGCACTGAGCACTTGGAAAGTACAGTTCGGCAACAGATAAAGAGAACCCCTACCCAACACCGGGCTCACAGTCTAGAAGGGGGAGACAGACAACAAAACAAAACAAGTCGACAGGCATCAATAGCATCAGAACAGATAAATAGAATTACAGATATATACACATCCTTAATAAAATAAATAGAATAATACATTTGTACAAATATACACAAGTGGAGGAGGAGGTAGAGCAGAGGGAGGGAGTAGGGGCGATGTGGAGGGGAGGAGGAGCAGAGGAAAAGGGGGGCTCAGTCTGGGAAGGCCTCCTGAGGAGGTGGGCTCTCAGTAGAGCTTTGAAGGGGGGAAGAGAGGAGCATGAGGAGGGAGGGGAAGGCAAACTGGAGGAAGGTTGAGGGGGACGCTCCGGGAGTGTGGCGGGGGGCCGTGCTGGGGAGGGCCAGGTTGGCTGGAGATGGAGCAGATGTGGATGGGGAGAGACAGGAGAGAGGGACCGACTGAAGACATTTGTGTTTGGGAGCCTGGATGTGGGAAGCAGCTGCCGGCCTGGGGCTGGGGCACTTCCACTGTGTTGTGGGCCGGAGCTGGGGCTGGGGGGCGGAGGGGGGGTGCCGGCCTCTGGGCAGGGGCCGGGGCCTGGTGGGGATGCCGGGCTGGTGCGGGGACTTGGTAGGGACCACTGTACCAAAGTCTGGCCATCCGTGAAGCACCCAGTGGGCAGGTTCAGAGGAAACCGTAGGTGTTGATCGGCCCACAGGGTCTGGGGGTAGGGTAAGTCAGAACCGGTCATTCCCGGGCTGGTCCGGCGGGCCGAGCTGTGGCTCCCAGGAACCCCTCAGTCCCTTTCACTGCTGGCCAAACTCCGGGATGCAGGCAGGTGTCACTGGGAATCCCCTGGGGACAGAGCCTTGGCCCAGAGTCTCGGCCCAGAGCAGTCTGGAAGCAGACCCTGAGGCCCCCTCGATTTCACGCCGGCCAGATGCTGTATTGGCCCTGGGAATTGCTTCCTTCCCCGGGCCAGGCCGCCCTCTTCCTCTTCCTCCCTCTCCTGCTTCTTCTCCTCTTCCCACCCTTCTCCCTCTCCTCCTCCTTCATGCCATCCAGCTAGCCCTGGATCCCAAGCCCCTGCCCTTTGGGCCCAGCACTGCATTAAGTGCTAAGTGCTTGGGAACCTGTAGCAATCAATCAGAGATAATGATTGACCTCACTGCCTCCTGTCTCTCCCTGCTGCAGTCCTCACTTGACTCTGCTGCCAGATCATTTTTCTGAAAAACCGTTCAGTCCACATCTCCGTACTCAAACTCTTCCATGGGCGCCCGTACGCCTCCGCATAAAACAGAAACTCCGTAACGGTGGCTTTAAAGCTCTCAATCAGCTCGCCCCCTCCTATTTTACCCTGCTGATTTCCTAATAGAACCCAGCCCTCAGACTTCACCCCTGTAACTCCAACCTACTCACTGCATCTCGATCTCCTCTTTCTCACTGTGGACTACTTCCCCCACATCCTCCCTCTAGTCTGGAACTTCCTCCCACCTTGTATCTGCCAGATCACCACCCTCCCCACCTTCAAAGCCTTATTAAAATCACATCTCTAGAGGCCTTCCCCGACTATGCCCTCGTTTCCCCTACTCCCTCTCCCTTCTGCATCACCTATGTGCTTGATCTTCACCCCACCCTCAGCCCCACAACACTTTATGTCCATTCACATCATTTATTTTTATGTTCATGTCTGTCCCACGACACTTATGTCCATTCACATGGACATTTTTAAACTGTGAGGCCACTGTTGGGTAGGGACTGTCTCTATATGTTGCCAACTTGTACTTCCCAAGCGCTTAGTACAGTGCTCTGCACAAAGTAAGTGCTCAATAAATACGATTGATTGATTCACATCATTTATTTTTATAGTCATGTCTGTCTCCCCTTGTACGCTGGAAGCTCCTTGCGGGCAGGGAACATGTCTACCAATTCTGTTGCGTTGTACTCTCCCAAGTGCTTAGTACAGTGCTTAGTATGGGAAGCAGCGTTACTCAGTGGACAGAGCACGGGCTTTGGAGTCAGAGGTCATGGGTTCAAATGCCGGCTCCGCCACTTGTCAGCTGTGTGACTTTGGGCAAGTCACTTCACTTCTCTGGGCCTCAGTGACCTCATCTGGAAAATGGGGATGAAGACTAAGTCCCCCGTGGGATAACCTGATCAACTTGTAAACTCCCCAGTGCTTAGAACAGTGCTTTGCACATAGTAAGCGCTTAATAAATGCCGTTATTATTATTATTCTCTGGGCCTCAGTTACCTCATCTGTAAAATGGGGAGTAATACTGTGAGCCCCCCATGGGACAACCTGATCCACTTGTAACCTCCCCAGTGCTTAGAACAGTGCTTTGCACATAGCAAGCGCTTAATAAATGCCATTATTATTATTGTTGTTATTATTCTCTTTGCCTCAGTGGCCTCATCTGTAAAATGGGGATTAAGACTGTGAGCCCTTCCCCCCCGCGTGGGACAACCTGATCACCTTGTAACCTCCCCAGAGTTTAGAACAGTGCTTTGCACATAGTAAGCGTTTAATAAATGCCATTATTATTATTATTATTATTACAGTGTCTTAAGCGATCAGTAAATACCAGAACACTGTACTAAGTACTTAGCATTGTACTAAGCAGCAGTAGCAGCAACAAGCTCATTGATGTCAGCCCCCGCAGCTTCCCTTGGATCCTCTTCGGGATTTGAGATTGCAAGGTGGGGCCTCACCTGGACAGGTGACCCTGGGTGTGGAGAGGGGGGCAAGGAGGGGGCCGGGGCTTCTCAATGACCGAGTCAGACGCCCAAGCCGGTGGTGTTGACAAAGCAAAGTCCAGCGACAGCCCAGCTGGCTGGGGGCTGTGCCCTGTGGGGCTCCAGATTAAGCAAACAGCTTGGGGCTTCCTGCTCTTTGATCCCTGCCTCTGCCTGCCCCACCTGCTCCCAGGACTAAGTGGGGGAAGGGGAAGGGGTGTGTGTTTATGTCTGGGGGTGTGTGTGTGGGTGTATATGTGTGGGGGTGCATACGTGCTTGTGACTGTGAGCCCCCCCATGGGACAACCTGATCACCTTGTAACCTCCCCAGCGCTTAGAACAGTGTTTTTGCACATAGTAGGCGCTTAACAAATGCCATCATTATTATTACAGATTTATTACTCCATTTTACTTGTGCATATTTACTGTTCTACTTATTTTGTTAATGATGTGCATCCAGAGAAGCAGCGTGGCCCGGTGGAAAGAGCCTGGGATTTGGAGTCAGAGGTCGTGGGTTCAAATCCCGGCTCCCGGAAGGAGGTAAGGTGGGGGGGACGGAGACCGGGTGGAGGGGGTTCAAATCCCGGCTCCTCCAATTGTCAGCTGTGTGACTTTGGGCAAGTCACTTCACTTCTCTGGGCCTCAGTGACCTCATCTGTAAAATGGGGATGAAGACTGTGAGCCCCCCGTGGGACAACCTGATCACCTTGTAACCTCCCCAGCGCTTAGAACAGTGCTTTGCACATAGTAAGCGCTTAATAAATGCCATTATTATTATTATTATTATTATTATTATTATTATTATTATCATTGTGTGTGCATGCTGCGAGGGGGTGCTACAGGCTGCCATGTGCAGATCTGCAGATTCAGGGTTGGCCAGGCAGCTGGACTGTTCAACTGCTAATGGCCTCACCTCCCTTCCCTCTATTTGGATGTCCACAAAGCCTGTCCCTGTGTTAGCTGGGATTGGTTTCCGCTGGGCAGAAGAGGAGGGTTGGGGAGGGCAGGGGGCAGGGAATGCTAATCAATCAATCAATCAATCAATCAATCGTATTTATGGAGCGCTTACTGTGTGCAGAGCACTGGACTAAGCGCTTGGAAGTACAAGTTGGCAACATATAGAGACGGTCCCTACCCAACAGTGGGCTCACAGTCTAGAAGGGGGAGACAGAGAACAAAACAAAACATAGTAACAAAATAAAATAAATAGAATAAATATGTACAAATAAAATAAATAAATAGAGTAATAAGTGGCTCGCCCAAGGTCACACGCCCAAGTGGTGGTGCCGGGACTAGAGCCCACGACCTCTCCCAAGCCTGGGCTCTTTCTGCTAAGCCACGCTGCTTCTCTGTTGCAAAACAAAATAAAATAAATAGAATAGATATGTACAAGTAAAATAAATAGAGTAATAAATACGTACAAACATATGTACATATATACAGGTGCTGTGGGGAAGGGAAGGAGGTACGGCGGGAGGGATGGAGAGGGGGAGGAGGGGGAGAGGAAGGAGGGGGCTCACTCAGGTTGAGACCACCAGGGAGAGAAGGGGGAGAACAGGGGATACCCCTCAAGCAGAGAACATAGGAAGATGTGCATGTGGATATATATATATATATATATATATAAAGGCATTTGTTAAGCACTTACTATGTGCAGAGCACTGTTCTAAGTGCTGGGGAGGTTACAAGGTGATGGGGTTGTCCCACTGGGGGTTCGCAGTCTTAATCCCCATTTTACAGATGAAGATGAGGTAACTGAGGCACAGATAAGTTAAGTGACTTGCCGAAAGTCACACAGCTGACAATTGGCAGAGCTGAGATTTGAACCCATGACCTCTGACTCCAAAGCCCGTGCTCTTTTCCACTGAGCCACGTTGCTTCTGCATGCGCACACGCTTACAGTATCCTTTGTAAATTCTTGTCAAAATACTCTTTTAAATGTTAACAATCTGTGAAGCCCTCACCACTCCTTCCCCCAGCTTGGCAGTTCCTGATTTTAATACTAATAATAATGTTGGCATTTGTTAAGCGCTTACTATGTGCAAAGCACTGTTCCATGTGTTAGGGAGGATACAAGGTGATCAGGTTGTGCCACGTGGGGCTCACAGTCTTAATTCCCATTTTACAGATGAGGTAACTGAGGCACAGAGAAGTTGTGACTTAATAATAATAATGGCATTTATTAGTGCTTACTATGTGCAAAGCACTCTTCTAAGCGCTGGCGAGGCTACAAGGTGATGAGGTTCTAGACTGTGAGCCCACTGTTGGGTAGGGACTGTCTCTATATCATCATCATCATCATCATCATCATCAGTCGTATTTATTGAGCGCTTACTATGTGCAGAGCACTGTACTAAGCGCTTGGGAAGTACAAATTGGCAACATCTAGAGACAGTCCCTACCCAACAGTGGGCTCACAGTCTGAAAGGGGGAGACAGAGAACAAAACCAAACATACTAACAAAATAAAATAAATAGAATAGATATGTACAAACAAAATAAATAAATAAATAAATAAATAGAGTAAAAAAAATGTACAAGCATATATACACTATATGTTGCCAACTTGTATTTCCCAAGCGCTTAGTACGGTGCTCTGCACACAGTAAGCGCTCAATAAATATGATTGATTGATCAGGTTGTCCCACGGGGGGCTCACAGTCTTAATCCCCATTTTACAGATGAGGTAACTGAGGCACAGAGAAGTTAAGTGACTTGCCCCAGGTCACACAGCTGACAATTGGCAGAGCCAGGATTTGAACCCATGCCCTCCGACTCCCAAGCCCGTGCTCTTTCCACTGAGCCACGCTGCTTCTCCGGGCCAAACAGGGCCACTCCTGGGCTATAGAAAAGCACTCTTGCAGTTGCCGGGTAAAGGAGGGGGCCCTGGGGGAGCCCACCGTCTAGGGGGGAGGCTGTATCGATGGCCTCTTGCGAGAAGTCAAGTCAGAAATGGTGGCCCCTGTGGGATGAATAACAGGGATCCGGCTGCCGCCTCACAACTTTTCAACTTGGCCCAGCTCGGGTCGGTGCTTGCCCCGGGCCTGGCACGGGGCAGGGGGTGGGGGGTGAGTGGGGACCCCGCCCTGGGGGGATCGGCCCTCGTTTGCCATCTGGCCTCTACCACTGATCAGGCCAGGTGTCGGGGTGGGGACGGGTGACCACAGGCGGCGGGGAAGGGAGGCTGGGGCGGGCCTCCCCTCAGCAGTGGCCATGTGGGAAAGAAAGCCCTCAGAGCTCTGATCGTCCTTGCCAGCTTCTGCCCCGGAACAGCCCCCCGCCCAGCCGCAGCATCCCCCCCAGCCCCGGCCCTACCAGGGCGTCCGAGTCAAGGAGCCGGTGAAGGAGCTGCTGAGGAGGAAGC
This sequence comes from Tachyglossus aculeatus, assembly GCF_015852505.1. Classification (NCBI taxonomy): domain Eukaryota; kingdom Metazoa; phylum Chordata; class Mammalia; order Monotremata; family Tachyglossidae; genus Tachyglossus; species Tachyglossus aculeatus. Next base: position 40,095,406 of record NC_052073.1, read on the forward strand.
GTGGACACGCCGGCGGCGGTGTGGCCGCGGCCGCTGCGGTGAGGGGTTTGGGGCGGAGTGGGTGCCGGGGGGATCGAGGGCGGAGGGGGGCACCAGGGCAGAGGGAGAGCCGGAAAGGGTAGGAGTGGCGGGGGGACCCCGGGGGACCTGGGGACAGGAAGCTGGATGGAGCGGCTGGAGTCCGGGGTGGAATGTGGGTAATGGGGGCGGTCGGACGTGGGGCCTCTCCTGTTGATGCTGACCAGCGGTTCGGGCAGTGGAAGCCTCAAGGGAATTCAAACCTATTGACATCCTGCAGCTGGTCAGTCAATCCGTGGTATTTATTGAGCTCCTACTGTATGCAGAGCACTGTACTAAATGCTTGGGAAAGTCCAATAGACAGGGTACCCTTTCCAGCCTTTCCCCTATTCCTCGCTGCTCCCTCCTGGCCCCGGGCAGGTGGGTGAGCCATCATCAATCGTATTTATTGAGCGCTTACTGTGTGCAGAGCACTGTACTAAGCGCTTGGGAAGTACAAATTGGCAACGTATAGAGACAGTCCCTACCCAACAGTGGGCTCACAGTCTAAAAAGTCAAGTCCCAGTCAAGACTGTGACCCCAGGATGCCCCCTTTCTCCGCTGCAGGTGGTGTTGCCTCACCCTCCACTCACCACCTTCTCCGCTGTGGGTAAGTCCAGACCCTTGCCTTGCCATCCCCGACCCTCCCCCTCTCCCGTCTCGCCAACCTGACCGATCCCCCCACTCCATGCCCTCTCTCCGACTTCCAGTCCCTCCTCCCCGATTCTCTCCGTCCCGCTCTCCTTTGCCGCAACCTCTTACTCTGCTCTCCGCGACAGGGCCGCTGTGCCTGGAGGCGGAGGAGCCCGTGGTCGGGATGCCCGAGGACGGGGCCCCGCTGTGTGCCAGCTGGCTCGCCCCACCCGGCCCCGCCACCCTGCAGCCGCTGGGCCCGTGGGCCTCCTACCCAGACTTCGTGTTGCCGGACGCTGCCGTCAGCTGCCCCTACGCGGCCGACATGTTCGTTCAGCCGGTGGGCTCCGGGTACACCGTCGTGGGCCCCTCCTCCCTGCTGAGTTGTGGCCCTCAGCCCCTTCTCCCCAACTTCACGGTAGGTCCTCCCGCCCCCAGCTCAGCGTCCTCTCCCCTGCCCACAGGAAGTTCTTCCTTACATCTAACCTTTCAGTCATTCCTTCAAGCGTATTTACTAAGCGCTTACTGTGTGCAGAGCACTGTACCGAGCGCTTGGGAAGTACAAGTCGGCAACATATAGAGACGGTCTCTTCCCAACAACAGGCTCACAGTCTAGAAGGGGGAGACAGGCGACAAAACATGTAGACAGGTGTCAAAACCATTAGAATAAAGAGAATTATAGCTATATGCATATCATTAATTAGAGTAGTAAATATGTACAAGTAAAAATAGAGTTATAAATCTGTACAAATATATACAAGTGTTATTTGGGAGGGGAAGGGGGTAGGGCAGAGGGGGGGTGATGGGGAGGAGGAGAGGATAAAGGGGGCTCAGTCTGGCAAGGCCTCCTGGAGGAGGTGAGCTCTCAGGAGAGCTTTGAAGGGAGGAAGAGAGCTAGTTTGGCGGATGTGTGGAGGGAGGGCATTCCGGGCCAGGGGAAGGACATGGGCTGGGGGTCGATGGCGGGACGGGTGAGAATGAGGCACAGTGAGGAGGTGAGCAGCCGAGGAGCGGATGGTACGGGCTGGGCTGGAGAAGGAGAGATGGGACCTAACCTTACATCTCTTGCTGCAGGGTGGGTTTCAGGAGATGGCGATTTGGGCAGCCCCTATGGTCCCACCCCTAGGGGGTCATGCACCGACATGGTCCCATCTCGGGTTCTCCCGATTCCTGCCGCAGGACAGGGGGCATCTGGGGAAGGAGGGCGTGGGCGAGGCTGGGCTGAGGGAAGGCTATTCCTGGGAGAAGCCCCAGGGGTACCACTTCCCGTGGAGCCACTGACCCTTGGTCTCCTCCCGCCAATTTCCGACAGACCCGCGGGGCGGTCCAGGCCGGCGGAGCCCAGCTGGAGGCTTCGGACTCCCAGATGCCTCTGACCTACTTCCCGTGGGCCCAGCCTCTCTCTGCCCTGCCGGCCACCCCCCTGCAGTACCAGCCTCCGGCCCCGTGCCCACCGCTGCCGGGTGCGCCGTTCGTCCCCCTGCCCGTCGCGCTCTCTGAGCCGGCTCCCCAAGCAGCGGAGGGGGCCGCGGGGCCCGGGGAGGCCGGAAGGGCAGCGGGCCCCGTGCCCGTGGAGAAGCTGCTGCTGGAAGAGGAGGAACAAGATACGTATGTTCTCAGCCACTCCCTGTCCGTTGAGGGCTTCTAGGGACCCCCCGAACACCTCCTCCAGCCGTTCCCACCTGGCCCCACCCACTAGGGGCCAGCCCTTGGCTCCCGTTAATGTCGATGTTCCCTTCCCCTCCCGCCTTTGTGGGGCCAACGGGGGAGGCTCGTTGGCCTAGGACAGCAGGGCCCGCCCCCTGCTCTGCCCACTCCCCGTCTGTCCAGCTCAGAAGCCAAAGGGACCGACCGGAGAGACGAACTTTGCGGGCCGTGGCGGGATGCCGGGTCCTGACTGGTTAGCACTGGCCGAGAGCAGGAGCCTTCTGGCCGTGGCGGTGGCGCCCTCCATCTCCCTTGCCGTCCTCCCTCCCGCCACAGCCTGGCCCGGGCTGGGGGTGCTTGGTCCCGGGTCTGCGGGCTGGGCTTAGCTAGTAGCGGCTTGGACCCGAGTAAGTCTTTGGTGTTGGGTTGGCCATCCCTGGCCTGAGGTTCATGGTCCCCAGGGAGAGGTCGCTTCTGGGTTCTCCTCATCCCCGAGCCTCTAGGCCTCGGGCGACGAGGCCTGAGGCGCTCGGGGGGCTAGCCAGGTGCCCAGGTGGACGGGTATTGCCACTATCCAGACCCAGTGGATTTCCACAACCCATCGGAAACGACCTGATAACGCGGACTTTTTCCGGGCTTCAGTTTTGGCCCTGGAGGCTTCGGAGCCCTCCGGGTCGGCGGTCGTGGCCATGCCTGACAGAGACACCTAGCAGAGAAATGACATCACTTCCCAGCTTCCTTGTTTCCTCCCGCAGCCCTGCCGCCATCCACTCCCCTTCCTTGTCCATCGCCTCCACCAGATTTCTTTTTGGGTTTCCCCGGGCCCAAGGACGTTTCAATAAAGACCTGAAGACCCTCCCACGGCTCGGGCACGTTATTTCCACCCCATCCCCGGGCCCCCGCCCAGGACCCTGCTGCCTTCCATCCTGAACTTGGGGCCTTTGGCCAAGAGGTGTGTTGGGGATCTGGGACAGGCCCTGAGCTAGAATTTGCGGGGGCATCGGGCTGTGGCGAGCCCACGTGGGTGGGGGATGTCGGGGGAGCGAGTGCCCGGTTCATTCATTCATTCAATCATACTTATTGAGCACTTACTGTATGCACAGCACTGTACTAGGCACTTAGCACTGCTCTAAGCACGGGTCCCAAGGAGGCAGAGGGGGGGTACCACCGCCTTGTGCGTGTTTAGCTGGGGTCTTTCCTTCATACATATGGTGTGGCCCCCTCCTGTGATGTCGTAGAAGCAGTGTGCCTCAGTGGCAAGAGCACAGACTTGGGAGTCAGAAGACGTGGGTTCTAATCCCGACTCCACTTTGCTGTGTGACCTTGGGCAAGGCGCTTCACTTCCTTCATCTTTAAAATGGGGATTAAGACTGTGAGCCCCACCTGGAGCAACCTCATTACCTTGTATCTATCCCAGCTTTTAGAACAGTGCTTGGCACGTTGTAAGCGCTTATCAAATGCCGTCATTATTATTATTATGTTCTGTTGCTTCACAAGAGTTGGGCGCTGAATACTGTCATGACCACAGCCTAAAGGAGTAACGGGCCAAAGACCTGACTCTGTGAGATGGGGAGAGCCGGTATAGGGCCTTCGAGCCCGGCAGTGGGACTTTCGGCTAGAGGCCGAAGTTGCTGAGGAACCAACAGAGAGTTTGGGGACTGAAGACGGAGAACTTCTTGAGAGCAGGGATCGAATCTACCAACTGTGTTGCCTCGCGTTCTCCCAAGCGCTCAGTACAGTGCTCTGCTCATAGTAGGCATTCCACAAATACCACTGAGTGATAGATTGAGCGACATCTTGGAAAGATAGCCCGGGCAGCCGCGTGGAGTGTGGGCTGAAGAGGGGAGAGGCCAGAGTCAGGGAGACCGGCGGAGGAGGCCGATACTGTAGTTCGACGGCGATGCGGTAAGAACTTGAGCCAGAGCGATGGCTGTCTTGGGGTGAGAGGAAAAAGTGAGGCCGGGAAATGTCCTGGAGAAAAATCTGGCAGGATTTAGTGACAGGCTGAATGCAAACTCGGAGTGACAGAGAGTTGAAACGCTGTGGTCATGGGCTTCAAGGAGAGGGAGGGTGGTGGTAGTGTCGTCTTCTGTGATGGAAAAGTTGGGAGGAGAAGGCGGCTTAGGGAGGAAGATGAGTTCAGTTTTGGATTCGTTGAAGTTGAGGGGCCAGTGGGACAGACTCTGAGCTCGTTGTTAGACCATGAGCCAGTTGTTGGGTAGGGATTGTCTCCATTGGTTGCCAAATTGTACTTTCCAAGTGCTTCATACAGTGCTATGCACATAGTAAGTGCTCAATAAATACGACTGATTGAATGTCTTGCAGATGAGAGGAAGGTGGGCTGAATGATGAAGGAGAAGTCATGGCCACAGAGGATTTGGGAGTCATTCACTGAAGCTGTGGGAGCAGGCGAGTTTCCCAAAGGATTTTGCGTTGAGCAAGGAGAAGCCAGAATCAACTCAATCAGTTGTGTTTGTTGAACCCAAACAGGGTGCTGTGTACAGCCCTCAGTAAGAGGATGAGTGGCAGAGGAACTAGAGAACCAAATCAACAGGGGTTGGGGGGGGTGCAGTAAGAGAGCTAGCAGGAGACCCAGGAGAGAATATTGTTGGACTTTTTGTCAGCGAGCTTTCCAAGGAGAAGGGCACATTTCCTGCTGGTCCCAAGAAGTTGCCGGGTGTCATCTTGTTTGTTGTGGGAAAAGGTCTTCAGGTCAGGCTGTTGGAAGTGCTTCCTCAAAAATCTCAGTGGTTGCTTATCAACCTCCGTATCAAGCAAAAACTCCTCACTATTGGCCTCAGAGCTTTCCATCACCTTGCCCCCTTCTACCTCTCTTCCCTTCCCTCCTTCTACATCCCAGCCTCAACATTCCACTTCTCTGGTGCTAATCTTTTCACTGTGCCTCATTTTCGCCTGCCCTGCAGTCGACCCTGGCCTGGAACGCCCTCCCTTCTCAAATCTGCCAAACAGTCACACTTCCCCCCTTCAAAGCTCTACTGAAGGCTCACCTCCTTCAGGAGGCCTTCCCAGACTAAGCCCCGCCATTCCTCTGCTCCCCCTCCCCCTCCATCTCCCCGACCCGTTCTCTTTGCTCTACCACCCCCCGCCCCACAGCACTTGTGTATATATGTACATCTCTACAATTCTCTTGATTTATATTGATGCTATTGATGCCTGTTTACTTGTTTTGATGCCAGTCTCCCTCCTTCTAGACTGCGAGCCTGTTGTGGGCAGGGATTGTCTCTGTTGCTGAATTGTACTTTCCAAGCGCTTAGTGCAGTGCTCTGCACACAGTAAGCGCTACATAAATACAATTGAATGAATGAATGAATGCTCCAGGAGCCAGAGGAATCTAGAGAGGGCAAACAGGACAAGAGATGCCGAGCAAGGTCAGCCTCGGGTCCAACCCGGGCCGGTGGCCCGTCTCCCTCGGCAGGAAGGGAGACGTAGGCTGGCACGGGCCGGGGCTGGGAGGGTGCCCTCTGCTCTGACTGCTGCTCTGGCCCGGCGCCAGGCCGGTGTCAGGCCGCCTCCAATGACAGGAAACCTCTCATTAGCCGCCCCCCCGCCTCAGCCAACCTCCCTGCCCTCAGCCACCCTCCCTGGCTAACCCAGGTGGACTGGAAGGAAGTTAAAGTTTAACCTATCAAGAGTTCGGGGCGCATTCCCGCGGGCCTGCCGGGGGCCGCCTGCTCGGTGTTACCGACTCCAGGTCCTCCTGGAGTCCGCGGGTCCAGGGCTCCGGGTCGGGGCCGGAGGGCAGGCAGGCGGGAAGAACGTCCAGGGCTAGGAGAGGCTCCTCTGTCTTGGCCATGGGGACCCTGATCCAGCCTCTGCAGATTTTCTGGGAAACGATCTTCTCCGGCCAGCCATGACAAAGGCCAGACCTATTGTCATTATTGAATAATAATGATGATATTTGTGAAGCTCTTACTATGCACCGAACACTGTTCTAAGCGCTGAGGTAGATACAAGGTAATCGATCTTCTCCGGCCAGCCATGACAAAGGCCAGATCTATTGTCACTATTGAATGATAATGATGATATTTGTGAAGCTCTTACTATGTGCCGAACACTGTTCTAAGCGCTGGGGTAGATACGAGGTAATCAAGTTGTCCCTCGTGGGGCTCACGGTCATAACCCCCGTTTTACAGATGAAGTAACTGAGGCACAGAGAAGTTAAGTGACTTGTCCAAAGTCACACAGCTGACAAGCGGCAGAGCCGGCATTAGAACCCACGACCTCTGACTCCCAAGCCTGTGCTCATTCCGCTAAGCCACGCTACTTCCCCGTGGAAAGGATTCCAGCCGGGCCCGGGCCGGCGGCCCTATGACCCCATCACTGACCTACGTTGGGAAAGGGTCGAGATGTTTTCCCCATCTCATAGAAAGTGTTCTGGGGTGCACCTGACTGCTCCTGCTGGACTGCTCTCTGCCTCCTTAGCCTATTTCCCACCTCCTTGGGATTTGGGGGCCGGTGTCTGTGGGAGTATTGGAAGGAAGGGGAACGGAACCCCTCTTCCTGCCCCCTAGCTTGGCCGTTGTTGGTGGGAGGCCCGAAGACTGATGTCCTTTCTCCAAGTGTCAGCCGTGGGGCAGGGAGCCCCTCAGCTCTGGTGACCCAGGCCCGTGGAGCCCCCCCACCTCTTCTCCGTTCGAGGGACTGGGCAGGAGGCACGTCCCTTGGCACCCAACGTCACCCTAAGGTAATGGGATCGGAAGATAGGGAGAAGAGCTCAGAGTCCCATGTGTCTCCTTCCCAGGTTGCTTGGAGCCAGGTGGGTAGACATCGGTGGAAGAAATGAGGGTGCTGTTGGACGGAGGAATATAGATACCGGCAGGGGTGGAGCCTTCCGCAGAGACCTGAGGGTGCTCCTGGACTCGGGAGCCCCGGCCCCCTGCCCTCGACCCTGCTTTTGTGCAGCTCCCTCCCAGGGGCCTGAGCCTTCATCCTGCCTTGGAGCGTGGTGGCAACTCGAATCCCACTCCCATTGAACGGGCTCGGCTCTGGGCCAGAAGCCGAGGGGCCGCGCCGATCTGGGGGCTGGCTAGGCCCAGCGGGGAGGAGGTCTGGGTGCTGAATGCCTGCGTCTGGAGAAGTCGTTTTTTTTCCAGAAGCCCCAGCGTGGCTACTTTCCTCCCTCTCTCAGGCCGGAGCCAGAAGAGATAATAATAATAATGATGGTATTTGTTAAGTGCTTACTATGTGCCAAGCACTGTTCTAAACACCCGAAGACCTGGGTTCTAATCCTGACTCTGCAACTTGCCTGTTTGACCTTGAGAGAGTCACTCAACTTCTCTGTGCCTCACTTTCCTCATCTATAAAATGAGAATTCAGTATCCCAACTTAAACCGTGAACCCCATGTAAGACAGGGACTAGGTACAATCTGATTATCATGTATCTACCCTAGCACTTAGTACAGTGCCAGGTACTTAGTAAGCTCTTAACAAAAACCATCTGTATTATTTATTTGTATTACTATTATTATCACTATTGTTACAATAGAGTTGGGAGGTGCATTCCCTGCCCTCAAGGAACTTACAATTTAGCAGGGGAGATAGTGATTAAAATGAATTGCAGTGGAGATTAAGGATATTGATGATGATGTTGGTATTTGGTAAGCGCTTACTATGTGCCAAGCACTATTCTAAGCGCTGGGTTTGGGAGGATACAAGGCAAAGTGGGCAAAGCTGTGGATGAAGAGGGGGAACTATTCGTCAGTCTGTTCCTGGGAAGAGTGGTGGAACAGCAAGCAGCACTGCCCTAGGGCAGGGCAGGAGGGAGAGGGAGAGGAGGAGGGAGAGGAAGAGAGGCAATAGTCACTGATTCTCAGCAGGAGATAGACCAGAGCCCCTCTGGGGTCCAGTCGGCCATGGGGGGGACGCCACCAAGGCTCATGGAACAGGTGGGAGAGGAGAGGGGTGAGGAGGGAAGTGGGGGAGCCGCTTCTCTCCTCCCGGGCCCAGGAGCAACTTGCCCCTGACCCTGCCACAGCCAGGTTTCTGGGGGAAGGAGGTGATTTGACCCCCACCTCAGGAGCTCTAGTAGGATGCACTTAGTCTGCCCCTCCCCCAGCTCTGGATCCTGAAAGCAGCTTCCCCACGATCCTCAGTTTACCACTGTCTGGGACAAGCTGGACGATATTTCCGGGGACTCCCAGCTCTTCCACTAGGCAAGGCTGGGCCTGCTCAGGCCCCTGGGGCTCTTGGGTCTCCTTGGCGGCTGCCAGCTTCTCCTGGTTCTCGCGGAAGAGCCTCCAGAGCAGCGGGGGGACAGGACGGGGTTGCGGAGGTGCAGGGGGTTCGCTCAGCCCCAGGGATCAGAGCAGGGCAACAGCCTGGGGCGAAAGTGGCCCTGGCTGGGCTCGGCTGAGCCCTGGGGTCAGGGTTAGCAGCAGCAGCGGCAGCAGGCGGAGGGAATGCATCTTTCCTTAGGTCACGGGGTAGAACCGGGGACAGGGTCGGGGGGCGCAGCCTAAGTGTTGTGTGGTGAGTATCAAAGTGCTTAGGGGCCCTGGACACCAGTGCTTAGGTGACGCAGGGAGGAAGGAGAAGACAGTGTGTGGATGAGAGGGAAGTCAGGGAAGGCTCCCTATAGGAGTTGTGATTTTAAGAAGGCTTTGAAAATGGAGCGGTGGTGGTCTGCCAGATAAGAAGGGCGAAGGAGTCCCATGCAGGAGGGAGAACGTGAGCGTCGAGGGCTGTGATCCGTCGGATCTCGTGGGGCGGCAGGCACGTGGTCGGTGGTCGTGGTCTTGCCGGGACCCAGTGGCCCTGCGACTTGGGGTCCAGCTCCCTCTGCCGGGTTCCCAGAAACTCCCCTGGGCGGCAGCAACTATGGCGGCGGCGGTGACGGTGGGCCGTTGGTCGGGATGCCGAGGCACACAAGGCCACATTGACGCGCCGCACAACCGAACTTGGCACCGGGAGTTGAGTGGGGAAACCATTTCCTGACGGTTTACGTGGGGGCGGGTGGCTTTTCCAAGGTAAACACCGAGGTAGCCAGCCAGCTGCGGGCCGCTTCCTCCCAGGGCCGGTGCCCAGAGGTGGCCTGGATGCCAGCCCCTTCTTTCTGGCCAGACCACTGACCTGGATCCTTCCTGCAGCCTGAGCTGCCAGCTCACCAGCAATCCTTTCAGCGGTCCGGCTATGGAGGTCTGGCTGCTGGCGGTCCTGTGAGGAGGGGGTGGTCCTTCTCAGGCTCGGCTTCCTGCACCAGGCCTGGGTGCCATACCCTAGGGACTGATGGGCCCCCTGGCCCCAGTGACCCCTCCCCCGGCCCCCTGACTCCCCCTGCTCCCTGGATAATAATAATAATAGTAATAATAATGAAATTTGTTAAGCGCTTACTATGTGCAAAGCACTGTTCTAAGCACTGGGGGGATACAAGGTAATCAGGTTGTCCCATGGGGGGCTCACAGTCTTAATCCCCATTTTACAGATGAGGTAACTGAGGCTCAGAGAAGTTAAGTGACTTGCCCAAGGTCACACAGCAGACATGTGGTGGAGCTGGGATTGGAACCCATGACCTCTGACTCCAAAGCCCGTGCTCTTTCCAGTGAGCCACGCTGCTTCTCTGGGTGGTGTTGCTATATGTGGAATGAGAATCCCCGCGGTATGTGCTTATTTTCTGCCCCTTCTTACCACTGGATTTGAGCAACTCCCCTTCCCCAACCCGGCCTCCCCTCCACCACCCAAGAGTGGAGGGTGGGAGAGGGGAAGGCCCCTGCCAAATCCCAGGGAATCGGGTCAGACCGAGGGCCCAGGGCTGGTGCAGCCGGAGCCTCCAGTGGGCCCAGAGTGCTCCAGGCCGACAGGGGACCCCGAGGGAGTGAAGGACACAGGGTTGGGGTGGCAGTGGGTGTGACCCCAAAGCCCAGAGCACAGGTAATAATAATAATGACATTTATTAAGCGCTTACTATGTGCTAAGTGCTGTTCTAAGCGCTCTGGCGGTCATTTGGCTCCAAGTTCCTTTCCTTGACAAGCGTCACTTCTCCACACTGCTGCTCCTCCTCCTCCCACCTCCTCCCCACCCCGTGACCCAGCCTTGCTGGAGCGGATCCGCTTCCATGTCGAGCCCCTGAGGTGGACCCCGGACCCAGGCCCCTCGTTTTCTCGTTCCCATCCGGAGTCCCTCCAGGACTCATCCATCCTTGTTTGGGATTGGAACCGATTGGGTGGTCCAGCGCCTGGACCCCCAGGGGTGGGGGTGGAGACCGTGGGCGGCCGGGAAGAGGACAGACTGGCTCGGGCCTCAGACCGGGGACCCTCCAGCTACCTCTCAGGCACGTTGGCTCGAGTTACTTGTTCTGAGACAAGCCTGGTCTTGCCACAGCTGAGCTTTTGGCTGGCGAGTGCCGTCGCGTTGATTGGTGGGTGTTGGGCCGCTGGCCAATATGCAAAGTAGTTTGATTGGCAGCCCAACTGACAGGTGGAGCGAAACCACTAGGTCGCAAGCCTGCCAGGCCCTGTCGTGAGGGCCACTGGGAAGCTGGGCTCTCACCCTCCTCCTGACCCACCTCGGGGGCTGGGACGGCACCCTGGGACCCTCCCCACGGGGCACGTGTTCCGGAGGGCTCCCGGGCATCTCAGGGTGAGCCGGCCCAACATTCCTGCCGCCGAGCTGGGCTCGCAGCGTTCCTGCTTGGCGCTTCCTGGCTGTGGCCTGCCAGTTGGAGCTGAGAGTAGAGCCCGAGGTGCTTGGGATGGTAGTGGCTGGCCGCAAGGAAGTGGCTCCGGGAAGAATCCCATCTGGCCATCCCTGGTGGGCCGGAGCTGGTTCTGCTGCCCCTAGGAGGCCTGGCTCTTTACCTCTGTATCAGGTTGACACATCCCGGTGGCCTGGCAAGCCCGTCTCCCTCTGGCGAGCAGACCCAGGTCGTGGTGGGCACACATCTGTTCCAACCCCCTTTCCCTCAGGCTGGGTGCCTCGGAGGGGACAGCAGAGACGTGGCCGTGGCCACTGAGGGCGGCTGTGTGGATGGGCTGGGCTCAGCACCGAGTGGGCAGGAGGCGGAGGACAGGTCGGAATGGTTGTACCTCTGTTTTCCTGCTGATGTCCCTTGCCCAGCCTTGGGGGACTGGCAAGAGGGCATCCGGTGTACCCGCCGTCGCCACTGGACCCCTAGCCGGCTCCGGACCGAGTCAGCATTACCGGTTCTCAGCTTTGTCGTAACCATTCCCGGTCTTCACGAGTCCAAGCAGAGAGGAGCCTTGCTGCGGGGTCTGAAGCTGAGTCCGAGGTCACGGTAATAAAAAATTGTGGTATTTGTTAAGTGCTTACTATGTGCCAGGCACTGTACTAAATGCTGCGTTGGATACAAGCTAATCGGGTTGGACACAGTCCCTGTCCCACGTGGGTCTCTGAGTCTTAATCCCCATTTTACAGATGAGAAAACTGAGGTACAGGGAAGTAAAGTGACTTGCCCAACGTCACCCAGCAGACAAGTGGTGGAGCCTGGATTAGAACCCATGACCTTCTGATTCCCAGGCCTGGGCTCTAGCCACTACGCCACGCTGCTTCTCAAAGAAGGAACTTGGCGAGTTGTCTAAGAAGGGGCTGGATGGGGGCCGGGCGGGTCAGGATCATCATCATCATTATCAATCGTATTTATTGAGCACTTACTGTGTGCAGAGCACTGTACTAAGCGCTTGGGAAGTACAAGTTGGCAACATATAGAGAGAGTCCCTACCCAACAGTGGGCTCACAGTCTAAAATAAAATAAAATAAAAGGATGGCCCGAGACAAGCAAGGAAGTGGCCCCCTCCCCACATCAGCTCTGGAACCCCAGCCTGAGGGAGACGGCGGGGCTTTGATGGCCTGAGGCCTTCTCCCAGGGGAGGCCCTGGATGGGGGTAGCGGCCAAGCGGGAAGTTGGCATTGCTTCCAGGCCTCCACCCCACCCTGGTTCGACTGGCAGGGCCGCCACCTTATGTGGGCAAAGTGGCAGCTGTCCAGAATGCCGAAGGTCCTGGGGTTGACTCCCACCCTGGCAGGACCCATCGCCTCGTTCATTAGCTTCGGGGCAGGGCCTCACCCCCACCGAACACACCCCATCCCGCTCCCAGTCTTTCCTGCTGCTGCCCCCCTCCCCACGGGGAAGTCAGAGCCAGCGGCCTGCGTGCTCTATCTCTGAGCACCATCTGGGGCAAGGAACCCTAGCGTCCCAGGAGGCGGCGGCGCCGGGAGCTACGGGAGCTAGTTTTCCCCCATGGATCTCCAGCCAGCCCCTGAGATCTGCTGATTCTGGGGCTGTAAAAATTCCCTGCAGAGGTGTGGTCGGGGCGCTGTGGCGGGTGGATCCCTCCTGCCCGGGGTTGGGAGTGGGTGTTTGACAGTCCATTGCCCGTGGCTTCCACCTTCCCCTTTTAGACTGTGAGCCCAATGTTGGGTAGGGACTGTCTCTATATGTTGCCAATTTGTACTTCCCAAGCGCTTAGTACAGTGCTCTGCACATAGTAAGCGCTCAATAAATACGATTGATGATGATGATGATGATGGAGGTGGGGCTGGGAGCCTGGGGGTTAGGGAGAGGGGAAGGAGGCCCTCCCCACTGAGGGGAAAATCAATCAATCAACTTATGGTACTTATTGAATGCTTACGGGATGCAGAGCACTGTGTATATATGTACATATCTATAATTCCCTTTGTTCATATTGATGCTATTGATGCCTGTTTACTTGTTTTGATGTCTGTCATCCCCCTTCTAGACTGTGAGCCTGTTGTGGGCAGGGATTTTCTCTATTTGTTGCTGAACTATACTTTCCAAGCGCTTAGTGCAGTGCTCTGCACACAGTAAGCGCTACATAAATACGATTGAATGAATGAATGAATGCCTCAGGAGCCAGAGGAATCTGGAGAGGACAAACGGGACATGAGACGCCGAGCAGGGTCAGCCTCGGGTCCAACCCGGGCCGGTGGCCCATCTCCCTACAAAACTACCAAACAGCAGAGTTGGTGGACACATTCCTTGCCCACAACAAGCTTACAGTCTGGAGAGAGAGCTTACAGCTCAGTGTTCCCCGCAGGGCCTAGGCTGGATGCCGGCCAGTGATTTCTCAAGGCCCTGGGGGCTTGGACCAGGATCCCCGAGATGGGGATTAATAATAATGATGGCCTTTGTTAAGCGCTTACTATGGGCAGAGCACTGGTTAGGGGATCGACCGTGCCGCCGTAAGTGGTTGGGCTCTGGCGGCAGCCGCTGACCGGCCAGGGCCAACGTAGCCCCCAGAGAGGGAGGCGCCTGACTTCCACGGGATCATTATCCTAGCGGGAGAATTCCTCTGCCCTTTCCCTCATCTCCACATTTGTCGGGAGCACGCTCACAGTCTGGGTCAAATGCCCTGAATGGTTCAAATCAATTAACCGGTCATTGGTATTTACCGAAAGCTTACTCTCTGCAGCAGCGGGGCTCGGTGCCAAGGGGAGAGCCTTCCGCGACTAACGTCCTGAGGAAATAGCACGGGGCCAGTCGGTGGCCGGGCTCGTCCTGGTGGGCCTGTCTCAGCGGGCGATGGGCCTTCTGCGCTTGGCACCTGGCAGATCCCCGAGACTTCATCGGCCCTCGGCCCCCCCGAGCGGCCGGACTCTGCAGCCCCACGCCAAGTAGGGCATCCCGGAAGGCAACTCGGCCAAAGGCAAGTCGGTGGTGGCCGGCAGGAGAACGGAACCGTCGGATGACATGGGCGGCCACCCTAAAAGCTGGCCCGAACGGGTCCGGGGCAACTCGCCGACGTCGTGCCCTGGCCTGCACGGAGTAGAGAAACAAGAAGCTGGCTTCTCCCCTGCCCACAACGGTCCTCCCCGCCCGCCCGCTTCATCGTTCCGGCTGGGTCCGAACACTGTTGACGCCTTACAGGTAGCCATTCATTCATCCATTTAATTGTATTTGAGCGCTTACTGTATGCACAGCACTATACTAAGTGCTTGGGAGAGTACCATATAACGATCAACAGACACATTCCCCGTCCACAGGCCCCACCTTTCCCTGCCGCTAGCCAACCCCTTCACCTTTCACAGATCCACCCTCCTAGGGCGGGAGGGCCGGCGCGCACGCGTGTCCCATTGGACGATCGAGTAGGTGGCCGTGCGCTTCGGCCTCAACCTCTCGGCCTGGCCGGAAAATGGTTTTGATCAATGACAACGGAGCATCTGGTTATACAAAAGAATTTATTAGCAAAAATGAGGCTCTCTGTCCTGAGAGGGCATGAGGCAGGAGCTGGGAGTTGGCTTTCCGGGCCACGTCTGGGCCAGCGGTTTTCCGGCCGGGCGCCTGAGCGGGATATGAAGAGTTTGTCGCCGAGGGGGGAGTGGACATGGGAGGAAGAAGGAGAGGGGATGTGGCAGTTTTGGGGCTCTCCAGGCCACCCCCTAACTGCAGCACGCATCCCAGTCCACCTCCCTCGGCCAGAATGCGTCCGCGGCCGTGATCGGGGCGGGCCAGTCCGAGCCGTCCGGGCTCGGGTAGGAGAAGTATTCGCAGACTCGCAGGGCTTCCACTGGGTCGGCACCGCAGGAGGGACAGTAGCCGGCCGGCGGGGAGTGGCAGTCATACTGGGGCAGACCGTGGAACTGTTGGTAGGGGAAGTCCTCAGGGGGGATCCCACAGTCCCGCGAGTCCAGCGGAGGGGAGGGGTTGTAGGTCCCGGGTGCAAAGGCGGGCGGCTGTGACGGGGAGTAGCCATAGTCCAGAGGGCTGGAGAGCATTGATGAGCCGGGAGAGCTGGGGGCCTGGAGATTGGGGAGAAAGTGCCTGTTAGCTGCAGTGGGAGTCACGGGCTGCCATCACGGCCTCGCTCGGGCCGGAGAACTCTCAGCGTCTGAGTTGCCGCGTACGAAAGAGTGCCACGCCTGAATGTACTCGTCGCGGTCCCTCCCGGCCAATTTTCGGTTTACCGTCATTTCTTCGACTCCTTTTGTGCGGGCCGGCATCCCGGGCTGCTCTGCTCTGCCCCACAATGCCCCATTGTGCAGGGAAAATATGTGGCCCCCTTGCCAACGCAGCCCCGGGTGCCCCCGTGGGGATCAGCTACCCAAGGCCCGATGGCCCAGGCTCTGGGGTTCGAGCTTCCCGGGATGCCACCGAGGAGGCCCCCGATGTTCTGCCTGCGAGTGGTGGGGGAGACAGGGTGCTGTGGGGCAGGGGAGGGGTAGGAAGACAGGATGCTGCGGGGGGGGGGGCCGCAGGGAGCAATGCCCAGCTGGAGCCTCGCCCCACCCTGGCTGGGGACACTGCGGTCCCTCCACTCCATCCTTCCCCTTCTCCGGCCTGCCCAGAGAATGGCTGCTTTCCCAAATGGGTCCTACTTGGGAAGCTGGAGGGAATGCCAGGCCCAGCTGCCGGGTTTCCAAAATCCAGGCCCCTGAGTCGCCGTGCCCCGCCGGGGTGGGGGTGGAGCCTCGGAGACCCCGGTGCCCGTCGGTCCACGGAGGCTCTGGCTGGCACCCTCTGGACCAATGCCCAGCTCTCAGGGAGAGGACAGGGACGGTACTTCGTAAAAGAGGGCTTGCAGAGGAAGCCGGGAGTTCCGGGGCGGGCAGGCGCCTCCCAGCCCCGGCCCTAGGCAGAACGTGGCCCTTGAGGGCATCAGCTGTGAGAACTCCACCCGTCTGCCGGGGTCACCCCGGTCTTCCTGCCATGAGACCGAGAGGTGGTGTTGGATCAGCGGCGCTGGTCGGGGAGCGCTGAGCCCCCGCTCTGTCTGGGGAGGGGTCTCTCGCTCTCGGCCAGGCGAGAGAGGGCTCAAATTGTGCAAGGGCCCAGGCTGACTCCAGGCTGCCGTGCCAAGCTCCACGCTCTCCCTGCCCAGGGGACCATGCACTCCTGAGGGGTCCCTGGGCATGGAGGACTGCCAGTCCCCCGTCATCCCCAATTGGTCGCTGAGCACCAGGGAGCGGCAGCGGGGCCTAGCGGAAGGAGCCCGGGACTGAGAGTTGGGAAAACTGAGTTCCCTTCCCCGCTCCTCCACCGGCTTGCTGTGTGACCTTGGGCAAGTCACTTAACCTATCTGGGCCTCTGTTTCCTCCTCTCTGGAGAAGGGGGAGAAGAACCCCCCCCGCCCCCCCCCCCCCCCCCCCCCCCACCCGAGATTCTGAATCCCTTGTGGGACGGTGGCCGGTCAGACTCTCCCATCTACTCCCCGGCTCTGCGCATGGTGCTTGGCACAGAGTCGGCGCTGCGTCGGTGCCGCCCTGCCCCCGCCTAGCCCGCGTCAACCCGATCGGGGATGGGCGTTACCAGGCTTGGAGCGCAGCAGAAGAGGGGAGGCTGGCGGTTCTCGGGGAGGCAGTGGGAGGCTGCTGGCAGCGAATTCAGAGAGGTGTCCTCCAGGGGCTCCGGTGGGAGGCAGGGCTCGAAGAGCTGGTCCAGGCAGATGGGGAGCCCGGGGCTGTCGTCGCAGGAGAGGCGGCCGGGGAATGGCGGAGGTGGCTGGAAGAGGCCGGGGGTGGGGGAGATGGCTTCGCCCTCCAAGTATGGTGCTGGGAGGGCACAGAGGGTTGGCGGGATTAAGTTGGCCGCCGTGGGGCGGGAGGCTGGGGGTGTCATCGCCGGCCTCGGCTTCCCATCCCGTTGGCGGGTTCCCTGGACTGCTAGCGGCCGGCCACTGACCCCTTCTGACCTGACCGGACCAAACCCGAGCCCTTGACCAGCCTCGGGGAAGCACCGGGCAAGGCCACACTGACTTCTTTCCTCCTGAGCACTTAGGGTTAAGGTTGGGAGGAAGTGGGCACTGAGCGGGCCCGGGGCTAGAGTTGGGTTGGGAAGATACTGGTATTGAGGTGTCCTCCAGGGTCGGAGTTGGGGTTTGGGTTATGATGAACTTGGTACTGAAGGGGCTTGGGGTCTGAGTTAGGTTAGGATGGCGAGGAACTTGGCGCTGAGGGGGCCTAGGTTTAGATTTGGGTTAGGGTGGTGAGGAACTTGGCACTGAGAGGGGCCTGGAGGTTTCTCAGCTCTTTGGTCTCCCCGAGGTGGGAAGGTCAGTCTCCCTCAATTCCCGGGAGCTTTCACGCTCTCTGCCCTGTCGTCTCCCCCCACCCCTGCCCCTGTCCCATCATCTCCCCTGGTAGTGCTGCTGCCTGGCCCCAGGCCCCCATGGAGCAGGGTCAGGGCGACCCTTGGCTTTTGTCTCTGAACCGCTCGATTTGGCGATGGAATTACCTTTTTTCAACTAACAGCACATTATTGTACCTTATGCTTTTAAGAGAGGAAAATAAAACACCAAAGAGGTTGGACAAACATGCCCAGAGCCTACGGGGCTGAAAGGGCCCTTTGTACCTTCCCAAGCACGTCATTCTTCTCCTCAGGGGAGATGGGGCACCGAAATGAACAATGGAAAAGTAGGGTCCAGCAAACCATACGTTGGGTTTGCCGGCCGCAAGTTAAGCTCAATTTTAGCACCTCCTGGTTGCTGTCAGGCCGCCTCTCTGCCCCTGGGACCTAGAGGTGGCAGGACTTTCCCGAATGAGTTTGACAGGGCTCGTGGGAAGTTGAGGGAGGACAATACCTGTGCCCTCTAAGATGCCCAGGGGCGGGAGGAGGGAAGGGCTGCCAAGGGTGGGCCGGATGAGGGGCGGGGGGAGAGGGGTGTAGGTCCCGAGATGCCCCAATCTATCCAGGATGGGCCCGGCCCCGAGATAGGACAGGACCGGAATGCTCGGGCCCACTTACAGTGGGAGTCCGAAAGCCCTTGGGGCAGCCCAGCTGTCCCTCCACCCACCCGCCCGCCCCGCAGCCCAGCTTGGCTGCTCAGCTCACTCCTGTGGGCCGCTGTCTCATCTGCATTCAGTTGACCCCTTGCCCATAGTGATTGGTCGCCTCATCGTTAACCCCTCGTTCGAGGACCAAAACGCCGGAGCCCTGGGTTCCGGGGCCAGTTGTGGGCGGCCGGGACACCGCGGTCGCCACTGACCTGGCTGGGGAGGCGATCCTGGTGCCGGGAACCGGGCACTGCCACCTCGGGACACCTGCTGATCAAGGGAACAGCTGTTAGCTCCAGCCTCAATAAAGTGCACGCGCTACAGCATAAGGCTGGGGAAACACTTGTTCGTATGCCATGCTTTGTCTACCCCGGGCAAAAAGTAAGCAGGGGGTCTCCTCCAGAACTGGGGTCATAGGGGTTCCGATCCACCTCCCCACACCAGACCGGGCCGTGCCCCTCCGGGCAGCCGCCGGCCTGGGGACTTGGTCGGAGAGGGGGACCAGACTGGAGGAATGGGGGGGCAACCGCCGGGGACAGGGCCCTCCTCCTCTCTGCCTCCGGGAGGGGCTGGAAGCTGTTCACTACGCAAGACACCAACCCTCAGCGCTCTTCATTTCCTTTCTTTCAGCTCTTCCCCGCCCTCCCTTTTCTAAACTTCTCTAAACACTCAAAAACCTTGGCAGGGGAGACCTGTCCATTCTGGCTACGCTGCAGGGAGCTTTTAATGGTTTCCAACGTTTTCACGTCTTTCAGAATGATGGAAACTGAGCGGTGGGGTTGACTGAAGGTATTTGAAGCTGGGGGCCACGGGCAAGAGGCTTCCTGTCCCCATCACCATCGCCGTCCTCAGGGCCACTAGAGTCGATGCGGCTTTGAATTACTTGGAGGTCAGTGCTCTGGTAAGTGCTTGCTTTCCCGTTGCGGGTGGCCTGCTACCTGCCTGTTCTCTTCAGCCGGCCTGCTCTCTACGTCCCGCTGCCTGCCTTCCTGCTCCCTGTTTCCTTTCCTGGTCCCTGGTCTCCCTGCCCCTTGTCTTCCTATTCCCTGCTCCCTGCAGTGTGTCTTCATTCCCCCTGCTTCCTGTTCTCTGTTGGTCCCTGCTCCCCGGCCTCGGCCTTCCCGCATCCTGCCTCGGTGCTCTCTGCTCCCTGCAGTCCCACTTTCCGAAGGGAGAGCGAAGTTTTCTGATTCCAGCAGAGTCGTGTACCGGCAGGGCTGTAGCAACCGGGCTGTCCAGCGAGTTGACCATGGCTTTGCCTGGGCCTCGCAGGACAGCGCTCTGTCTCCTTTTAAAGTTTAAAGGGCCCGGCCAGCCCCGCCCCTGGGAGCCAAGCTGCACCCCTCCACCCCTTCCCCCTCCAACCCCACCGTTTGGGGGCCATTGTGCAGCGGAGGGTGTTAGCTTGGAAACGGATCCCTGCTCTAATGTCACGAACCAGGAAGTTGGAATGAGTTACCAGCTTGGTATGCAAATATTTGGATGCAGCCCGGGGAGTTAGGAGAAGGGTTTTGAAACCAGCCTCATTGTCGAGATGACATTAACCCTTTTTCTCCCCCCACCCCGCATTGGCCCGCAGGCCTACTTTCTCCTCATTAACTCACCAGGTATGTTTACAGTATCCGATTTGATATTATCTTTCTGTTCCTATGTTGACCCTCTCCCTCGCCCCCAAGAAAGATAAAAGAAAGGCCTCTCCCTCTTATCTTTCCCAAAACAGCATTAAAGAAAATCACAGAGAGAAGCTTAGTTACTCTGGGTGCCAACTTGTTGGGGCTGCTTTGATTATGGGCTGAGAAGTTATGTATTTTATAAGCCTTTCTTCTGATGAAAATGCCAGTAGACTGATTCGATTCTCCCTCCAGGGCGCAGAAAGCTTTCAGATTCTCCGTCTGATTCTGGGCCCGTCTTTAAGGAGAAATCAGCCAGAGAGGGAGTTTTCAACATCACCACCCGCCTTCCCACCAGCTCCAGACCCCTGATCTCTAGGGCCTCATCTCCAGACCACCCCCAGTTTTAGTTCACCAGCTCTAGTCTCCCTACCTGTATCTCGAACTCTGGACCAAACCTAGGTTCCAAGCCACCACCCACTACCTAACAAGACTGAAAGGCAGACTGATGTCTCTAACACCATTGTTTCTCAGACCACAGCCCAGAACCTGGAACGCTAAGGAACGGGGCGTTACATATGACATCGCATCTGTCTACACTGCAGAATCTGCCTACACTGGGCTGCACCACAGGGTAGAACCAGCATTCTCAACCAGTCACTGCTGTTGGCTCCAGGCCTCCCTACCATTTTCTGAAATGAAACTCACGAGGTGCTTTACCCTTGTGATCTGGAGGTTTCCCTGGCACCAAGAGGGGACTCTCCTAAAGTCCCCCACGGTGGTAGTTAACATTTGGATTTGGGGCCTAACGGGAGGGCCCGCCCCCCTGCAGTGGAGCTGCGCAGGCTGCCCGGTGGGAGGAGGCCCACGATGAGCCACGAGGTGTTCTGCTCATCCCGACCCGCAAGGCACCGGCCGGAGAACTGAGACCTCGCAGCAAAAGTCCTCAGGGAAGCGCCGGAGTCCCGATTCGACAGGGCCGCACCTGCAGCATCCGACCTTGAGCCTCTCACTAGACTGTAAACGCCTTGTGGGCAGGGAACGGGGTTCTTGCTCCTGCCACGCTTTCCCATGTGTTTAGTACAGTGCATCGCAGGTGCTTGGTACAAAGCATCGCTACCACTGCTGCCTGACTGGCCAGATCTCCTTGAAGGCACTCGGGGGCAGACCCTGGGCTCCCGGCCCCATGGAAGGATCGACCAACCGCCCTCTCTGCTCCGTCAGCAGTGATGCTCAAGCCCACCCACTGAGACCAGTCTGAACCAGGCCTGCGAAACGGCACAGGTACTGCTGCTCCCCGGCAAATTGCCTTCCACATCGGCCCCACCTCTAGCTCCCCCACTGACCACGATGACCACAGCGACCACCTCCCCCATGACCCTCCTGGCAGCAGGGCCAGGGCAGCAGAAAGGGCAGGGCAGGCCAGTTATTGAGAACCGATGGAAGGGTGCGAGCCTAAGGACTGAATTAGGAAAATCTCGGTGATGTTGGCCGCCACCCCCTCTCCTGTCTTTATGTCCTCGTTCTCCTGGGCTGTTTTCTCATTTTTATACAGACCCTGAATCCACCGAGCCTTGTGGGGGTGCGGGGTCCTTCGTCCTCTGGGGGATAACAATAATAATAATATTAATTTTGGTATTTGTTAAGCGCATACTATGTGCCAAGCACTGTTCTAAGCGCTAGGTAGATACGAGGTAAACAGGTTGTCCACACAGGGCTCACAGTCTTAATCCCCATTTTCCAGATGAGGTAACTGAGGCACAGAGAAGTGAAGTGACTTGCCCAAGGTCACACAGCTGATAAGTGGCGGAGCCAGGATTAGAATCCACGACCTCCGACTCCCAAGCCCGTGCTCGTTCCACTGAGCCACGCTGGGGATGACAGTTGGAGACCCTTAGGGTGCCTGGGGTGGGGTGGGGGAGTAAGCTGATAAGGGACTGAAGGCTGCCTTAGCCTTTTCCTGCCCCTGCCCAGAGGGCCTGGGCCAAGCAGAGCGGGAGTGGGAGGGGCAGCTGAGAGACCTCAGGACCGGTTCCCACTGCTGCGGGCACTGGCAGAGAGCCAGGCCGCTTGGCCCCGGTGTCAGGTGGTTTTCTAATCCGATCCAGCCCAAATGAACAATTAGGCAGCACCAGAGGCTTTCTAACGGTCGTTCGTGCCCGTGGCTCTCCCCGGGTGGAGCCAGCGCTGAGGCCGAGCGCTACGGCGTTCTGC
Organism: Tachyglossus aculeatus; assembly: GCF_015852505.1. Classification (NCBI taxonomy): domain Eukaryota; kingdom Metazoa; phylum Chordata; class Mammalia; order Monotremata; family Tachyglossidae; genus Tachyglossus; species Tachyglossus aculeatus. The sequence goes on from NC_052073.1 coordinate 40,117,269, forward strand.
AAGGGGGTCTGTGTGTGCTCGCCCTGGTGGGCTGCAAAAAACGCCCTCTTCTCCACGGGTCGGCCTGCCTGCCTGGGCCCCGGCTCAGAAGTGCCACCTTGCTCACGGGCATCCGCCTAGCTTCAGGGCCCTCCGTCGGCTGGGAGGATAGAGCAATCAATCAATCGTATTTATTGAGCGCTTACTGTGTGCAGAGCACCGTCCGTGTGGAGTGGTATTGGAGGAGAAATGGTCCCTTAGAGGAAGTGTGTATTGGGGGCCAGGGGGTGGGGCGAATGGGCGATGCCAGTGTGTGGCTCTGCCAGTGTGTGGCTCTCCCAGTGTGGGACTAATGTGGGAGCTGTGACAGTGGCCAGTGTGCGGCAGTGCCGGTATGTGACAGTCAGTGTGGGGCAGGGCATGACTCTCTCTGTGTGTGATAATGTGGGATCTGTGCCAATGTGGAGTAGTGTGGGGCCTTGCTGCTCTGGTAGCTTTAAAAAATGCCCCAGACCCTGCTGTTGCCACCAAGTGTTGCCCAGGATTTCACCCTGATGGGGCAGCAACCTTCCTTCCTGGTCCTAGGTGTATTCTGAACTGGCTGGTCTTGAGGGGTGCCGTGGTGGCGTTTCAGGGGACGATAGAGGCCTCTGGGTTGGGAAAGGCTACCCTCGGGGGAGTGGAGCTCGGGCCTTTGGCCGCTCCCTTCAAAGAGGACCAGTCCCTGGGCAGGGAGGTGAGATCGCAGGCCTTCCCCCTGGGGTCTGTCACACAGTTGCCCTTCCTCAAAACCTTCCCCTGGCTCCTGTTGTCCCCCCAAAACAGGCATGATTCCCTTCCCAGGCTTAAAACCGGCTGACCCAACTTCACCTAACCGTGCCTCGCCCTTAACTCTCCCACCTCCGTCCACAACACTGTTCCCCACAGATCCCCCAGACCTCTCCTCCAAGCCTCCCCAAATCCCACCTCCTCAGACAGGCCTTCCCACGATTAACCCCTTCAGTCCCAACGCCCCGAGCCAATCCCTCAACTTCCTCAAGCCCCGTCTATATTCCAGCTCTTCCTCTGCCCTCGTATAATCAGTTGGGAAGTTACTTCTTCGGATTCCCTTATTTGTGAAAACGTTTACAGATGACTCCCCCATCAGAGCGTAAGCTCCTGGTGGACAGAGCACGTGTCCTGTGCTCCTGAGGCACTGTGCCCAACGTTGGGCCTAACGTAAGGCACCCAGAGGGTGGTCAGGCAGACGGGTGGCACCCGAGAAGGGGGCACCCCGTGCTGTTCAGTGTGGAAGGGCGGGTGCCTGCTGGAGGAGGTTGCCCGCAGGGCCCAAGCCCTCTGAGGATGCCCAGAGGATGTTCTCTGAGAAGCTCAGTGGAAAGAAGAGCCCGGGCTGGGAAGTCAGAGGTCATGGGTTCTAATCCCGGCTCAGCCAGTTATCGGCTGTGTGACTTTGGGCGAGTCACTTTCATTCAGTCAATCATATTTCCTGAGCACTTACTGCGTGCAGAGCACTGTACTAAGCAGCGTGGCTCAGTGGAAAGAGCACGGGCTTTGGAGTCAGAGGTCAGGGGTTCGAATCCCGACTCCGCCACACGTCTGCTGTGTGATCTTGGGCAAGTCACTTAACTTCTCCGGGCCTCAGTTACCTTATCTGTAAAATGGGGGTTAAGACTGTGAGCCCCACATGGGACAACCTGATCACCCTGTATCCTCCCCAGTGCTTAGAACAGTGCTTTGCACCTAGTAAGCGCTTAACAAATGCCAACATTATTATTATTATTATTCTCTGGGCCTCAGTTACCTCATCTGGAAAATGGGGGTTAAGACTGTGAGCCCCATGTGGGACAACCTGATCACTTTGTATCCTCCCCAGCGCTTAGAACAGTGCTTTGCACCTAGTAAGTGCTTAACAAATGCCAACATTATTATTATTATTATTCTCTGGGCCTCAGTTACCTCATCTGTAAAATGGGGGTTAAGACTGTGAACCCCACATGGGACAACCTGATCACTTTGTATCCTCCCCAGCGCTTAGAACAGTGCTTTGCACCTAGTAAGCGCTTAACAAATGCCAACATTATTATTATTATTATTCTCTGGGCCTCAGTTACCTCATCTGGAAAATGGGGGTTAAGACTGTGAGCCCCACGTGGGACAACCTGATCACTTTGTATCCCCCCAGCGCTTAGAACAGTGTTTTACACCTAGTAAGCGCTTAACAAATGCCAACATTATTATTATTATTATTCTCTGGGCCTCAGTTACCTCATCTGGAAAATGGGGGTTAAGACTGTGAGCCCCACATGGGACAACCTGATCACCCTGTATCCTCCCCAGCGCTTAGAACAGTGCTTTGCACCCAGTAAGCGCTTAACCAATGCCAATTATTATTATTATTACTAGTACAATTCGGCAACAGAGGCAATCCCGACCCACCACTTCTTCACTTCCCTGGGCCTCAGTGACCTCGTCTGTCAAATGGGGATGAAGAGCGGGAGCCCCACGTGGGGCAACCTGATCACCTCGTGTCCCCCCCCGGCGCTTAGAGCAGTGCTCTGCATGTAGTAAGCGCTGAACAAATACCATCATCGTCATGATTATTATGTTTGGCGGAGGCTGGCGGGGGGCAGGGGCAGGGGCAGGGGCAGGGACGAGGTCCGGGGCGGGGGCTGCGGGGGGAGAGAGGGAGCCTGTTCTGAGAGGAGTGGAGGAGCTGGGAGGGATCTGTGCTCACGGTTCCCCCCGCCGCCGCCGCCGCCGCCGCCGCCGCCGCCGCCGCCGCCTGCCGCGCCTTTCTCTGCTGCTGCAGCAGCTCCTTCACCGTCATCTTCACCCGGACGCCCTGATAGACCTTCGGCTTTTCTGCGGATAAACGAGGGAGGGTCAGTGAGTGAGGGGCGCGCCCCTGGGCAGACATTGGCACCGCAGAGGGGCACGGGCCGCGGTGCCCAGCCGGCCGGGGATCCCCCCCCCCACCACCCCAGGGATGCCCACTCGGACGCTCACCGAGGAAGGGGGGGGGGGGTCCCCGTGGCCCGGAGGGAAAAGGCCGGGCCCGGGGAGGGGGGTCCAAGCTCCCCTTCCCTCCTTTCCCTCCCCTCCCTTCCCCTCGGTGGGGTCCGTGGGGGCTCGGGCTGGGCTGACCCTTCCCCGGACCCCCTCCCCTTTGCCCCCCTTGCCCAATGTTGGGTAGGGACTGTCTCTCTAGGTTGCCAATTTGTACTTCCCAAGCGCTTAGTCCAGTGCTCTGCACAGAGTAAGCGCTCAATAAATCTGATTGATTGATTGATTCTCCTGTCCAGCAGCCGGGCCTCGTCCTCCTGCCGCCTCGCTTGTCCGTCTCCCTCCCCCTGGTACCCCCTGCCCCCCCTGCCACCCCTTCGCCCCCCCCGGCTCCTCGGGCCCTCCGGCCGGGCAGCCGCCGCCCGCGGCCTCCACGGACCAACTTGTATCTCCCAAGCGCTTAGTACAGTGCTCTGCACACAGTAAGCGCTCAATAAATACGATTGATTGATTGGTACAGTGCTAAGAGCTTAGTACAGTGCTAAGCGCTTAGTACAGTGCTCTGCACACAGTAAGCGCTCAAGAAATACGATTGATTGATTGATTGATTGAGGGCGGGGCCCCCCTCCTCCCCGGCCCCCTCGGAGCCGGGACCCCGTGGGCCCAGTCCCGGGGCCGTCGGCCACAAGGTCGCCTTTCCAGCGCTTCGCACATAGTAGGCGCTTAACAAATTCCGTCATTATTATTATTATCTGGCTTGGGCGGGGGTCCGCGGGGTGTGACCCCCTCGCGCGCCTTGGGCTCTTCTAGACTGTGAGCCCACTGTTGGGTAGGGACTGTCTCTCTATGGTGCCAACTTGGACTTCCCAAGCGCTTAGTACAGTGCCCTGCACACAGTAAGCGCTCAATACATACGATTGATTGATTCATTGATTCTCCCGCTCTCGGGGGGCACCAGCGCCGGAGCTGCTGGGCCCAAGCGAGGGGGGTCGCCCCACCAAGGCCGGGGTCCGGGCCCGGCCCCTCCAGTTGCCCCCCCGGGTGCCACTCGGAGCGGGATCTGCCCTGCCCTGCCCTGCCCTGCCCTGCCCAGCCGTGCCCTGCCCTGCTGGGCCCTGCCCCGCACTGACTCTGTCGTCTCCTCCTCTGTCCCGCAGGAAATTGGGGCTCCCGGGGGGTAGCGGCAGCGGCCCCCCCAGTTACCGGTCATCCTGCTGCAAGAGCCGCCGCGGAGTCGGTGGATGAGGCCGGGGACGCGTGGGATCAACCGGAGGAGCCTCCGCCTCCACCGGCACTCAGCCTCGGGGCCCGGCTGCCTCCTCAGCTGGGGGACGAGACCCGGCGACGTTTGGAGGTTTCGCGAAGCGCTCAGCCGCCCCGGCCCCGCCGCACCAGGAGGCACATCGAATTATTGTTTCATACCTTCGGGTATAGGTTTGAGTTTGGCTCCCTTCATGCCAAGTATTTAAAACCTCTAGAAACCCATGATTTGACAATCAATGATTGCGCGATACTTTCAATTTGAATATTCAAAGGCTTAACAAAATGGACTATCTTCGGCAGAAGCCCTGCTGCTGGGCACCTCACGGAGGGTCCCCGGGAGCAGGGGGCGAGGCGGCTGCTGCCCCCCAACCCCGCCTCGGCCTCGTTTCGGGCGTTTTGCCGGGCACCCCCCGAACGCGGCCGCGGTCTCCGAAGATGCTCCGTATTTCCGCCCGCGAGGTCCTCGTGGGGCCCGGAGCACCACGGGCCGCACCTTCACACCTCCCCGGGCCGTGGACCGCGGCCGTGGAGCCCCCTACGCCCTCGGCCCCCCGGCGGGGGCAGATCCCGGGCCGCGGCGGGTCGGGAGGCAAGGCGGCAGGCCGCCGGGAGCCCAACCGGGGGGCGGCCGGGCCCACCTGAGCAGCCCGGGCCCGGCCCGGCCTTCGCCGGCCTCTGGCCCGGCCGGCCCACGTGCCGGTGACCCTCCTACGGCCGTCCCGCCCTCTTCTAGTCCTCCCACGCTGCTTGCTCTTTCGGCCCAGGCTACCTGCCCAGAAAGGCCAGTCTCCCCTTCCAGTGGGGCCAGGGGCAGGCCTGTCCACGGTTCACTCACGGTAAGAGCCTCTGTGCCGGGAACGCTGCTTCCCTGGACCCCGTGATCCTGGCCAGCAGCCCCTCCTGCCTGACCCAAGGTTTCCTCTCGGCTGGGCGTGGCGGGTTCTGGCCCTGAGCGCTCCCGAAGGCTCTGTTCCCACCATCCCGGCTCAGGAGTGGACCAGGGCGGACCGGGGGAGACAGAGCCGGTCCCGGCAGAAGCGGGTGGGCCGCGCCGGACCCCGGCTATCCGTCCGGCCGGCCCTGGCTCCGGCCCGCACGCGGGGAGGCCTCAACCGCGACAGAGAAGCGAAACCGGGTGGTGGGGGTGGACCCGGGCCACCCCACCGTGGGATGGGCCACACCTCTGCATCTGGGGTGCTCTGGGCCCTCCTTGTGCTGGGGTTACGTTTCCCTTGAGCCTGAGGGAGGAAGTTGGCCGGGTTTTTCCCGCCCTCCCCCCAACCCCTGGGGTGGGCTTAGGGCCATCGTCATCGATCCTGGAGCGGACAGAGGCGGGGGATCGGTCGTGAGAGGAGGGTTCCTGTGACTCCCTCATCCCGAGCACTCCTCCCGCTTCCCTGACGGATGCCTGGCTGATGGGCAGAAGAGGCCTGAAACCAAGAGTCACGTAGCATCTCCTTTGGCTCAGGATTGGCCGTTTCCCTGCGGTGGAGGTCGAAGCCCAACCGGAGGGTGGGGTCGCCCTTGCTCGTCACGTGACCCCACGTCGAGTGCGGTGTCGGGGCGCGATAACTCGAAGCTGTTAGCGTCATCCCCAGACAGGCTCCAGACTCCAGGGAAAATGCCAGGGAGGCCGTGGCTTGAGGTTCGGCCTGGCCCATCCAGGCGTTTCCCTGCATTTCAGCCATTTCCTGCATCCCAGACCGCAGCGCCCGGAGAGGAGGAGGAACAGCCAGAGAGTCCGTCTGCCCAGCCGTGGCCGGGACCGCTCATGCGCCCGGCCGTGCCCGGAGGCCCAGGCGGCGCTGGGGGGCAGGGCAGTCCTTGCCAGCCTGTCCAGTCTCCGGGAGAGGTGACAGGCTGGCGTCGGGGGCTGCCACCCTAAAGGGGCTGCTAAGAGGACCCTGGGGGCAGGGGGGAGACTTTTCAGCCCTCGGAGGAGGCAAGCCACATGTGGCAACCGAAAGAAGATTCCTGCAAGAGAAGGAATCGCCGCTTCATATTGAAAATATTTATTAAGCTCCCGCCAGGTGTCGAGACCCGCAAGTAGCTGCTCCGGCACACACTTCCGGAACCAATGGAAGTGCGGTAAGTTTTGCCCCCGGGTCCCGCCTAGCCCCTCCCTTCCCCCCAAGCGTTGCCCCCCCACCCCACCACCCCTTGGTCTCCCTGACACCATGACCCCTTTAACTCACCTGGGCCCTTTCCGAGGACAGCTGGACTCTTTTATCGAAAGGGTTAAAATCCGTTTCTGTCCCAATTTTCAAGTTAAAAGAAGTCACTTGATTACAATAAACATTTAAAGTTTGTGTTCCCAACCTGAATGTGTTTTACCACAGTTCATGTCGCCCATTGCTCCTTTGTTGGTTTAGAAAACAGGCTTGGGAGGAGAAGCCAGTGTTAAAGACTGGTTTCTTCCAAGGAGAAGAGGAGGCCCTTCCCGAGCCCGTCCTCCTGAACGGGGCCTCTCCTGGCTGCCTGTAGTGCAGCCCGCCGGCCCGGCCGGTGGGGAAGAGCCTGGCCCCGGGCACCCGGCTCTCCCCCAGCCCCACCCACTCACCCGGCTAAAATCACTGAGCACCGCAGCCTCTTATACTGTTATAAACATCCTCTGTGATCCCGGAAGACGCCCCTAACGCCCACGTGAACCTCTGAGTGTGGATGTGGCCGGAGAGGCCCTGTGTGGGACCCCCCCACTCCGACGGGCCTGGCCTAGCTGTCATATTGGTCCTTGGCAATGCCTGGAGCCCTTTTCGCTTCTGGACGCTCCGTCTCTCGATCCCCGCAAATTTTCTTTTCCACTCCCCAGGAGCTACCCCTTTCCGGCGGCAGCGCCAGTCTGTCCTTAGCAGCCGACGCCCAGCTTTCAGCGAGGGCTCGGACGCTTTTGCGCGTCTGGGGTTGGGGAGGTAATTTTTTTGCTAAACTTATCGTTCTCCCTGGGCGATCTGCCCCTGGGTAACACCTCGCCTCCCGTGCGTTCGTCGTTCCGGAATGCCGTCGGCCCAAAGGTGACCACCGCATCCAGCAGCTTCCCCGTGCTCTATGAGGCACAGGTCCCTCCTCCTTCCGGCCAGCCCGACTGCCGCCCTCAGAGACCTAAGGGGAGTCGCGACGTCGCCCGTGCGGTCGCTCCGTCAGGTGAGGCGTGAAAGACCGAGCAGCTGGTAGCGCGAAAGGAGCGGAGCCAAGACTCTGGGTTTCTCCTCTTGTCCGGCAGCGGGAGTTGCGACGGGATTGATTGATTGACCGATTGATGGACTCCTGAAGGCAAGTAAGTGACCGACCGGCTTCGGCTGCCTCTCCCTCTGACAGCGGGTGCCTCTGGGAGGTGACCTGACTTTCTTTTTGTTGGTTAGCCTGGGGAGTGGGGCCCGAACGGGAAACGAGGAGAACGGGGAAGAGAGGAGTCAGTCGATCGTATTTATTGAGTGCGTACTGTGTGCAGAGCACCCTACTGAATGCTTGGGAGAGTCCAATATAACAATAGAGCAGGCACAGTCTGTGTGCAGAACAAGCTTACAGTCTAGAGAGGGAGAGAGATGGTAATGTAAATAAATAAAGTTACAGATATGTACCTAAGTACTGTGGGCCTGGGAGGGGGAATAAACAAGGGAAGCTAGTCAAGGTGACGCAGAAGGGAATGGGAGAAGAGGAAAGAAGGGCTTAGTCAAGGAAGGCCTCTTAGTGGAAATGTGACTTCAACAAGGCTTTGAAGTGGGGGAGAGTAGTTGTCTGCCGGATAGGAAGAGGGAGAGCGTTCCTTTCCAGAGGCGGGACGTGGGTAAGAGGTCGGTGGCGAGATAGACGTGATTGAGGTACCGTGAGAAGGTCGGCACTAGAGGAGTGAAGTGTGCAGGCTGGGTTACAGTAGGAGAGTAGCGAGGTGCGGTAGGAGGGGACAAGGGGATTGAGGGCTTTAAAGGAGGGACAGCAGGTAGTTTGTGTCACTTGGAGATGGATGCTATCCGGTCCTTCAGGGATCCGCCTGGCGCGCCACTCTGAGCCAGTCCCTCGGGGTGGGGGGCTGCCCTGGGTGACTCCGGCTGGTCTCCGGGAAAGACGTGATCCGGGAATGGGTTGAAAGTCAAATCTGAAGGGGTGGACTGAGTGAGGACTCGAAAACTCAGTGGAGCCAGGAGTCGCAGCCTTCAGTCTCCTCCTCGCCTCCTCATATCCCACTGACTCGCCACCTCCCCCATAAAGCGGGCTGGTTGGTTTCGGTTATTCATTTTGGGGCTCCCTCCACGCTGTCTAACAGCGGTGACGACCACCCCGGCATTCCTGCTGTATCTGGACAGCCCAGCATGTCAGTCTGCCTCTGGGACATCTCCTGATTGGTGGCCCAGTGGTACCTCAAACTCAACGTGCCCAAAATGGAAGTCATCATCTTCTCTCTCAAATCCGCCCTCCCGGCCTCACTTTCCCATCCCTCCATCGACATCACTGCCCGTTGTCCCCGGTTCGGAAACCCACGACCTTAGTGCCATCCTCATCTCTTTGATCGGACAGTCGGCACAGACTAACGGAAAGAGTCTGAGCCTGGAAATCCGAGGAAGTGGGTTCTAATCCTGGCTCTGGTGCTTGTTTGCTGGGTGACCTTGGGCAAGTCATGTCACTTCTCTGGGCCTCAGTTACCTCATCTGTAAAATGGGGATTAAAGCTGTTAGTCTCATGTGGGACGTGGTCCGTGTCCAGCCCGGTCTTCTTGTCTCTGCCTCAGCGCTCAGTACAGTGCCTGGAAAATACTAAGTGCTTAACCGAGACCATAAAAAAAATCAATCAGTGGTATTTACCACATGCTTACTGGGCTCAGAGCACTGCGCCAAGTGATCGAGAGAGTACAGTACAATAGAATCAGCAGGCCCAATCCCTCTCACGGGGAGCAGACACTATAGATGGGGAGGTGGACCTAAAAAAAATAACAGCGAGGGGAAATGGCAAAGTCTAAGGAGATCGATGTAAGTGCAGTGGTAACAAGATCAAGTACAGGTCTAAGTGCAAAGGTGTTGCAGAAGGGGGAGGGAATATAAGAAAGGAGGGCTTAGCTGGGTAAGACCTCTTGAAGGAGATGGGATTTTAGGGTGGCGGTGAATGTGGGGAGAGGGAGAACCCTGCAGTTAAACTCTCCCATTCCGTCTTCTGCCAAATCCTGTGTCTCCCCCAACCTCCCTTTCCTTTCTGGCCAAATAACCACCCCCTGGGCCCGAGCCCTTGCCGTTTCACAGTTAGACCCCATGACGGCTTCCTCACCTATCTCCCTGCCTCTGGCCTCCCTTGGGCCCCGGTCTGTACTCCGCCCCGCTGCACGGGTCACCTTGAAGCATCGCTCCACACGCATTCCCTCTGCTCCTCAAAAACTTCCCATGGACACCCATCTCTAGGGGCCGTCGGTTTCAAGGTCGCCCACCTGATCTCCCCGTCTTACATATCTGTGTCCAACCTGATGATCTTGTAGCTATCCGAGCACTTGATACAGTGCTTGGCGTACAGTCAGCGCTTAGCGGACAGCACCATCTTTGTTCTATCTGCCCTCCTCATCGGGTCCTCCCCAGCTCACACTCTCTCGTGACTTATCCAGAGCTCTCTTGTCTAACTGCCCCTCGCTCTCACCTCTCCCGTCTCCGTCCCCCGGCTCGTGTTCTTCCCTCGGGCCGGAACTTTCCTCGGACCTTGGCCGCTTCTGCCGGTCCCCAGCTCTCCCTGTTTTCAGAGCCCTCCTAAAATCTCACCTCCTCCAGGAAAGCTTCCCCGAATAATTTACAACCCCCTAGTTGTGTCATTCTCCCAACCAGCCTTAGCACTGCTTCGCTGTTTCTTATTCCTCTCCCCAGCACTCAGGGAGGTATTTGGATTTTCATTTGTGTATTGAATTACCCTGCTATTTTATCCTCCTCTATTTGAGCTACTTCCTGTTACAATCTCCCAAGCACATTGTAAGGAATTTTGTTCTTTGTGTTTCCCTCCATAGACTGTGAGCTCTTTGAGAGCAGGGAACCCACATCTTGTTTCTGTGATACTTCCCCAGGCATTTGGGAGAGAGCCTTGCACTTGGTGAGTGCTCAATAAATGATGATGATGATGGTATTTGTTAAGCGCTTACTATGTGCAAAGCACTGTTCTAAGTGCTGGGGGGGAATGAGATGATCAAGCTGTCCCACGTGGGGCTCATATCTTCATCCCCATTTTACAGATGAGGGAACTGAGGCTCTGAGAAGTTAAGTGACTTGCCCAAGGTCACACAGCAGACATGTGGCAGAGTCGGGATTCAAACCCATGACCTCTGACTCCAAAGCCCGTGTTCTTTCCACTGAGCTACGCTGCTTCTCTGATTCAATAAATGCAATAAATTCAATAAATGGCATTCAATAAATGCCACTGATTGACTGATGGATGGACCATACCTGCTTGCTTCCCCCCATTGGGTCGCAAGCTCCTCAAGGGCAGGAAGTGTATTTCTTATCACGTGCTCTCAAGCATGGAGCGTGTGTGTGTGTGCGCGCACGTGCTCGCGTGCATGTGTGTGTTTATGTGTTGCAGTGGGAAATCCTTGTGTTCTGATTTGCACCTGCTAGGCCAGTCCCAGAGAGGCACTAGTGTGTGACGAGGGAGCCCGGTGTCACAGCAGGACATCTGGTCCCCCAGCTCCGGCCAGGACGTAGGGAGCCTCACAGCCCGACTTCTGGCTAACCTGGAGCTCCCCTTGGCCAGAGGTGATGGTGGGACTGATCAAGAGGAGTGAGTTGGAGAGGTCTAGGCCGTGCCCTTCCGCCTCCTGCTCTGATGGGGGTGGCTTCCCGGTTCCCTCGCAAGCAGCCGGGTGGTGGTCGTGGTGGTGGAGGGAAGGAAGGAAGGAAGAAAGGAGAGTCGGGAATTGGGGAAGAGGGGCTCTGTGACCAGGGTGAACTTTCAGACACCTGGCTGAAGGGACTCTGGGATTTTTTTGTCCCAATGGAGCATTTGATTTGAGAGTCACGACCCCCGTGTCGGTGAAGACCTTCCTTATCGCCTCCCCCGGCCTGCATCACCTCATCGCCCGTCTGAGCTCCGGGCTTTGGGTGGTGGGCTTGGCATGGCGGTGCCGAATGAACGTACAAAGCCTTCCTGTGGTCTCCTGAGGGTGCTTCGATGGTGGTTACTGAAGTCGTCCGTTGGTTCGTTGGGTTTTGTTCTTTCCTTTCATCCTGGACCTTTTCCTTTCCAGTTCTCTACTCCTCCTCGCCCTAACTGAAACATGGCTGTCGTCGGACGACACGGTCTCTTCTGCTGCTCTCTGCAGTGCAGGCCTCTTCTTCTCCCACTCCCCCAGACTCACTGGAAAAGGAGGAGGTGTCGGTTTCCTTCTCGCCCCCCAATGTCGCTTTCGCACTATCCCTCCTCCCCCTTCCCTTTCCCTCCCCTCCTTTGAAGCCCACATTATTCGCCTCTACCACCCCCTCCAGATTCTTGTAGCCGTCATCTACCGCCCTCCGGGCCCCACTTCCAACTTCTTTAACGACTTTGACCCCTTCCTCACATTCCTTCTCTCCTTCTCCATGCCCACTCTGATCCTTGGAGACTTCAATATCCACATGGATATCCCTAACGACTCCTCTGCCGCCCGCCTTCTATCTCTCCTTGACGCTGCCAACCTCTTCCTCCACCCCACCTCACCCACTCACCAACTTGGTCATACCCTCGACCTCATCATCTCCTACCGCTGCACTGTGTCCACCCTCACCAACTCTGTGATCCCTCTCTCTGATCATAATCTTCTCACCTGCCTCCTCACTCACACTCCTTTCCCCTGTAAATCCGTATTACTCCCTCACAGAGATCTCCGCTCTCTGGACCCCACCCATCTTTCGGAACGCCTCACACCCCACCTCGCCGCCCTCTCCTCTCTACCCAGTCTTGATGATCAGATTACTGCTCTCAACTCTACCCTTTCTACTCAGCTAGACTCGCTCGCTCCCCTTTCCCTTCGCCGCTCTCGCACCACTAACCCACAGCCCTGGATCACTGCCACTGTCCGCCTCCTTCGCTCTTATGCTCGAGCTGCCGAACGCTGCTGGCGAAAGTCTAAACACCATGCCAACCTCGTTCACTTCAAGTTTATCCTTTCCTGCCTTAACTCAGCCCTCTCTTCTGCCAGACAAAACTATTTCTCCTCCCTTATTGACACCCATGCCCATCACCCCCGCCAGCTCTTCCGTACATTCAACTCCCTTCTCAGGCCCCCGGTTCCTCCCCCTCCTCCTTCCCTCACCCCCAACGATCTGGCCTCCTACTTCATTAACAAAATTAAATCCATCAGGTCCGACCTCCCCAAAGTCTCTTCCCCCCTTTCTCCAACCCCCCGGCTCTCAACATTCTCTGCTACTCTCCCATCCTTCCCAGTGGTATCCTCAGAGGAACTCTCCTCCCTCCTCTCAAGTGCTACTCCGGCCACCTGTGCTTCTGACCCCATTCCCTCTCATCTTATGAAATCTCTCGCTCCATCCCTTCTCCCCTCCTTAACTTCCATCTTCAACCGCTCACTCTCCACTGGTTCCTTCCCCTCTGCCTTCAAACATGCCCATGTCTCTCCCATCCTAAAAAAACCCTCTCTTGACCCCACCTCACCTTCTAGTTATCGTCCCATATCCCTCCTACCATTCCTTTCCAAACTCCTTGAACGAGTTGTCTACACGCGCTGCCTAGAATTCCTCAACAACAACTCTCTCCTCGACCCCCTCCAGTCTGGCTTCCGTCCCCTTCATTCCACGGAAACTGCGCTCTCAAAGGTCACCAATGACCTCCTGCTTGCCAAATCCAACGGCTCATACTCTGTCCTAATCCTCCTCGACCTCTCAGCTGCCTTTGACACTGTGGACCACCCCCTTCTCCTCAACACGTTATCTGACCTTGGCTTCACAGACTCCGTCCTCTCCTGGTTCTCCTCTTATCTCTCCGGTCGTTCTTTCTCAGTCTCTTTTGCAGGCTCCTCCTCCCCCTCCCATCCTCTTACTGTGGGAGTTCCCCAAGGTTCAGTGCTTGGTCCCCTTCTGTTCTCAATCTACACTCACTCCCTTGGTGACCTCATTCGCTCCCACGGCTTCAACTATCACCTCTACGCTGATGACACCCAGATCTACATCTCTGCCCCTGCTCTCTCCCCCTCCCTCCAGGCTCGCATCTCCTCCTGCCTTCAGGACATCTCCATCTGGATGTCCGCCCGCCACCTAAAGCTCAACATGTCGAAGACTGAGCTCCTTGTCTTCCCTCCCAAACCTTGTCCTCTCCCTGACTTTCCCATCTCTGTTGACGGCACTACCATCCTTCCCGTCTCACAAGCCCGCAACCTTGGTGTCATCCTCGACTCCGCTCTCTCAATCACCCCTCACATCCAAGCCGTCACCAAAACCTGCCGGTCTCAGCTCCGCAACATTGCCAAGATCCGCCCTTTCCTCTCCATCCAAACCGCTACCCTGCTAATTCAAGCTCTCATCCTATCCCGTCTGGACTACTGCACTAGCCTTCTCTCTGATCTCCCATCCTCGTGTCTCTCTCCACTTCAATCCATACTTCATGCTGCTGCCCGGATTATCTTTGTCCAGAAACGCTCTGGACATATCACTCCCCTCCTCAAAAACCTCCAATGGCTACCGATCAATCTGCGCATCAGGCAGAAACTCCTCACCCTGGGCTTCAAGGCTCTCCATCACCTCGCCCCCTCCTACCTCACCTCCCTTCTCTCCTTCTACTGCCCAGCCCGCACCCTCCGCTCCTCCACCACTAATCTCCTCACTGTACCTCGCTCTCGCCTGTCCCGCCATCGACCCCCGGCCCACGTCATCCCCCGGGCCTGGAATGCCCTCCCTCTGCCCATCCGCCAAGCTAGCTCTCTTCCTCCCTTCAAGGCCCTCCTGAGAGCTCACCTCCTCCAGGAGGCCTTCCCAGATTGAGCCCCTTCTTTCCTCTCCCCCTCGTCCCCCTCTCCATCCCCCCGCCTTACCGCCTTCCCCTCCCCACAGCACCTGTATATATGTATATATGGTTGTACATATTTATTACTCTGTTTATTTATTTATTTATTTATTTTACTTGTACATTTCTATCCTACTTATTTTATTTTGTTGGTATGTTTGGTTCTGTTCTCTGTCTCCCCCTTTTAGACTGTGAGCCCACTATCGGGTAGGGACTGTCTCTATGTGATGCCAATTTGTACTTCCCAAGCGCTTAGTACAGTGCTCTGCACATAGTAAGCGCTCAATAAATACGATTGATTGATTGATTGATTGATTCCGCATTGTCTCCGAGCAGGACTGGAGCTGAGGCGTTTGACGGTCTTATGAGACCGGGCAAGACTCTGGAATGTGTAAGTGCTGCCCACGCTGCCCCTACCGAGGGGAAGACCGAGCCATCCGGGGGTGGGCAATCGAAGGCCCGAGGACGTGGAGCAGGAGTGAGGCCTCTGAGACGGCTGGCAGGAGGGTGGGAGAGGCCGTTGGCCAGTTTCAGACTGAGGGGCGAAATGCCCGGGTCTCCCCGGTTTGAAGAGGTGAGAGTCGGCATGGGCGCGATTGAAAGAGTGAGGCCCCAGTGGCCCCGAGCCCCACGGCGAGAGGGTCGGGGCCCACCTGAAGGCCGGGAACCGAGAGGTGTAGGAAAACAAAAAGAGAAACTTTTTATGGCAGCAGGTGCCCCAGACTCCTCTCAGCTCTCAACTCACATCCGATACCCTGCCGAGTCCCTCTAGGCCTCCCTCGGTGGGCGTCTCCCAGATCTGCTCCTTCCTCTCCCTGCGAGCCGCTCCCACCCTGGTCCGGGCTCTGGTTGTATCACGACAGCCTCCTCACCGGCTTCCCCGCCACCAGCTCTCCCCCTGCTCCAATTCACACTCCAGGCTGCGGCCGCCGCCACAGTCGTCTGCCCGAAGCATCGCTCGGCCCACAGATCTCTTCTTCAAACCTGACATTGGCTTCCTATCTCCTGCCACATTCAGCAAAACTTCCCGAGTTTCGGCTTTGAGGTTCTCCACCGTCTTTCCCCGCTTTAATAATAATAATGAAGGTATTTATTAAGCGCTTACTATGTGCAAAGCACTGTTCTAAGCGCTGGGGAGGTCACAAGGTAATCAGGTTGTCCCACGGGGGGGCTCACAGTCTTCATCCCCATTTTACAGATTAGGTAACTGAGGCCCAGAGAAGTGAAGTGACTTGCCCAAAGTCACGCAGCTGACAAGTGGCGGAGTTGGGATTTGAACCCATGACCTCTGACTCCAAAGCCTGGGCTCTTTTCACCGAGCCACGCTGCTTCTCTATTTTACCTACCTGCTCCTTTTCCCCGCCCCTACCAGTCTAGTCCTCCTTAGTCTCAACCCTCCCGCCTCCCGCGCTGTTCCCCCTGGCTCAGAATTCCCCTCCCTCTCGAGTCTGACAGACCACAGCCCTCCCCATATTCAAAACCCTTTTCCACGTTAATAAAGGAATACTACCACTATTCACCTAACCAGCCTTCTCCCATTAACTTCCCAGCACTCTAAGACACATGAACCCCTCAGCCAACTCTAGCGTGTAGGCAGTTACTTCTATCGATCCTCAGCACTGGCACATATATGTTTAATCAACTGTACATTAGATTGTTTAGACTACTCCAGTTGTAAATATTTTTAGGTGATACCCCCTCCCCACCCAATTAGAGCATAAGCGTGTTGTGGGCAAAGTGGCCTCTGAGAAAATGCTTCTATTACTACTACTGCTGCTACTACGAGTACTAGTGTGACTAGTACTTTGGTGTCCCACAGAGAACTGTGCAGCCTGCAAAGATCCATGGGTCTGCAAAGGGTTTGGCCTAGATTGTTCCCTGCCGAGAGCGCTCCTTTCAGGGAAATGAGAAGGGAGCCAGGGCCAGAGGTTAGTCCAGTGGCGGTGCACTTGGGTGTCCTGGATGTCTACCAGCCTGCTTTCCCTCGCAGCCCTCTGGTGCCCCTGCCCCTGGTGCTCAGGGTGGTGTTTCTTGGTTTGTTCCGCTCACCCGAACGTGCCGAGGAGCTCCGGACCACCCCGGAGTGCCCTGCTCCTTTGTAGATGGGAGATCCTATTCAATTGGACCTCTTTTCAACGCTGGAGTTGGGTCCTGTGCTCTGTCTTCTCTGAAAGAGTGAGGCAACTATCAAACCAGCACTGACTTTGCCAAAGGCATGATCTGCACAGGAGCAGGAATGTTAGTTATTTATTGAAGGTCTGGTATGTGCTGAGCACCGACCTAAGCCTCGGGAGAGAGTCCCTATGTGAGAACTAGAAAATGGGCATGATATCTGTGATCCTTTAGCTCCCTGGGCCACTGAGGGATGGTGGTGGTGGTGGCGGTGGTCTCCTCCATGGAGGAGAGGGTTTGTGAGGGTGTGTGGGGGGAATCCTTTGTTTTAGGAGAGGGTGGTTGTAGGAGTGGTCTCGCACATTGAGGAAAGGGTTCGTGTGTGTGTGTGTGTGTGTGTGTGTGTGTGTGGTGGGGGGGTTGTTGGAGGGGGATGGGACACCATTTTAGGAGCGGGGTCAGGGAATTTGTCCATGCCACCCTCCAGCCACAGAGTGCACCACTCCTGTCCTCCCGACCACCCTACGGCGGGCACGTGGGCAGCTGTGTATGGAACCCTCTCAACGTTGAAGAAGCGGCCTGGTCGTGAATGGGCATCACACTCTCGCTCAGTACGCCCTGCGGCATTCATACGGCCCCCAGATCCCGGGCCCATCCTCCCTGGGCCAGGTCGGAGGGTCGTGCAGGGGGGCGGCCTCGGCAGATTCGTCCGGAGAGAGCTGCATAGCCTTGGGGGCGAGGTCACCGCTCAGTGCCATGAAAGAGGTCAGTGGGTAGGCCGGGCTGCCAGGGCACCCCGGGGCTGAGTGGACATCCTCCAGGTTGTGGCGGGCATAGCCCTGAGCCCCCGCCAGGGCCGGGCCCCAGCTCGAACTCCTGGAGTGGGAGGGGGCTCCAGCCTCAAGGGGCGAGAGGCAGCTGGGACTGGTCGACAGGGTCTGCAGGGGATCCAAGGGTACCGTGTCCTTCTGGCTCAGGCTGTCGGGTGCCATCTGGTCCCACGAATCTCTCTGAGGAGGAGAAGAGTGTCGCTCTTAGGAAGTGTTGGGGGTGGCCAAGGGCTGGTATGTTGGGGTGTGTGTGTGTGTGTGTGCGCGTATGTGTGTGTGTCGGGGGTTGGAGGGTGCTTGGTGCGGTAGGAGGAGCGAGTTGTCGGGCCAGGGTCCCGGGGGCGGGGGGAAGGGAGGGAGTGTGGGCAATACAGATCTGGGAAAGGGAGAGTAGGGTCACTCCTCTGCCCTGGTCTCCCCCTTTGTTGTTGTCTCATGCTGTCAAGTTGTATCTGAACCATAGTGAGGTCATGGACACATCTCTCCCAGAATGCCCCAATTCCATCTGCATTCGTTCTGGCAGTGGATCCATAGAGTTTTCTTGGTAAACTCTAAGACACTTCGGGTGGTTTACCATTGCCTCCTTCTGCGCAGTAAACAAGTCTCTGCCCTCAACTCTCTCCCAGGCCGCCGCTGCCCAGCCCGGGTGAGTTTCGACTTGTAGCAGATTGCCTTTCACTCGCTAGCCACTGCCCGAGTTAGGAATGGATTGGGTATCATCAATCGTATTTATTGAGCGCTTACTATGTGCAGAGCACTGTACTAAGCGCTTGGGTATGCCTCCCCTTGACTCGCCCTCCTGTAGTCGAGACCAGTAGAGTAGTGGAAACTCTCCAGGTGGGACCCTGAGAGGGCAGTGTCCCCCTTGGGAACCTGGTTATCTTATATCTACCCCAGCACTTAGTACAATGTCTGGCACATAGTAAGCGCTGAACCAGTTCCACGTTTGTTGTTGATTCTACTTATTATTTTGAGGAGCTCCAGGGTCCACGGACCCCTGCGGCTTGGGATCATCTCTGCCCCCTGGAACGCCCTGTACCTCGTCTGAATCTGGGCACAGTGGTGCACACAGGGGGTGAAGGAGGATCCCCCTCTCCTGGGCCGAGTCTCCACGGTCTGGCCACCCAACACGAGCAACGAGAGTCCCTGCTCTCGACACGTACTCCTCACCTCCAACTGAGTGCTCCGTTTGTGCCTTCTTTCAGGTCTGGCGGGCGCCATCAGGTGCCGAGGCAGACCGGGGGTCCCTGGGGGCTCCCCAGGCACCGCTGTGGTGGGATCCCAAGTAGACCAGAGGCTTCATCCAAGCCCCCGTCCCTTCCTTCCTTTCTTATACACTGGTGGGGTGGGGAATCAGGGGACAGAACCGGGCGCCCCAGGAAGAGGAGGAGAGGGGGAGTCTGGGGCGGTCCAGAGTGCGAGAGTATGGGGGTGTCCCCTCAGATCTTGCAGGAGCACGTGCGGATACTCACAAAGAGGAGGTGGGTGGAGTCGCTGGGGAAGTGTGGCGGCAGGAGGGGAGGCAGGGACGAAGCGCCGAAGAGCGAACCGGAGGCGGGGGTCAGGGCCGTCGGGTGATAGTCTCCGTAGGGCTCGGCGAAATAAGGGTCCAGGCCGGGCGGGTAGCCTTGGGCTGTGGAGGGTTCTCCCGGAAAGGCCTTGGCCAGAGCTGGAACGTAGGCCTCGCTGGAAAATGGTTTCGTGCTGTGGAGGTCTGAGTCGGATAAAAAAGATCTTCTGATGCCATGGTGACCCGACCCAGCAAGGGAACCTGCGCCTTTTTAAGATGATGTTGAAAACAGAGGAATAAAAGTTAACACACACACACAGTCTGGCCTAGTCTTCTGTGAATGGCTTTTCTCTCAGGGACCGTTGGTCCCCCAGCCACCCCCCTTCTGGCCTAGGAGAGTCCTCTTGGGAGCATGCCCCGACCCTTCACGCTCTTCTGGAAGCAGTAGAACTGCTTGTATATATGTATGTATGTTTGTACATATTTATTACTCAATTTATTTATTTTACTTGTACATATCTATTCTATTTATTTTATTTTGTTAGTATGTTTGGTTTTGTTCTCTGTCTCCCCCTTTTAGACTGTGAGCCCACTGTTGGGTAGGGACTGTCTTTATATGTTGCCAACTTGTACTTCCCAAGCGCTTAGTACAGTGCTCTGCACACAGTAAGCGCTCAATAAATACGATTGATTGATTGATTGATTGCTCAACTGTACCTTGACCCGGATTGGCCCCAGGATAGATGAGTGAGTGACTGTAGCCTGGACTGTGCGGAGCAGCCCTGACCTGGGTCTGGTGTCGGTCCCCTGATAGATGACTTGTACATATTTCCTATTCTATTTATTTTATTTTGTTAGTAGGTTTTGTTTTGTTGTCTGTCTCCCCCTTCTAGACTGTGAGCCTGTTGTTGGGTAGGGACAGTCTCTATATGTTGCCAACTTGTACTTCCCAAGTGCTTAATACAGTGCTCTGCACACAGTAAGCGCTCAATAAATACAACTGAATGAATGAATGAATGAATGACTTAGGGGCTGTAGGCTGGGCAGTGCGGGCGGCCCCGACCCAGATGCTCTGTTGGCTTTCGGGCCATGAGAATCACCCCCATCCCTTCTCTGTCCCATTCCTCTGAGGCTAGGCCAACCTTCTGGTGAGGTGGGCCAGAGAGAGACCTGGGTTATCCAGCCTTCCCTGGTGGGGGGCGATCCCCAGTGAGCAGGCCTCACCGCCCCCCGGATGGCTCTCCATCACCTCGCCCCCTCCTACCTCACCTCCCTTCTCTCTTTCTCCAGCCCAGCCCGCACCCTCCGCTCCTCTGCCGCTAATCTCCTCACTGTGCCTGGTTCTCGCCTGTCCCGCCGTCGACCCCTGGCCCACGTCCTCCCCCTGGCCCGGAATGCCCTCCCTCCCCACACCCGCCAAACTAGCTCTCTTCTTCCCTTCAAGGCCCTACTGAGAGCTCACCTCCTCCAGGAGGCCTTCCCAGACTGAGCCCCTTCCTTCCTCTCCCCCTCGTCCCCCTCTCCATCCCCCCGTCTTACCTCCTTCCCTTCCCCACAGCATCTGTATATACGTATATATATTTGTACATATTCATTACTCTATTTATTTTACTTGTACATATCTATTCTATTTATTTTATTTTGTTAATATGTTTGGTTTTGTTCCCTGTCTCCCCCTTCTAGACTGTGAGCCCACTGTTGGGTAGGGACTGTCTCTCTATGTTGCCGACTTGGACTTCCCAAGCACTTAGTCCAGTGCTCTGCACACAGTAAGCGCTCAATAAATACGATTGATTGATTTACTTGTACATATCTATTCTATTTATTTTATTTTGTTAGTATGTTTGGTTTTGTTCTCCCTCTCCCCCTTTTAGACTGTGAGCCCACTGTTGGGTAGGGACTGTCTATGTTGCCAACTTGGACTTCCCAAGCGCTTAGTCCAGTGCTCTGCACACAGTAAGCGCTCAATAAATACGATTGATTGATTTACTTGTACCTATCTATTCTATTTATTTTATTTTGTTAGTTTGTTTGGTTTTGTTCTCCGTCTCCCCCTTTTAGACTGTGAGCCCACTGTTGGGTAGGGACTGTCTCTCTATGTTGCCAACTTGGACTTCCCAAGCGCTTAGTCCAGTGCTCTGCACACAGTAAGCGCTCAATAAATACGATTGATTGATTGATTGATTGAGTCGGGAGATGCGGCCCCGGGCTCGTCCCCGGCGTTGGCTGGTCCCGTGCCGCTGCTGCCCTCTCGTGGCCAAGCCTCTCAGCAAGATTTCCCGGAATGAAAGCTCGGGACGGGATGGCCGGTGGTCATCTTTCGTCCAGAGCCGACTTCCTTCTCTCCTCCCTCCAGGGAAGGATGTGGATTACAGATCCAGCCGTAGCGGTCAGGGTGCAAGTCACTTTTTTTTGGATTCTGTACTTTGTAAGTGCTTACTATGTGGCAAGCGGAGTGGCTCAGTGGCTCTGCACACAGTAAGCGCTCAATAATAATAATAATAATGGCATTTATTAAGCTCTTACTATGTGCAAAGCACTGTTCTAAGCGCTGGGGAGGTTACAAAGTGATCAGGTTGTCCCTCGGGGGTCTCACAGTCTTAATCCCCACTTTACAGATGAGGGAACTGAGGCACTGAGAAGTTAAATGACTTGCCCAAAGGCACACAGCTGACAAGTGGCGGAGCCGGGATTTGAACCGATGACCTCTGACTCCAAAGCCCGGGCTCTTTCCACTGAGCCACGCTGCTTCTCTAATAAATACGATTGATGATGATGATGATGAAAGAGCACGGGCTTTGGAGTCAGAGGTCATGGGTTCAAATCCCAGCTCCGGCAATTGTCAGCTGTGTGACTTTGGGTAAGTCACTTAACTTCTCTGGGCCTCAGTTCCCTCATCTGTAAAATGGGGATTAAGACTGAGCCCCACGTGGGACAACCTGATCACCTTGTAACCTCCCCAGCGCTTAGAACAGTGCTTTGCACATACTAAGCACTTAATAAATGCCATCATTATTATGGCAGCTTGACAGTGGGCTCTCAACATATTCGATCAGTGCCACCCCTACTTCTGGCTGGTGGTGCCTAGCGCACTGCGTGCCTTAGCCCAGGGGGTGTGCAGGGAGTTGGCAGGGGGGCCCTCAAGAAGCCTCATCCTCATCATCATCATCATCATCATCAATCGTATTTATTGAGCGCTTACTGTGTGCAGAGCACTGTACTAAGCGCTTGGGAAGTACAAATTGGCAACATATAGAGACAGTCCCTAGCCAACAGTGGGCTCACAGTCTAAAAGGGGGAGACAAAACCAAACAGACCCTCTCTTATCTACGCCCTGGCCGGGGGAGCCGGACCGCTCCCGCCCCCGGAGCCCTCAAGGGGAAGGAGAGGCTGACCGGGCCTGAGTGGTTTCAACGTTGCTGTGCCTGGGAGCTGGGGGCTGGCCCCGTTAGCCTCCCTCACTTGCCCCTGTGCTAGACTCCTCCAAGTCTGAAGTGAAGTGGGTGGGAGCAGGGTGGAGAGAGTTCAGCTGGCTGGCAGGCTGAGTTGGTAGGTGCGTGGGTGAGTTCAGGGACACCAACCCATTGAGGGCCCTATGGTTTTGGACTCAGCTGCACCGAGGAGTGGGAAGGAGCCGGTAGGTTTGGTAAGGCAGGCCGGGGTGTGAATTGAGGCCGAGGTCTGTGGGAGCTGGGGAAGAGGCCTAGTGGATGGAAGCTGGCCTCTACCTGCCCGGGATCTTCCGGGGCCCAGTGGCCTCTGCCCGCCCGGGGTCCTTCACTGCCCAGCAGTGGCAAGGAGTTAAGGTGAGAGTCCGTGTGTCAGCAGAACCCAGCTGCTTGCCGACTGGATGTCAACCTGAGGGAATTAGCCTCCTGGCTCCTGCTTTCCTTCAGTTCGAGCCTGGGGATCGTATGTTAGGGTTCGTCGCGATGTCGTTCCCTCTGCTCTGGGACTTCCCAAATCCTGCGGCTCGGCTGTGTCTGGGCGGCTGCCTTTCCGTGCCTTGGCGGGGAAGAGGCTACCCTCCCCGAAGAAGGTTGCCACAGTGGAGTGGCCAGCAGGCTGGGGTGGGGTCAGGGAAGGCTCAGGGAAGAATTGGATGTCCCAGGGGCAGCAGCCTCAGCTCTGATCACCGGCAGGTGGATCAATGGGTATGATGATGGGCCAGTAGATTGGCATACTTCGGGGAGGGCAGCATCTCTTCCTGGTCTCCAAGCCAGTGACCGACGGTGGGACCGTGGAGTGGGGTGAGACTGTAGAGAAGACTCTTAAGAGCTGGGGAAGCTGAGAGGTTTGTTTTGCCGCGGGCCTTGCTGTGCTGGGAAGCTCTTCTCATGCTGCTGTTGCCGTGCTGTAGCAGCTATGGTGAAATGGGGCTACTGGCCCTCCTCGCCACTCTCTGGAAAGGCTCAGGCCCCCAGTTGGCACTCTTTGTCCCTCTACAGAATGGCTTGGGCCCCCAGCTGGCCCTCATCAGCCCTCTCAGTAACACCTCAACTTCTGGCCAGCCTTCCTCATTACTTTCTGGAATGGCCTGAACCTGCCTTCTTGCTCAGACCCCCAGCTGGCCCTCCAAGCCACTCTCTCGATTGGCTCAGGCTCCCAGATCTATCCCAAGAGTTGCAGGAATGGGTTTTGGAATTCTTCCCAGACACAGTTTCAGGCACAACAGGCCCCCCCATCTCCATCTCCCTTTCAACCACAGCTGGGCAAGCCCAGGGTGGGTCCCGGCCAGGGCCGGTAGCATTCAGGCTGGCCCCGCTTCTGCGGGCATCCTTTCTTGTGTTGGCAGGAGAGGGAGCAGAGCCCCTTCCTGCAGGGTGCTCTAGGAGGGTAAGCAGCCCCTTCCTGCAGGGCAGTCTGGGATGATGACTCACCCCTTCTTGCAAGGTGCTTTGGGATGGCAACCTGAGTGAAATCCCATTTTACCCAGTTCACAGTCATTGTGGAGTGAATCGACTCACCTGGAATCTGGACGAACGGCACCTGGGGGACATCTGTGATGCCCTGGAAAAGAAAGACAGAGAAGGTTTGCCACCTTGAGTTGGAGAGACTCCAAGGGACTGCGACATGATGAGCAGCTCGAGGTAAGGAGGTCAATGGCAAGGTGGAGAGAGAGTAGGATCTGGTACCCGACCGCTTGGCTATTTTCCGCAGACGGTACCTTTTTTTTCTAATGGTAATTTTTAAGTGCTTACTATGTGCCAGTCATTGTACGATGTGCTGGGTCAAATGCAAGATAATCAGATCGGACACAGCCCATGTCCCACATGGGCCCCTCAGTCTTAATTCCCGTTTTACAAATGAAGTAGCAGCGTAGACAATTTAAGCGATTTGCCCAAGGTCACGCAGCGAACGAGCGGTGGAGTCGGGATTAGAACCCAACTCCTACTGACTCTCAGGCCTGGGCTGTACCCCTTAGGCCATGCTGCCTCTTCGTTCTATGGTCGAAAGATCATGAGTCGGAATCGCTTCTTTCAGTCATTCATTCATTCAATCATATTTATTGAGCGCTTACTGTGTGCACAGCACTGTACTGAGTGCTTGGGAGAGTACAATACAAAAGTAAACAGACACATTCCCTGCCCACAATGACCTTACAGTCTGAGGTAGGGGAGACAGGCATCAGTGCAAATAAATAAATTAAATAAAGATATGAACATAAGTTCTGTGGGGCTGGGAGAGGGGATGAACAAAGGGAGCAAGTCAGGGCTTTGCAAAAGGGATTGGGAGAAGGGGAAAGGGGAGCTTAGTCTGAGAAGGCCTCTGAGATGTGCCTTCAATAAGGCTCTGAAAGAGGGAAGAGTAATTGTGGGATTTGAGGAGGGAGGGTGGTCCGGACCAGAGGCAGGACGTGGGCTGGGGCCGGCAACGAGATAGGTGAGATCGAGACACAGTGAGAAGGTTAGCATCATAGGAGCAAAGTGTGGAGGCTGGGTTGTGGAAGGAGAGTAGAGAGCTGAGTTAGGAGGGGGCAAAGTGGTGGAGGGCTTTAAAGCCAACGATGAGGAGTTTTTATTTGATGCAGAGGTGGATGGACAACCACTGGAGTTTTTTGAGGAGAGGGGTGACGTGTCCTGAACATTTCTGTAGAAAAATGATCCGGGCAGCAGAGTGAAGTATGGTCTGGAATGGGGAGAGACAGGAGGCTGGGAGGTCAACAAGGATGTTGATGCAGTAATCCAGGCAGGATAGGATAAGTGATTCTATTAACGTGGTAGTAGTTTGTGTGGGGAGGAAAGGGCGGATTTTAGCAATGTTGTGAAGTCGGGACCAACGGGATTTAGCGATGGATTGACTGTGTGGGTTGAATGAGAAAGAGGAGTCAAGGAAAATGCCAAGGCTTTGGGCTTGTGAGACACAAAGGATGGTGGTGCCGTCTACAGT
Source organism: Tachyglossus aculeatus (assembly GCF_015852505.1). NCBI lineage: Eukaryota > Metazoa > Chordata > Mammalia > Monotremata > Tachyglossidae > Tachyglossus > Tachyglossus aculeatus. Next base: position 40,142,307 of record NC_052073.1, read on the forward strand.
GATGGGAAACTCAGAGGGAGGACAGGATTTGGGTGGGAAGATGAGGAGCTCTGATTTGGATATGTTAAGCTTGAGCTGACTGGAGGACATCCAAGCAGAGATATCCTGAAGGCAGGAGGAAGTGCGAGACTGCAGAGAGGGAGAGAGACCGGGGCTGGAGTTGTAGATTTGAGTATCGTCTGCTCAGAGGTGGTTATTGAAGCCATAATTGAAAATAAGCTTCTGCATGGAGTCGGTTCCCTCTGTGGGGTCGGACGCCCTTCTGTGACCCAGAATGCCCGGAATTGTGGACTTGGCCGATCGCGGATGAATCTAGAGCTCCATTGACGTGTTTGCTCAGAGTCAGAGAGGTTCCACCCTCGGGTAGTCAACTCAGACGTTACCGGAGGTGAAATGGAAGCGTTGACCCTCCCCGGTGACTCTGTCTGGAGGATGGGTGTCTCCTCTGCGCCGCCTTCCCCCTACCGCCATCCGGGTCATCACCTGCCTCTGTGCTCTCACAAGCCCTCGTGTGTCCCCAGCCCATATCCCCGGAGCTAATGCCACAGAGGGACAAGTGTCATAAAGATTCAATCCCTAGTCTCCTCCCACCTTAGGCTGTGTGTTCCCTGTTCAACTGGGACTACAACAAATCTGATTATATCTGCATAGCATTTGGCACAGAGTAAGCACTTAACAAATGCCAGTATCTTATATGTTGCCAACTTGTGCTTCCCAAGCGCTTAGTACAGTTCTCTGCACACAGTAAGTGCTCAATAAATACGATTGAATGAGTTAATGAATAAAGCTGAAACCACTGTGTAATAAGGTTAAATTGGAAGGCACCTAGAAGCATCACAAGTGCCGCTGCCGCTTTTTACGTGAGACATTGGCCGTCAAAAACGGTCTATACATAAAGTCAATGCGGTTTCGGTGGGGGCTGACAAGGATGCCCCGATCCCTTTGTTCGCTAAAGCGAAAGAGAGGAGACCACCCCGAACTTTCTTGTTACTCTAACGTGACTTTGCTATATTGTCCAGATAGGATCACAAACAAGAACAAAGTCAGACTCCCAGCATTGAAGTCTGGCTCACTTCAACACAGCTGCCCTGGGTGGGGCAGTGAGGAAAGTGGATGACAGTGGTAGACCCAAACACCTGCCATAAGGTGAGCTGGAATTGGGAAGCTGGGAGAGCAGGGGAAGCGATTTAGGGAACAGGTCCCTAAATCCGAGCCTCGGACAATGCCGCGTTATAGCCACAGCCTGTGAGCCGAGTGCCTAGGAGAGGCCGGCCTGGTGCCCGGCAATCTGGAGAGGAGCCGCTCTCTGTGAGCAGAAGCTTCGCAGAGATTGAGAGATGAGGAGGACAAGTGAGAATGCTGCCGGGTATTGCCAACCCAAAAGCAGGACAGGGTTGGTGGTAGGCAGTGCCTGGCACTGTCAGAATCGATCGGTACAATGACAAGGTGAATTGTTGCTCCATTTTCTGTTCCTTTTCCTGGGGAGGGATCCCGGGGTCCTAGTTTCCCGTGGTCTCCACGTGTAAAGGAGTAAGTGCTGGCAACTGGAATGTTACTGCATTTAATGTTCCATTTCCCAGGAAGAGGCCCCAGGGTCTCAAGATCACAGCCTCCGGCGGTCTTTGCGTGTAAAAGAATAAATACTGGCCGCTGCATCGCCGCTTCGGTCTTGCTTGGCTGTGAGCAGCCCCCAGAATCCGCTGGCAGGACGGGCTTCCCTGACCTGTGATGGACAGAATTCTGGCTCCCCGGGGCCCGTCATCCCCCACGATGGCCCTGGCTGACCGCTCTGACCCCCAGTCCTGTGGCCAGAACAGAGGCAAAGGGATCCCTGAGTAGGAAAGGCGGGCATGGACTGCGAGGCACCCTGCCGCTCCCGTTCCCTCACAGCTGAACACTCCCTGCTGGGGGCTGCAGAGGCTTCTGTCCAGCTGAGCTGAGTGCGAGTTGAGGCCTCTTCAAGCCCGGGCCCTTCGGTCCTCGGCCTTATGGCCACCAGGTTGGAATAGCAGCCGGGCTTTGTGGAGCAGGGTGCTAAGATGGCTTGGTCTTGGGCCAGTGGATGGGACTGATAATAATAATGATGACATTTATTAAGCGCTCACTATGTGTAAAGCAATGTTCTAAGCGCTGGGGAGGTTACAAGGTGATCAGGTTGTCCCACTGGGGGCTCGCAGTCTTCATCGCCATTTTACAGATGAGGTCACTGAGGCCCAGAGATGTTAAGTGACTTGCCTAAAGTCACACAGCTGACAATTGGCGGAGCCGGGATTTGAACCCATGACCTCAGACTCCAAAGCCCGCCCTCTTTCCACTGAGCCACGCTGCTGGGACTCCTAAGACTGATGGTGTTGGCATTGCAGATGGTGCCTGTGGTGTTGGTTGGAGGCATCAGGCTGTGGATCGTGGCAGCAGTGAGGAAGCATGGGCGATGCCAGTGGGTGGATGATGGTGATGGTTTTGGTAGTGCAGGAGGTGGTGCTGAGGGCAGTGAGGTGGTGCCAGGATAAGGCTGTGGGTTCTGCCTGAGCTTGTGGATGACTGCCCCGCCTCTCGCCCTTTTTCCCGTGCCTCATTTCCACTTGCTGTAGGGAATTCTCAATTTAGGGGACCTCTGCCACCTCAGACTCAATGGTTCCAAACCGCCACTCTTCATCTGCCCTCTGGAATCCTTTGTCCTCCTCTTACTCTTTCCTCTTCCTCCTCTTCATTGACAACAAATAATAATAATAATAATAATAATAATAATAACAATAATAATAATAATAATTGTAGTATTTGTTAAGCGCTTACTATGTGCAAAGCACTGTTCTAAGCACTGGGGAGGATACAAACTGATCAGGTTGTCCCGTGTGGGGCTCACAATCAATCCCCATTTTACAGATGAGGTAACTGAGGCCCAGAGAAGTGAAGTGACTTGCCCAAAGTCACACAGCTGACAAGCGGCAGAGCCGGGATTAGAACCCATGACCTCTGACTCCCAAGCCCGTGCTCTTTCCACAAATAGCACCATTCTGGGCACTACTCTTCTCACTTATAACCCATTTTTGTCTTTTGAAACGCACCTGGATTTAAGAGAGCCCGCCGTGGGCCGAGCATCGTGTCAGGTGCCCACTGTGTGCACGGCACGGTACCGGGCTTTTGGGAGAGTTCTAGGGAAGCTCCCTCGAGGGGCTAATGGCCCCAAAGCCCCTCTCACAGAGTCCCACCCAAAGTTCACCCACGTCTGGACCACAGGCGATGGTGCTGATGGGAAGGATTGTGCTGGTGCAGGCCCAGGGAGACCCGAGTGCCACCATCTCATACAAAGAAAAGAGTCATTAGTTCAGCAGGGCAGTGGGAGGGGGTGATTGCAGATTATGGAACATATGCACAGTATATGTGTGTGTGTCTGTGTGTGTGTGTGCTGTGTCTCTCTCTCTCCGTCTTGCTCTCTTTTTCTCTCTCTCTCAGACCCACACAGACAGACTCCCACACACTGTCTCTTCCCGTCCCATCTTCCTCTCTCTCCATCCTCAGGGCTCAGTCACAAGCCCCTGTCCTTTCAGAAACAACATTGCGATGCGTGTTGAATGCCCCGTCCCTTTGACTGAGGAAGATGACATCATTTTCCGTTTGCCTCGTGCAAACAGCAGGTTCCTGCCAGGCCAGGTAGCCAAATTCAGAGGTTTGTATTTGAATGAAATTTGCAGCCCGCGACTTCCTGCGGCTAGTTCGGACAGACGGACGGATGGGCAGATGCGGGCCCCGGCAGGGAAATTAGTTCGTCTGAACTCTGGGGTCACCGCTGCGGTGACTAGAGCGATAAGAGTAGGAAGGCACGGCCCCTGCCGTTCTGGCATCTCTTGATTGACCCGGCCCAGAGCAAGGGCTCAGTAGACCCAAACGTCACGCTCAGCTTACTGAATTTTCACGTGGTCCTGGGGCTGAGGTTCTCGGGGCTCCGGATTCAGTTGTGGCAAAGCCCAGTGTTCCCGTGCTATCAGATAAATGGAAGTAGTTCTCTAGGCCACTGTTTCCAACCAAGCCCCACCCCAGCCCCTCCTTTCTTGTCCCTCACCTTTCCCTCTTACCCTCATTCTCACCGGAGAGCCAGGGAGAAAGGACAGGCTCCAAGAGCCCCCCAGACTCAAGGTGCTCTGTAGCTTCAGGCCCAGGGAGTCTCTGTGGCGAGCTGCCACCTCCTTCCTGTCCTCTTCCTCTTCCTCTTCTCCTCCTCCCCCTCTCTCCTCCTCCTCCTCTTCTTCTTCCTCTTCCATTCGACTCCCACTAGGGAGTGGGCTGGGTAAACCCTGGCAATGGGGACCCTGACCTGAATCAGGGTAAAGGCCCTGACACAATTAATCACGTTGGTGAGGACTGCTTCCCCACTAGCAACATGGGATCCGATGGCCTGGGCCTGGCCTGGCATGGCCTGGAATGGCCCATGGGCCAGGGGCTTCTGCTTAGCAGGAAACGCTTAGACCCAGCTAGAGGTGGTGAACCCGCAGGGAGCACGAGTGGAGACTCTAAACTGCCCAAGAGTCTGCTTGCTCCATGGTACTACAGCCAAGCCTCCGCGGCAGACCGGACCTCGTGGAGACCCTATTCTCTGGCCCCCGGGCCTGCCTGGCAGCGAACTCTGCCTCTGATCCACTGGGCTATTCTGTGACTTCCAGAGGCCATTCTCCTTCCCTTGCATTCCCTCGTCTTTCCTTCATGGTAGCCTGTGAAGTGGATGGGCACTGTGCTCATTCCGGAGGGGAAACTGAGCCCAAGAGGCAAAGCCCAGTGCTGCTTGCCCTATTAATGAGCCATCCCAGTGTTGAGGGACCATTTTGCCGTGTGAGAGAGACATTGTGCTGAGACCAGCCCTTGGGCATTTCCCTGATACTGGATTCCAGGAAATACCACTAAATACCATCGGTTGATTGATCAACCAAGGAGATGCTTGGTGCCTGTCAGCATCTCTCCCAGCGGACAGGGGTGTATGCCCCCCAGTCACACGTCTGGTTGCCCGGCCTCACCTTGCCGGCCCTGTTCACCCATCGGGCAGGCGGACTGGGCGCTCACACTGAATCCCAGTGTGTCTACTGACCAGAGCATGGCCCATGCAGCCGAGGTCTCGGTCAGGTGGAACGTGCAGGGGAAGGGCAGAAAGCAGCCTGCAGGCTTCTGGGTGGTGTTTGCTGACCTTGTAAAAAGCACCTGGCATCGGGTCAGGCCTCGGGAGCGTCCTGAGAGATTCACTGAGATCCTCGGCCTAACGCCCGGTGGAGTGGTTGAACAAGTTGGAGGCCAAGGTGCCGGCTTTGCCTTTTCCCCATCCTCTTTGGTGGGAGGTGGCATCGTGGGAGGCCTCGGCCCTGTCTGACCCGTCCCTTGCCGTGGGATGTGAGGATGGTTTGAGTGCTCTGTGGGTCAGCGTCCGGGTGGGCTCTATGGGTCGGGGTCCGGGTGGGCCCCCGATCCACCGGGAAGCTCTTCCGGCTCAGCGGGCTATGGGCGTCTGAGACGGGGGAGCGGCCGTGGTGGGCGACGGCTGGATCTGGATAGGTCCTGTTTCGTCGGCACCACACGGGTCAGGGCACGATGATGGCATGCCCGAGAGGTGGGTGAGGAAAGAGGGGAGTCGGTTCTCATCGTTGAGAGGAAAGAGCTATTCTGAGATTCTCCATTCCTGAGGCTCGGGGCAAAAATCTCAGGAAATTTTGAATTCTCCGCCTCTTGGCCGTGCGACTGTTTCCCGCCTCCACGATTCCGAAGAAATCAGAATGCAAATCACAGATAGAGACGAAAGTGGGTAAATATTTTTTGAGGCTCAGAGATTAGGGCTCTGCGTCTGATGCCCGTGTCCTGGCAGCGGTTGGATGCCTTTGAGCCAGCTACCACCTCCTTCCCTGGAATGACTGGCAAACACGGGGATAGGGTGGGGGGAAGCACCCAGATGCTCAGGAGTTATGACTTCCTTGCTTTGGAACGGAGATCAAACAGCAGACCGCTTAATGACCCTGTGCCATAAAAACAGCGCTTGGCACACTGTAGACACTACAAATACCATCAGTGACTAACCAAACGCCTGGCACAAGACCTACTCGCCTGCTGTTGGCAGGCTTCTAAGTAACATCCCATTCTCTGCTGGATAATGGCCCCCTTGTGATGCCCATGATCCTCCAGCCTGAAATCAACGGGGGGAATTGGGGGGTAAGGAAGCTGGACTGATCTGCTCAGCGGTTGGCATGGTCCCATACCGTCTCCCCCCGGCCCCCCACCCCATCTCCCCACACACCAGCCCCCTTCCAGGAGACGGTTTACTGATGGGTCTGTATTTGCCCACTGAAAGAGTGAAATTTTCAGATTCTCATTTGTAGGTTAATTTGTAACCCATGTCCTGCATAAAAATGCTAACTCAAAAGGCTGAATTTGGCATGTAGATATGAGCTGAATGTGGGATGTGGGCACTTGCTGAATGCGGGATGTGGGACCTGGGCTGAATGTGGGTTATGGACAAGGGCCGAATGTGGGCTGTGGACCCTGGCTGAATGCAGGATGTGGACCCGGACTCAATCTGGGTTGTGGACAAAGGCTGAATGTGGGATGTGGGCACAAGTTGAATGAGGGATTTGAGCATGGCATAAATGGGGGTGGTGGGCACAGGATGAATGTGGGTTGTGCACATAGGCTGAATACGGGATCTGGACAAGCGTCAAATGCAGGATGTGGACAAGGGCCGAATGCGGGATGTGGACAAGGGCCGAATGCGGGATGTGGGCACGGACTGAATGGGGGTTACGGGCATGGGCTTAATGCGGGATATGGGCAAGGACTGAATGCAAAACCTGGACACGAGCTGAATGCAGGATATGGACATGGACTGAATGCGGGATGTGGACATAGGCTGAATTGCAAGACAGGGAGGAGTTAAAGATGATGCCAGAGTTGCGGGCTTCAGGGATGTGGTAAAGCTGTCAGTAAATACTATTGATTTGGGAGAATGGTGAAATTGTCAACTGTGATGGAAAATTTAAGTGGAGAGCATTTGGGAGGGAAGATGAGTTCAGTTTTCAACATACTGAACTCAGGCCATGGGAGTGGAATAATAATAATAAGCGTGGAATTTGTTAAGCATATACTCTGGGCCAAGCACTGTACTAACTGCTGGAGAAGATAGTTGGACACAGTCCCTGACCCACATGTGTTTCACAGTCTAACGGTGAGAAAGAACTGGAATTTAATCCCCATTTTACTGATGAGGAAACTGAAGCACAGAGAAGTCAAGCTACTTGCCCAAAATCACAGAGAGGGCAAGCAGCAGAGTCAGGATTAGAATCCAGTTTTCCTGACTCCCAGCACTGTGCTCTTTCTCCCAGGCCCCGCGGTTTCTTGACGAGCTCAGCAAAGGAGAGCAGAGAAGGGGACTCGGAGACTGGAGGAACAGTAGCAATGAAAGGGTGAGTGGTGGAGGAATAGCCGGCCAAAGGGTTTCAGGAGGAGCCGTCAGAGACTGAGGCGGAGGACCCCGGGAGAGAACTGTGTCGTTAAAACCAAGCCTAGCTAGTTCCCGGGAGAAGGGAGTGGTCCACCTTGTCAAAAGCAGTCAAAAGATCGAGGAGGATTAGAGCGGAGTAGTCTGTTCAATTTGGCAAGAAGACGGTCATTGATGAGCTTGGAGAGAAGTGGAGAAACTGGATTCTAGCAGATCGAGAAGGCAACTCAGAGGAGAGGATGTGGAGGTAGTTGGTCTGTGCACTCTGTCCCGGGAGCTGGGCCAGGAGCAGAAGCAGGGAGATGGGGCAAGAGCTTGATGGGCCCCGGCCTCCCGAACCTGCATCTGTAGCAGAGTGGGGAAGAGGATGTTTTTGAAAGCCTGGGAGAAGGAGCTTTCCGAGAGCCAGTTGTCAAAGGGGGCCGTCTGGAGGGGAAGAAGAGTGGACACGTGTGCCATAATAACGTTATACAATTTAGATGAATTAGGTTCATCTTCCTTGCTGTGCTGTTTGGGACAGTTTAATATGATAGAACTTCTTCACCCTCCCTTCTATATCAACTGTGCTGTTGAGTCTGAGATCCCCTGATCACTTTGGACCTCGCCCGCCCCGGCCCCGTGGTGCCCCTGTCCGCGGCCTTGCGCTTCGCCGCTTCCCCTACCTACGATTTATTTGAATGTCCGTCTCCTCCTCCAGATGGTGAGCTCCTTGAGGGCAGGGATTGTGTCTGCTCACTGTGTTGGACTGTACTCTCCCGAGCCTTTTGTGCAGTAGGCCCTCAGTAGACCCCATCGATCGTCCGGAAGACCCGGAAGGGTGGGCGCCGGAGACCGGACCGGCAGTGCCATGGATGGATGTCGGGGCCTCTCGGGCCGAGGGTTGTCCCGGCGTGTCGGGGAGAAGCGGCCTGGGCTGTGAAGCAGCTCTTCCCATCCCCCGGCTAGGTGGAATGTGGGAGGGGAGATGGGCATTGGCGTCTGCTCCCGGAGAGGCGACGAGGCGGCATGCCTGGCCCCTCGGGCTGCAGTCGGGGCCCAGTTCAGTTTGCCCCAGGCTCGAGTGACGGGGAGCCGCCGCACCTCTGCAGGGGCCGGGGGACCCTCCTGTGGCCCGCCCTGTGGGGAACTACAGAGAAGCAACGTGGCCTAGTGGAAAGAGCTCGGGCCCAGGAGTCAGAAAGACCTGGGTTCTCATCCCGGCTTGGCCACTTGTCTGCTGTGAGTGATGTCACTTTACTTCTCTGGCCTTCAGTTTTCTCATCTGTACAATGGGGATTAAGACTGGGTGCCCCATATGGGATAGGCACTGTGTCCAACCTGACTAGCTTGTGCGTACCCCAAAGTTTAGTACACTGTAAGCATTTAACAAATACCAAGAAAAAATTAAAAAAAAAAACGTTCACTGCAGGGAGGACTTGGGCCAACGGATGGGTCTTTCTGAAACTCTGCCCCAGCATCTGGCCATGAGGGGGCTCGGCCCAGCTGACTCTGGTTTCCTCTCCCACGCCCCCACGGAGGGAGACAAACTATCCAGCTGGGTCTTTACCAGCTCTCGGGAACTTGTGTATCCCTTTGTCGGCAGAGGGTGAGTCAGTGGTCCCCTTCCCCGGGGTCGGGCCTTAGAGCCCGACGATGAGACCAGGGCGGCAACTGATATTTCTCTGTCACGATTCGGCCCGGCAAGACTCGAAAATGGCAGGTCACCGGGTCTACCGAGTTCTCTATTCTACTGTATTTTTCATAGTGCTCTCGGTATGCTGCTCTGCACGCAGTAAATCCTCAATAAATACCATAGTGGATGAATAATTGTATTTGTTAAATGCTTAATATGTGCCAAACACCGTGCTATGCAATGGACTAGATAAAAGATAATCAAGGTCCCAAATGTAGCTCACAGTTTAGAAGGGGGAATAGGTATTAAATCCCCATTTGGCAGATAGTGGAACTGAGGTTCAGAGAAATTAAGTGATTTGCCCAAAGTCACAGGATTAGAACCCAGGTCCTCTGACTCCCGGGCCCAGGCTCTTTCCACTAGGCACGTCACTTCCCTTGATCGGATGATTGCGCTGTCCTCGATTCATCTCTCTCATGCTACCCATATATTCAATGTCACCAAATTCTATTGGTTCAACCTTCATAACATCTCCAAAATCCACCTTTTCCTCTCTGTCCAAACTGCTACCGTGGGTATCCAAACACTTATCCTGTCCGGCTTCGGTTACCGCGTCAGCCTCCTTGCTGATCTCCCTGCCTCCTGTCTATCCCCATCAAGTCCTTACTTCACTCTGACGTCCAGATCATTTTCTACAAAACCATTCGGTCTATGTTTCCCTAGACCTCATGAAATTCCATTGGTTGCCCATCCACCTCCACATTAAACAGAAACTCTTCACCATCATCTTTAAAGCACTCAATCACCTTACCCCCTCTTACCTTATCCCCCGTTCACCCGCTACAGCCCAGCCCACACACTTGGCTCCTCTATGCCAACCTACTCACTGTACTTCAATCTCTCCTGTCTCGCCACTGCCACCTTGCCCAGGTCCGTCTTCCGGCCTGGAATTATCTCCCCCTTCATATCCAACAGATGATCATTCTTCCTTCCTTCAAATCCCATCTCCCCCAAGAGGCCTTCCCCATCTGAGCCCTTATTTCCTCTTTTCCCACTCCCTTCTGTGTCACCCTCGTGCTTGGATTTTCACCCTTATTCACCCTACTCTCAGCCCTGCCACACTTATGTCCGTATCCGTGATTTATCTATTTATATTAATTTCTGTCTCCCCCTCTAGATAGTAAGCTCCTTGTGAGCAAGGAAAGGTTCTTCCAATTCTGTTGTACTGTCCCAAGGCAATAGCATACAAATAGATAAATAGAATTATATTCTGCTCCTGGCTGTGAGTGGTTAAGAAGGTGGGGAGGAGTAAGAGCAGGGGCTAGTAATAATAATGGCAATAATAATAATAGCAATGGTATTTATTAAGCGCTTACTCTATGTCAAGCACTGTTCTAAGCTCTGGGGTAGATACAAATTAATCCAGTTGGACACACTCCCTGTCCGAGTAAAGTGATCTTCACACATTGAGCACTCAGTAAATACGATTGCCTGATGGACTGTTTGTTTGGAAGCCAGATCAGCTTGATCAGAGGGCTTACCCGGGCCTGCTCAGGCTTGATTGTGGAGCCCTGGGGTGGGCTCTCCTCGATACATCTCGCCCCCTCCCTGGCTCCCCCGCCCAGCCCCCTACCTGGCCAACCTCAGGAAGACTGCTTGATTGACCTATTGATTGATTGACTGATTGATTGCTTTGAGAAGCTGGGTCGTGGCCGAGGGAAAATTCCCACAAGTGAGTCGGTTTGAGTGTTGGCAGAACAGGGGTTGGGGGTCGGGCCGTGGCGACCTCATGTGGCATCCTGGCCTGGGACGGATCGACTGGACGTGAGCCCCTCGCCGCCACCCGAGGATTCAGCCGTCACTGAGGGTTCTGGCGTGAAGGGTCTAACCTGTCATCTTAAAGGGCCACTGTCAGTTCCCCTCCTGTTTCTGCAAGGGCTCTAGAGGTGATCCTGTGAATTATTTCTGGATCTGGAAAGTGAGTGGAAGAGGATTAAGACTGTGAGCCCCATGTGGGATAGAGACTGTTTCCAATTTGATTACCCCCAGCACTTAGAAGAGTGCCTGGAACATAATAAGTGCTTAACGAATACCATAAATTTTTTTTTAATGTTGAGGATACTATCTGTGAAGCAGCAAGAGCTAAGTACTAGATTTGATGCAGGAGAAGAAACAGGTTGAACAAAGTCCCTGCCTCCCACTCACAGTGCAAGAGGGAGGGAGAACAGGTGTTTTATCCAGTCACTCAACTGATCAATTATTGAGCGCTTCCTATGTACAGAGCATTTTACCCCCATTATGCCAATGAGGAAGCAGGCATGGAGGAGTTAAGTTCATTCAATTGTATTTATTGAGCGCTTACTGTGTGCAGAGCACTGTACTAAGCGCTTAAGTGACTCGCCCCAGGTCACCCGACGGGCCGGCGATGCAACTGGGACTCGAACCCGGGCCTCCCGGCTCCCTGTCCTGGGCTTTTTCCACTAGACTGGGCCATCTCCCAGCTGAATAATCCCATTTTTAATCAGGGAGCAGTTTGAAAACCCAGGGGTAAGGGAGAAAGACAGACAGCCTGGCATTGGGAAGGAAAATTCAGCCCTCATTAAACTGTGGGCATCCTTTAATGGAGGAACTGGCAGACAGAATAACCTGTGATTTTGAAGAGCCTTGGACCAGGTCATACAAAGCCTCTGTCCCCCAAGGGCCACAAGGTCGAAGTGGGAGAGATAACAGGAATGAGATCCCCCTTTTACAGATGAGGAAACTGGGGCAAACAGAAGTTAAGTGACTTTCCCAGGGTCACACCAGCAGGCAAGGTTGCACACCAAGACCATTTGAAACATGACAGCAGTTTTTCCTGAGAGAAGGAACCCAGAGACCGGGGCCGGGAGACTTGAAAGGGGAGGAGGCTATGTTGCAGGCTGGATAGTAGCGGGACTCTGGGAGCCTGGTTTTTTACGCTTTTATAATTCATGGGCAGGAGGGAGTGTGCAGCGAAACCTCACAATTGTCTGAAGACACTAAGCTGCTCCGGGTGGGAAAACGCCGGGGCGAAGGAGGGGGGGATGTCCGGGAAGGGTCCAGGGGGAGTCAGCTTGAGCACGCGTGTGGCACGGTCCCTGGAAACCCTGCCCAGATCACAACTGATAAGTGGTGTGGCCTTATAAAAAGAACCAGGACCTGGGTTCTAATGCCAGCTCCGCCATTAGTCTGCCATGTGATCTTGGGCAAATCGCTTTGCTTCTCTGTGCCTCAGTTACCTTATATATAAAATAGGGATTAAGACTGTGAGGTCTATGTAGGACAGGGACCTACCCAATGATCTTGTAACTACTCCAGTGCTTAGTACAATGCCCGGCACATAGTGAGTGCTTAACAGGCATCATAAAACAACCATAGCACTCCAAGGCGTGGACTGGGACCCAGAACCGTCCGGCATGAATCCAGAGTGAGACCGTGGGGTTGCTGATGACTGTCGTTCTTCATCCTCAGGTCAGTGTCCAGACCAAGCCAGGAAGGCCAGCCAAATGCTGGATGTTGCAAGGGCCAGGGAAGGGCCTCCAGGGTGACCGGGGTAGGGGTAGGGCAGACCCCTGTCCATGTGAGGACAGACTGACGATACCGGGACTCTTCCTTCCGGAAAACGTACGGCGAGAAGCAACAGAAGCGAGACTTACAAAATCGTCAAGGCGGGTGGATGGGGTGAACACAGACTGCTGTTCCCCAAATCCCACCCCATCACGGCAAGCGGGCACGGAGCTGAAGGGGGATGGACTCAAAACAGACAAGAGGAAATTCTCAAGTAGCAGGGGTTGAGTAGTAGGAGTTGGCTCCCACAGGAAGTTGGGGAGCCGAAAATGTCAGCAGATTTTAGAAAGGCTTGGATACGGTCATTGAAAAAGGATCTGTGCTGGACCGTCGGGGTGGGGTCGGCGTTGGATAGAGAAGAGTCTAGGGTATCGGAGGGTCTGTGCTGGGTCGCCGGAGGGAAATATGGGGGTGTCAGATGGTCCGTGTTGGGTCACTGGGGCAAGAGTCAGGTTGGAGAAAGGGGAGTTGGGGATGTTGGGTGGTCCTGGCTGGGTCACCAGGGGACAGTGGGGAATGAAGAGGGGAGAGTAAGGGCTGTTGGATGGTCCATGTCGGATCACCGGAGGAGAGTCAGAGATGAAGAGGGGAGAGTCAGAGGGTTGAAGGGAGGGTCACCGGAGGAAAGGGGAGAGTCGGGTTGTCGGTTGGTCCGTGCTTGTTCACCGGGGAAGAGTCCGGGATGGAGAGGGGGGAGTCAGGGGGGATTGAATGGTCCACGCTGGGTCACTGGGGGAGAGTCAGGGATAAAAGGGGGAGAGTCAGGGATAGAAACGGGAGATTCAGGGGCTTGGGATGGTCTGTGGTGGGTCACTGGGGAAGGGTTAAGGATGGAGAGAGGAGAGTCAGAGGTGTTGAATGGTCCTTCCAGAAACTTAAGGGAAAGTGGCCAGGAGGGCAAATGGCTCACAGTTCCTCCAAAGCATCCTGGTGCCACTGACAGAGACAGAGTCCAGTGCTGACTTGGCTGGGGGGCTTCTTGGGATGGGATGGGCGTTGCTCCTGTTCTCAGGGAGGTGGGGGTGGAAGGAGGGGAGCGGGGGGGAAAATCCACGTGCCCTCTGTCTAGCTGGGAGTCTGACTGGGACTGGGCCCAGCAGGGGCCCGCACGTGCGTCCTGAGGTTCTGCCGGTGGCGGCTTGTCCGTCCCCTCGACTCCAGATCTGCCATCGTTACCCCTCGGTGAACCACCTGCCCATGCAGATCGGGGCTGTGCCCACTTCTTCCGCAGGTAAGCCCTCCCGGAGGAGCCCCCACCCCCACCCGCCGGAGCAGCCGCGTCTGTGGGATCTCGGCGATCGGCAGGTGGAAACGCAAAGGCCCCGGGTGGTCGGAGGTGGAACGGGAGCAGACTCGCCCCAGGGAGGGAAAATAGTTCCGTTATTGCAGCTGGCACACGGGAGGGCAGACGAAGGTGGGATTTATTTACTTTCTGTCCAATTCCCTTTGATTTCTTGTTTAACGGCATGTTGTTGGATAAGGCCCGCAGCTGTTGGCCGTGGGGCGCGGGCCCCGTGCTCTGCACCCCACAGACGGGGTTGGAGCTGGCCTTTCTCGGCCCCGGGCAGGATCCCGCCCCGAGCCTGGGCATCGTGTTTCCCTGGAAGCTTTTTCCAGCACGGTCATGTGAGATGGTAGCAGTGGGGGCGAGGACGAGGGGAAGACAAGTTGGCGGTGGGTTTTCCCGAGCGCTGCCTGGAGGCAGCCCCCGATAAATCCACTACACATTTTTTATGGTATTCTTTTAGTGCTTTATTGTGTAATAATAATAATGGTAATAATTATGGTATTAAGCACTTACTATATGCCAGGCATTGTACTAAGTGCTGGGGTGGATACAAGCACAGTCCTTGTCCCATATAGGGCTCACAGTCTCAATTCCCATTTTGCAGATTAAGGTAACAGAGGCACATGGAAGAGAAATGACTTGCCGAAAGTCATGCTGCATACAGCGCTGGGATTAAAACCCAGGTCCTTTTGATTCCCAGGCCTGTGCTCTATCCGTGCTGCTTCTCTTTCTGCTGCCAGGCACTGTTCTAAGCGCTGGAAGAGTTACAAATAATCAGGTTGGAGACACAGTCCACGTCCCACATGGGGCTCACAGTCTTAATCCCCATATTATAGATGAGGTAACTGAGGCCCAGAGAACTGAAGTGACCTACTCAAGCAGACAGAGAGCAGAGCCAGGATTAGAACCCAGGTCCTTCCGACTCCCAGGCCTGGGCTCTTATCACTAGGTCATCCTGCTTCTCACCAGCGCTGAACTGGTCAGCCGGGTGAAGCCGGTTCCCATCTCGGGCAATCGGGATGGCAGCTGGTACCCGATTTGCGTTCATCGCGAGAGTGACCCCCCGCCAACACAGTTGGGTGACGACAGCGCCGGGCTCGGTCCCGGAGAGTGAATGGTGTTGGCCCACTTGCCGTGTTGCTCTCGCAGACTGGGCCGAAGTTCCCCTCCAGAGCCAAGTGGGGGACAAGGTGGAGCTGGGGTAGGGGTCAAGCCCGGGCAGGAGCAAAGCCATATGGCTCCTGACTTCCCCAAAGGAAACTTGCTCAGACAGCAGCTGGTCGCCACATGAAACTCGTACCCGCGGGAAGTCACGGGGACTGAAAATGTCGGCAGAGTCTTAAAGGATTTGGGCTGATTCAAGGTTGAGTGGTTTGTGCTGGGATACCGGGGAAGGGTCAGAAGCGTTGGGTGGCCTAAGCTGGGTCATTTGGGGCTGTTTAGGCACAGAGGGGGAGAGTCAGAGGTGTTGGATGGCCTGTGCTGGGTTGGTCACCGGGGAGGAGAATCAGGGATGGAGAGGGGAGAGTTTGGGGTTTTAGATGGTCTGTGCTGAACTACTTGTGGGGACAGTCAGGGATGGAAAGGGGGGCATTTATGGTGCCTGTCCCTATTTTTTTTTTTATCTCAAGTTTGTGGGTTCAGAACGGCAACCGGCATGTGGTTTCTCCAAGAATCGTGGACCCCTGTTGGAGCGGGAACTCCGGGTCCCATGGTTCTGGTCAGACTTCTCAGGATGGAGCGGCCAACGCTTTTTGGTTGCCAAAGTGCAACAGAATGGCCAGAAGAGCGGCGAGCTCCATCCGGCTCCCTGCCGGCCCCAGGGCCCCCTCCCGCCTCACAGCACCGTATTCCCATAGCATGTAGGAGTGGCGTGGCTTAGCGGCTACAGCATGGGCCCGGGAATCAGAAAGATCTGGATTCTGATTCCAGTTCCGCCACATGTCTGCTGTGTGACCTCGGGCAAGTCACTTCACTTCTCTGTGCCTCAGTTATCTCATCTGGGATTAAGACTGTGAGACCTATGTGGGGCGGGGACTAAGTCCAACCTGACTTGCTGGTATCCACCCCAGTGCTTAGAACGGTGCTTCGTGCATAGTAAGCGCTTAACAAATGCTATCATTATTATTAGTAAACATCACAGTTATTATTATCATGATTTCCCGTGTCCCGTGGAGGGAAAATGGGACTTACGTTCAATCTGGAGACGCTCGTGCCCCTGGATCGCTTTTCTGCAAGAAGATCCTTGACTGTGTGCTTCACTCGGACTCCTTGGTAGACTCGCTTACCGCAGTCCGCAGGCACTGAAAGAAATAAGGGGGAATTAACAGGTTGCCCGGTCCTCCGGAGCTGACCAAGGGCGAGACAGAGACCATGAGGATTCTTAAGGGCAACCTTCTGGATAATTGTTCGGGCCTACGTGTCCGGCCAGGACAGAGCCCAGACTAGACAAAGCAAGCTCCTCCTGCTGCTCGAGAAAGTTTTAGGGGACCAGGTGGGCTGTGGTCGGGGGAGAGTTGCTGATGCCAGGGCAAAGGGATGGGGGAGGAGAAGGAGGAGGCACGGAGAAGTGAAGTGACTTGCCCAAGGAGAGGCTGTCGATGGCCTTCGTGGCTCCCAGAATTGGGGTGTACGTGATGTCACATGTGAGCCTCCGGGCACGGCACGACACAGATGTTGTGCGGTAGTTGCCTAAGGCTGCCCGGACCCCCAGCGGGTCCCAGGGGCTGCTGGGCCCCCCCCTCGCTCTGGAGGCGTTGAGACCCCCTTCCCGGCTCACTCCGAACGCGGCCCCACGTCCGAGCTGTGGGATGCGGCGGAAGGTGGCGGGGGATTTTACACGGGAGTATCAGAGATAAAGCCATCCGGTGCTGTGTCCATCCTGGACAGCAGACAGACGAGCTGAAGACTGGACGGTCATCATTCAATTGTATTTATTGAGCCATTATTGTGTGCAGAGCACTGTACTAAGCGCTTGGGAAGTACAAGTTGGCAACATATAGAGACGGTCCCTACCCAACAACGGGCTCACGGTCTGACCTTGGCTTCACAGACTCCGTCCTCTCCTGGTTCTCCTCTTATCTCTCCAGTCGTTCTTTCTCAGTCTCTTTTGCAGGCTCCTCCTCCCCCTCCCATCCTCTTACTGTGGGGGTTCCCCAAGGTTCAGTGCTTGGTCCCCTTCTGTTCTCAATCTACACTCACTCCCTTGGTGACCTCATTCGCTCCCACGGCTTCAACTATCATCTCTACGCTGATGACACCCAGATCTACATCTCTGCCCCTGCTCTCTCCTCCTCCCTCCAGGCTCGCATCTCCTCCTGCCTTCAGGACATCTCCATCTGCATGTCCGCCCGCCACCTAAAGCTCAACATGTCGAAGACTGAGCTCCTTGTCTTCCCTCCCAAACCTTGTCCTCTCCCTGGCTTTCCCATCTCTGTTGACGGCACTACCATCCTTCCCGTCTCACAAGCCCGCAAACTTGGTGTCATCCTCGACTCCGCTCTCTCATTCACCCCTCACATCCAAGCCGTCACCAAAACCTGCCGGTCTCAGCTCCGCAACATTGCCAAGATCCGCCCTTTCCTCTCCATCCAAACCGCTACCCTGCTAATTCAAGCTCTCATCCTATCCCGTCTGGACTACTGCACTAGCCTTCTCTCTGATCTCCCATCCTCGTGTCTCTCTCCACTTCAATCCATGCTTCATGCTGCTGCCCGGATTATCTTTGTCCAGAAACGCTCTGGACATATTACTCCCCTCCTCAAAAACCTCCAATGGCTACCGATCAATCTGCGCATCAGGCAGAAACTCCTCACCCTGGGCTTCAAGGCTGTCCATCACCTCGCCCCCTCCTACCTCACCTCCCTTCTCTCCTCCTACTGCCCAGCCCGCACCCTCCGCTCCTCCACCACTAATCTCCTCACTGTACCTCGCTCTCGCCTGTCCCGCCATCGACCCCCGGCCCACGTCATCCCCCGGGCCTGGAATGCCCTCCCTCTGCCCATCCGCCAAGCTCTCTCTCTTCCTCCCTTCAAGGCCCTGCTGAGAGCTCACCTCCTCCAGGAGGCCTTCCCAGACTGAGCCCCTTCTTTCCTCTCCCCCTCGTCCCCCTCTCCATCCCCCCGTCACCTCCTTCCCTTCCCCACAGCACCTGTACATATGTATATATGGTTGTACATATTTATTACTCTATTTATTTATTTATTTTACTTGTACATTTCTAGCCTACTTATTTTATTTTGTTGGTATGTTTGGTTCTGTTCTCTGTCTCCCCCTTTTAGACTGTGAGCCCACTGTTGGGTAGGGACTGTCTCTATGTGATGCCAATTTGTACTTCCCAAGCGCTTAGTACAGTGCTCTGCACATAGTAAGCGCTCAATAAATACGATTGATTGATTGATTGATTAGAAGAGGGAGACGACAGAACAAAACATGTGGAAAGGTGTCAAGTTATCACAATAAATAGGGCCTCGTTCTCGCCTTTCCCGTCATCGACCCCCTGCCCACGTCCTCCCCCTGGCCCGGAATGCCTTCCCTCCACACATCCGCCAAGCTAACTCTCTTCCTCCCTTCAAGGCCCCACTGAGAGCTCACCTCCTCCAGGAGGCCTTCCCAGACTGAGCCCCCTCATCATTCGTTCATTCATTCAATCGTATTTATTGAGCGCTTACTGTGTGCAGAGCACTGTACTAAGCCCTTGGGAAGTACAAGTTGGCAACATATAGAGACGGTCCCTAGACAACAGCGGGCTCATAGTCATTGCGTTCTGCTCCGAGAAGGAAGGCCGCCCCAGTAGTGCTGCTGCCTCCTCTCCCCAGGACTGACTGGCATCCGCTCCCTGACTCCACCCAGGGGATCTTGGTGATGCATGAGGGGTGTTAAATGGGCTGTGCTTGGTCACCGGCAGAGTCGGGCACGGAGAGGGGAGAGTGGGGGTGTTGGACCATCTGTCCTAAACCGAGCAGAGGGGGCTATCTGTGATTATGGGGGAGGCTGCTTCTTCAGTGTAGAATGGAACTCTGTGACTTTCCTGCCTATTACTGAGGGTTTGGTCCCAGTTAAAATAATTGTGGTATTTGTCAAGCGCTTACTATGTGCCAGGCATTGTAGGAAGTGCTGGGCTGGATACAAGCAAATTTGGTTGGACTCAGTCCCTGTCTCATATGGGACTCACAGCCTTTTCCTCCATTTACAACGGAGGAAACAGGCACAGCAAAGTTAAGTCACTTGCCCAAAGTCACACAGAAAAGAAGTAGCAGAGTCAGGATTAGAACCCAAGTCCTTCTGACTCCCAGGACTGTGCTGTAGCCACTAGGCCATGTTGCTTCTGATGTTGATGATGGCATCCGGTTAAGTGCTTACGAGGTGTCAAGAACCGTTCTAAGCACTGGGATAGATAACAGCTAATCTGTTTGGACACAGTCCCTGTCCCACATGGGGCTCACAGTTTTAATCCCCATTTTACAGATAATAATAATAATAATGGCATTTATTAAGCGCTTACTATATGCAAAGCACTGTTCTAAACGCTGGGGAAGTTACAAGGTGAAGAGGTTGTCCCACATGGGGCTCACAGTCTTCATCCCCATTTTACAGATAAGGTAACTGAGGCCCAGAGAAGTGAAGTGACTTGCCCAAAGTCACACAGCTGACAAGTAGCGGAGCTGGGATTTGAACCCATGACCTCTGACTCCCAAGCCCGGGCTCTTTCCACTGAGCCACGCTGCTTCTCTAATGATGGCATTTTATTAAGCGCTTACTATGTGCAAAGCATTCATTCATTCATTCATTCAGTCTTATTTATTGAGTGCTTACTGTTTGCAGAGCACTGTACTAAGTGCTTGGGAAGTACAAGTTAGCAACATATAGAGATGGTCCCTACCCAACAGTGGGCTCACAGTCTAGAAGGGGGAGACAGAAAACAAAATGAAACATATTAACCAGATAAAATAAATAGAATAGTAAATATGTACAAGTAAAATAAATAGAGTAATATGTACAAACATATATACAGGTGCTGTGGGGAGGGGAAGAGGTAAAGCTGGGGGGATGGGGAGGGGGAGGAGGGGGAGAGGAAGGAGGGGGCTCAGTCTGGGAAGGCCTCCCAGACTGTTCTAAGCGCTGGGGAGGTTACAAGGTGATCAGGTTGTCCCCCGGGGGGCTCACAGTCTTAATCCCCATTTTACAGATGAGGTAACTGAGGCACAGAGAAGTTAAGTGACTTGCCCAAAGTCACACAGCTGACAATTGGCAGAGCCGGGATTTGAACCCCTGACCTCTGACTCCAAAGCCCGTGCTCTTTCCACTGAGCCACACTGCTTCCTACAGATGAGGTGATTGAGGCACAGAGAAGTGAAATGACTTGCCCGAAGTCACACAGTAGACAAGTGAGGAGCCAGGATCAGAACCCAGGTCCTTTTTTTTAAAAAAAAATGGCATTTATTAAGCGCTTACTATGTGCCGAGCACTGTTCTAAGCGCTGGGGAGGTTACAAGGTGATCAGGTTGTCCCAAAGGGGGCTCACAGTCAATCCCCATTTTACAGATGAGGTAACTGAGGCGCAGAGAAGTGAAGTGACTTGCCCAGAGCTGACAAGTGGCGGAGCCGGGATTTGAACCCGGGACCACTGACTCCAAAGCCCGGGCTCTTTCCAATGGGACACGCTGCTTCTCTTCTGATGCTCAGGTCCGGGCTCTGGCTACTAGGCTTCTGCCCTCAGGGTGTGCCCTCAGGATCTTCCTTTGGGGTCTGCCTTTGGGATGTGCCCTCAGGATCTGCCCTTGGGGTGTGCCCTCGAAGGCTCCGCAGTCCCTGAAGGAGGCTGGGCTCAGGCTCAGGAGCCCAGCCGCCCTTCCAAACCCCATAAAGCAAAGCCGCCAGGACGTCCCTGGCTCCTGATCGTGGGGAGGGAGCAGGTCCTCCCACTTCTAGCTGGTGTCTGGCTGGTGGTGGGGCAGGGACTGTGTCCAACCTGATTACCTTGTATCTGCCCCACCACTTTGAACAGTGCTGGGCATATAGTAAGTGCTTAATAATTACCACAATTATAATTATTACAAAATGAGTAGATCAGTAGATCTTTTAGACTGTGAGCCCACTGTTGGGTAGGGACTGTCTCTATATATTGCCAATTTGTACTTCCCAAGCGCTTAGTACAGTGCTCTGCACACAGTAAGCGCTCAATAAATACGATTGATGATGATGATCAGAGATGGACTTTATAGATTGCCAGGCCCTCGAGGGTCAGGGTTGGTGTCCATTTCCTGTCTGTATACTCTTTTCCAGATGTTAGTACTGTGGCCTGCAGACAGCAAGCATTTAATAAATATTATTGTTATTATCAATAGTAATCATAATAACAACAATAGCAATGGCATTTGTTAAGTGGTATCTGTTAAGTGCTTACTATGTGCCAGGCACCGTTCTAAGCACGGGGATGAAAACAAGTAAATGGGGTTGGACGCAGTCCCTGTCCCACATGGGGCTCAAACTCTTAGTCTCTATTTTATAGATGAGGTAACTGAGGCCCAGAGAAGGTTAGTGACTTACCCAAGGTCACACAGCAGTCACTTGGCGGGGCTGGGCTTAGAACCCAGTGGCTCTAGCCACTAAACCACGTTGCTACTTCTGTAGTCCCTGTCCCGGTTGGGGCTCAGTCTAAGGGGGAAGAAGAACCAGGATCCTTTCCCCATCTTCTTTGATGAGGAAACTGAGGCTCGAGAAGTAAAGTGACCTGCCCGAGCTCACACAGCAGGTAAGAGTCAGAGCCAGAATTAGAACTCGGGTCTCCTGACTCGCAGGCCCGTGCAGTTTCCTCTAGGCCACGCTGCCTCATCATCATCAATCGTATTTATTGAGCGCTTACTGTGTGCAGAGCACTGTACTAAGTAGTTAGGCTCATCTCCTAACCGCCGATCAGTCTCCCCGGAGAGGCACGGGGAGCCTTGATTTGGAGTCTGGGCACTGACCGTCTCCTTCCCCCGGAATCCCGAGGGGCTGGATGGAGTTGGGTGGGTGGGGTTTTTAAAGCTATCTATTCACTTGCCCTCTGAAATAACAGAGGCCCTCGGGAGAGCGTTGTTCTCCTTCCAGCACCCCTCCCCACACCGACCACCCCGTGTTTGTGACCGAACGCCGTCGGGGAATGAGGGAAACTTTTTCCCATCTGCGGTGGGAGGCGTGGAGGTGGGAGGAGAAGTGGCCGAGGGTGTGCATTCATGTGGCTTAGGAGGGGCGGACCGCGACGTGAGTCTTCTCGAACTCAGGTTGTCACAGAAATGTGGGTTGGTGTGCTGAGAGAGCCTAGGACCGAGAACCGAGGACGTCTGAGGGGGTCTGAGCTGAAGGAAAGACTCTGCGGAGGGATTGGGAGGGTGGCCGTTTGTCGTTGGAGAAAGTCCACCTGTAATCAAACCTTATGAGGCCCTTATGTGTTTATGAGCTAGTTCCACGGTTTGAGAGAAATCGAGACATTTGGATGAAAACGACATAGCAGGTAATAAGAGTTCGGTGCCCAAGAAATGAAAACAGTCAAGTAAAGAAGTCATCCAAATGATCACTGCATTTCCCTAAACAGCACAGCCGCTCGGTTCTGAAAGAGGCAAATTTGAATTGAAGAAAAAAAGGGGGTGAGGATTTTAAAACAGGGTGCGGATACTGTAGGAGGCCCCGCAAGGAGCGTCCGGGGAGCTCCGGCGGGCGGGCCCCGTCACCTCCTGTCCCTCCGCGAACCCCGCGCTCCCTGCGGGGGTCGGGGTGCTGCCGGACAGACGTGGACCCGAGCGATTTCTGACGCGGGTCGGCGGGGTCACGCGACACTCACCATTCTCCATGGTGGCTTCCCGGCGAGGCTCCCTCCCGTCGCCCGACCTAAGGGTTCTCTCAGAAACGCTGTTGGGCTCCCCGGGGCCAGTCCGACTAGGCCCGGCCCAGCCCTTCCCGGCTGAGCCCGCAGAGGAAAAGGCATCTTTGCAGAGTGGCAATGCTCCTGAAATGCCTTGTTTGAGATTTGGTTAAATGCAAATCTTCTACTGTCTGTTTCTCTCCAATTTGCATTGCCCTCGCAGATAACAATCCAAGGCATTTTGAGGGGCGAGGGGGATCTCGTCGGGGCCGACTTGACATGAGGCGAGAAGGCTCACACCCTGTGATCGTGGGGGTTCCGGCCGTGCCCGAGCTGCGAGTGCTGTTGGTGGAGATACGGAAATCTCTTTCTGACTTTATTCACCAGAAATTCATTCTTATCTGCTTCAGTTCAGCCCTCTCCACTGCCTGCTGACAATACTTCTCCTTCCTAATTCATTCCCAGAGCCACTGCCCGCTCCAGCTGTTCCAGACATTTAACTCCCTCCTCAGACTTCCTGTCCCCCTGACCCCACCAGATCTTTCCCTGAATGACCTGGCCACAGGCATCATCAATAGAATTGCAACAATCGAGTGAGATCTCCCAAAAATCTCCCCCATTCCTCTCCAATAACCCCCTCTTCCTGCACCATTGGCTCTCCATCGACTCACTCTCTATTCCCTGCAGGAACTCTATGTGAGATCTCTCACCTCCTCTCGAAATCTAGCCCTCCACCTATGCCTCTGACCCCATCTCTTCATGTCGTTTTAAAACACTTGATCTACGCCACTCCCACCACCACTTTCTTCTGACTGCCATCTCGAACTGTTCACTTTCCAACAGCTTCCCCACTGCTTTCAAACATGCTTACGTATCGCCATCCTAAAAAAAACCACTTCCCTTGACCCCACAGCTCCGTACAGCTGTCGCCCCAACTTCCTCCTCCCGTTTCTGTCCAAACTTCTTGGGGGTTGTTAACACCTGCTGTCTCCACTTCATGTCCTATAATTCTCTCCTAGATCCTCTCCAATCTGGTTTCCGCCCCCTTTACTCCACAGAAACTGGCCTCTCTAAGGTAACCAATGATGTTCTTCTCACCAAATATGACGGCCTCAAATCCTTCTTGACCTCTCAGCTGCCCTCGACATTGTAAACCATCCCCTTCTCCTTTGAACTTTATCCAACCTTGGCTTCACTGACACTGTCCTCTCTTGGTTTTCCTCCTATCTCCCTGTCTGTTCCTTCTCAGTTTCTTTTGCTGGCTCCTCCTCTGCTTCCTATACTCTGACAGTGGGGTTCCCTCAAGGCTCAGTTCTACGTCCCCTTCTAGTCTCCGTCTATACCCACTCCCTTGGAGAACTCATTCTCTCCCATGGCTTCGACTACCATCGCTATGCAGATGATTCTCAAATCTACATCTCCAGCCCCCACCTCTCTCCTTCCCTGCAATCTTGCATTTCCTCCTGCCTTTAGGACACCTCTACCTAGATGTCCCGCCAAAACCTCAAACTTAACAAGTCCAAGACTGAACTACTTATCTCCCCACCTAAACCCTATCCTCTTCTTGTCTTTCCCATCACTAGACAATACAAGGATGCTTCCTAGTTCACAAGCCCATAAACTTGGAATCGTCTTCAACTCATCTCTCTCATTCCACGTACATATTCAATCTGTCACTAAATCCTGTCAGTTCTACCTTCACAGTATCACTAAAATCTTCCTTTTCCTCTCCATCCAAGCCGCTACTATGTGGATCCAAGCGCTTATCCTATCCCACCTTAACTACCGCATCAGCCTCCTCGCTGACCTTGTGGCCTCCTGTTTCTTCTCCCCACTCCAGTCCAAAATTCACACTGCTGAATGGATCATTTTTCACCAAAACGTTCAGTCCGTATCTCCCCGCTCCTCAAGAACCTCCACTGGCTGTCCGTCTCCCTCCACATCGAACAGAAACTTTTCACTGTCAGCTTTAAGGCACTCCATTCATTCAATTGTATTTATTGAGCGCTTACTGTGTACACGGCACTGTAATCAATCAATCGTATTTATTGAGCACTTGCTGTGTGCAGAGCACTGTACTAAGCATTTGGGAGAGTACAATCAATCTGGTCCCTTGTCCCACCATTTGATGTTGAGAAGAGCCCATGAGGGACGTTCATGAAATGGCCCGGGGAGCCAGCTGTGGCATCAGTGTGGGGTCTGGGTCTTGGGGCCGTGAGAAATAAAAATAAAAGATATTTGTTAAGCACTTACTATGTGCCAGATACTGTACAAAGCGCCGGGCAGAATCAAGCGAATCTGGTTGGACACAGTCCCGGTCCCACATGGGGATCAAAGTTTTAATTCCTATTTTACAGATGGGGGAACTGAGACCCAGCGAAGCTAAGTGACACAGCCAAGGCCCCAAAGCAGACTAGTCGTGGAGCCGGGATTAGAACTCAGGTCCTTCTGGCTCCTAGGCCCGGGACCTCACCACTGGACCACGCTGCTGGCGGCGTAGAGGATAGAGGTGGGTCGGGAAGCGCTGCGTCTCGGTAGACTTTCTGTCCGCCGCTGCCACCCTCCTTCTGCTCGTCTCCCGGAGGACGTGCCAGCCTTCACGATCGACTCCGTCTTCTACTTCCTCGTCCAACGCCGTGGGGTTTGTCACTGTGGTGCCTAAGTAACTACTGTCCAAACAGCGCATCAGGGCTCAGGCGGGAGTCAGGTTCCCAGAACCCTACTTCTCAGGATGCAAATCACGGTCGGGAACTTGTACGGCAGGTGGTGGGATGCCACAACGGGAGCGACCCAGGGCTCTGCAGATCGCCGCAAAACCCAGAACGGCTAGAGTCGTAGCAGCGGTACTGATGGTGACGGCAGTGGAGGGAGTAGGAGTTGTAGTAATGGAAGGTTGTAGTCACTGTTCTAAGCATTTGGGAAGTACAAAACAATGAAGTGACCCGTTACCTGCCCACAGAGGATCATGGGCAGGGGAGACAGGTATTCATTCATTCGTTCAGTCGTATTTATTGAGTGCTTACTGTGTGCAGAACCCTGTACTAAGCGCTTGGGAGAGTATAATACAAAACAGATCCATTCCCAGCCCATTATTTACAAGCTGAGTAGTCAAGGTGAATAATTGACTGTGCATTTGAACCGGTGTGTGTACGTATTCATATATATGTTATTATATATATAAAAATTGTATTTTTAAAGCGCTTATTATGTGCCAAGCACTGTTCTAACTACTGGGGTAGATGCAAGGTAATCAGGTTGTCCCAGGAGGGGCTCACAGTCTTCATCATCATTTTACAGATGAGGTAACTGAGGCACAGAGAAGTGAAGTAACTTGCCCAAGGTCACACGGGGCAGGGCCGGGATTAGAGTGATGATTATGAGGATGATGGTATTTGTTAAGCGCTTACTACGTTCCAGGCACTGTAATGAGCGCTGGAGTGGATACAAGCAAATTGAGTCTCACACAGTCCCTGTCCTATGTGGGGCTCACAGTCTCAATCCCCATTTTACAGATGAGGTAACTGAGGCACAGAGAAGTGAAGTGACTTGCCTAAGGTCACACAGCAGACAAGTGGCAGAGCTGGGATTAGAACCAAGTCCTCTGACTGCCAAGCCCATGCTCTTTCCACTAGACCATGCTTCTTCCTTGCATGCAACGGTGCTCGACACATAGGAAATGCTTCACAAATACCAGCAAATACCAGTAGTGGATAGAGCGGAGGCCTGGGAATCAGAAGGTCTTGGCTTCTAACCCAGCTCTGCCAAATGTCAGCTGGGTGACCGTCAGTAAGTCACTTCACTTCTCTGGACCTCACTTACCTCACCTGTAAAATGGGGATTGAGACTGGGAGCCCCACGTGGTACACGGACTTTGTCCAACCCGATTTACTTGTATCCACCCCAGCTCTTAGTACAGTGCCTGACACAAGGTAAGCGCTTAACAAATTCAATTATTATTGTTATTATTACAACCATCATTAAGTTGTCCATTTGTTGCTATTGTTGTTGCTATTATTATTAGCAATAATAGTGGTATATTTGCTCCCCCTCCTCCCCCTCATCCCCCCGCCTTACCTCCTTCCCCTCCCCACAGCACCTGTATATATGTATATATGTTTGTACGTATTTATTACTATTTTATTTGTACATATTTATTCCATTTATTTTATTTAGTTAATATGTTTTGTTCTGTTCTCTGTCTCCCCCTTCTAGACTGTGAGCCCACTGTTGGGTAGGGACCGTCTCTATATGTTGCCAACTTGTACTTCCCAAGCGCTTAGTACAGTGCTCAGCACACAGTAAGCGCTCAATAAATACGATTGAATGAATGAATGAAGCAGTTACTATATGCCAAGCACTGAACTAAGCCTTCGGGTAGATACAAGGTAATCAGGTTGCACACAGTCATAATCCCCATTTTATAGATGAAGTAACCGAGGCACAGTTACCTACGCAGCGTCGGAAGCCTCCATCTCTCCTTCCCACTTCCGTCTCATAATAATAATAATAATAATGATGGCATTTATTAAGGGTTTACTATGTGCAAAGCACTGTTCTAAGCAGTGGGGAGGTTACAGGGTGAACAGGTTGTCCCACGGGGGGCTCACAGTCTTAATCCCCATTTTACAGATGAGGTAACTGAGGCACAGAGAAGTTCAGTGAGTTGCCCAAAGTCACACAGCTGACAATTGGCGGAGCTGGGATTTGAACCCCTGACCTCTGACTCCAAAGCCCGTGATCTTTTCACCGAGCCACGCTGCTTCTCATTAGTTCTCATCCCAACTAAGCGCTTAGTACAATGCTTTGCACACAGTAAGTGCTCAATAAATAGGATTGAATGAATGAATCCCAACCAACCCCTGCTCGTCAGGGCCCAGTGTTTTGGTTCCCCCTTCTAGACTGTGAGCCCACAGTTGGGTAGGGACTGTCTCTATATGTCGCCAACTTGTACTTCCCAAGCGCTTAGTACAGTGCTCTGCACACAATAAGCGCTCAATAAATACGATTGATGGGTAGGGAACGTCTCTATATGTCTCCAACTTGTACTTCCCAAGCGCTTAGTACAGTGCTCTGCACACAGTAAGCGCTCAATAAATACGATTGATGGGTAGGGACCGTCTCTATATGTCCCCAACTTGTACTTCCCAAGCGCTTAGTACAGTGCTCTGCACACAGTAAGCGCTCAATAAATACGATTGATGGGTAGGGACCGTCTCTATATGTCGCCAACTTGTACTTCCCAAGCGCTTAGTACAGTGCTCTGCACACAGTAAGCGCTCAATAAATACGATTGATTGATTGATTGGGGCTCGCCTCTTGCGGGCTGCGGCTCTCTATCGCCCCCTCGTGGGTTATCAGCCGTTGTTCAGGGAGGTCGCGTCGGCGACTCTGCCCTTCTCGAAGCAGGAGAGGGCGAGCTACGCTGCCCTCCCTCAAGATGGCGGCCACTCTAGTCCTGCCCTCTCCCAAGATGGCGCTCGCGCCCCTTGGAAAGATGGCAGCGCCGGGCACTCTGCCCTTTCCTAAAATGGTTCCCGTGACTTGAAAAACGGCAGGGCCGGCCGCGCTGCCCATCCCCAAGATGGCGGCACCGGTAATGTTGCCCTTTCGTAAGATGGCGGGCTTGCTCTTTGCAGCTAGGCCGGAGCCGGCCAGGCTTTGACCCCGAAGGGTGAAGCGGGAAAGGGCAGCGGTTCACCCGGAAGCGTTTAGGCCCTCTCTTTAGGAAGGCCTTTAGACCAGGCCTCTCAGCTCCATCTGGTCTATGTCAATCAATCAGTCAATCAATCAATCGTATTTAGAGAAGCAGCGTGGCTCAGGGGAAAGAGCCCGGGCTTTGGAGTCGGAGGTCATGGGTTCAAATCCCGCCTCCGCCACTTGTCAGCTGGGTGACTTCGGGCAAGTCACTTCACTTCTCTGGGCCTCAGTTACCTCATCTGGAAAATGGGGATTAAGACTGTGAGCCCCCCGTGGGACAACTTTTTTTTTTTTAATGGCATTTATTAAGAGCTTACTATGTGCAAAGCACTGTTCTAAGCGCTAGGGGGTTACAAGGTCATCAGGTTGTAACCTCCACAGTGCTTTGCACATAGTAAGCGCTTAATAAATGCCATTATTATTATTATTATTGAGCGCTTACTATGTGCAGAGCACTGTACTAAGCGCTTGGGAAGTACAAGTTAGCATTCATTCAATCGTATTTCAATATTCAAATTCAAGATTCAATATCTCCCCCTCCTGTATATATGTATATATGTTAGTACATATTTATTACTCTATTTTTATTTATTTTACCTGTACATATCTATTCTGTTTATTTTATTTTGTTAATTATTAATAATAATAATAACAATAATGATGGCATTTATTAAGCGCTTACTATGTGCAAAGCACTGTTCTAAGCGCTAGGGGGTTACAAGGTGATCAGGTTGTAACCTCCACAGTGCTTTGCACATAGTAAGCACTTAATAAATGCCATTATTATTATTATTATTGAGTGCTTACTATGTGCAGAGCACTGTACTAAGCACTTGGGAAGTACAAGTTGGCATTCATTCAATCGTATTTCAATATTCAAATTCAAGATTCAATATCTCCCTCTCCTGTATGTATGTATATATGTTAGTACATATTTATTACTCTATTTATTTTACCTGTACATATCTATTCTGTTTATTTTATTTTGTTAATTAATTTATTTTATTTTGTTAATATGTTTGGTTTTGTTCTCTGTCTCCCCCTTCAAGACTGTGAGCCCACTGTTGGGGAGGGACTGTTTCTAGATATTGCCAACTTGTACTTCCCAAGCGCTTGGTACAGTGCTGTGCACACAGTAAGCGCTCAATAAATATGATTGATGATGATGATCCCCCCTCCATCCCCCCATCTTACCTCCTTCCCTTCCCCACAGCACCTGTATATATGTTTGTACATATTTATTACTCTATTTATTTTACTTGTACATATCTATTCTATTTATTTTATTTTGTTAGTATGTTTGGTTTTGTTCTCTGTCTCCCCCTTTTAGACTGTGAGCCCACTGTTGGGTAGGGACCATCTCTGTATGTTGCCAGCTTGTACTTCCCAAGCGCTTAGTACAGTGCTCTGCACAAAGTAAGCGCTCAATAAATACGATTGATTGATTGAGCGCTTACTGTGTGAAGAGCACTGTACTAAGCGCTTGGGAAGTGCAAGTTGGCAACCTACAGAGACGGTCCCTACCCAACAGTGGGCTCACAGTCTACTTTGCCCACGGTTCAGTTAAGTGTCTAGACCCCAAGGAAGGAGGCATCAATAATATTACTACTCTGAATCGTCTCTGCTTACTCTACTGGTGTTGTGTTATTGGTTATTATTAATAATAATGGTAATTGTTGAGCGCTTACTATATACCAAGCACTATTCCAAGCACTGAGGGGAGATACCAGGTGATCAGGTTGTTAATCAATCAATCGTATTTATTGGGCGCTTACTCTGTGCAGAGCACTGTACTAAGCACTTGGGAAGTACAAGCTGGCAACATATAGAGACAGTCCCTACCCAACAGTGGGCTCACAGTCTAGAAGGGGGAGACAGAGAACAAAACCAAACATACTAACAAAATAAAAATAAATAGACTAGATATGTACAATATTACTACTCTGAATCGTCTCTGCTTACTCTACTGGTGTTGTGTTATTGGTTATTAATAATAATAATGTTAATTGTTAAGCGCTCACTATGTACCATGCACTGTTTCAAGCACTGAGGGGAGATACCAGGTGATCAGGTTGTCAATCAATCAATCATATTTATTGAGCGCTTACTGTGTGCAGAGCACTGTACTAAGCACTTGGGAAGTACAAGCTGGCAACATATAGAGACAGTCCCTACCCAACAGTGGGCTCGCAGTCTAGAAGGGGGAGACAGAGAACAAAACCAAACATACTAACAAAATAAAATAGAATAGATGTGTACCCGTGGGTCTCACAGTCTTCCTCCCCATTTGACAGATGAGGGAACCGAGGCCCAGGAAAGTGAAGTGACTAGCCCAAAGTCACCCAGCTGACAAGTGGCGGAGGTGGGATTTGAACCCACGACCTCTGACTCCCAAGCCCGGGCTCTTGCCACTGAGCCACGCTGCTTCTCTAGTAATAATAGTAATAATAATCATGATACTTTGCCCACGGTTTAAGTGTCTACATATAGATACTTAATTGGCAACTTATAGAGACAGTCCCTACCCAACAGTGGGCTCACAGTCAGAAAGGGGGAGACAGAGAACAAAACCAAACATACTAACAAAAGAAAATAAATAGAATAGATATGTACAAGTAAAATAAATAGAGTAATAAATATGTACAAACATATATACATATATACAGGTGCTGTGGGGAAGGGAAGGAGGTAAGATGAGGGGGATGCAGAGGGGGGCGAGGGGAAGAGGAAGGAAGGGGCTCAGTCTGGGAAGGCCTCCTGGAGGAGGTGAGCTCTCAGTAGGGCCTTGAAGGTCGCCACCAACCTCTCCCACGAACCCCCTCCCTTGTCACCCGACAATGACTGGCCCCTCGCTCAAGGCCGTATTTATTAAAGGCCCATCTCCTCCAAGAGGCCTTCCCTCACTAAACCTGTTCCTCTTCTCCCAATCCCTTCTGAGAAGCAGCGTGGCTCACTGGAAAGAGCACGGGCTTGGGAGTCAGAGAACATGGGTTCTTATCCCAGCTCCGCCAATTGTCAGCTGTGTGACTTGGGGCAAGTCACTTCACGTCTCTGGGCCTTAGTTCCCTCATCTGTAAAAAGGGGATCAAGATTGTGAGCCTCCCATGGGACAACCAGATCACTCTGTAACCTTCCTGCGCTTAGAAGGGTACTTTGCACATAGTAAGCGCTTAATAAATGCCATTATTATTATTATTATTGTCCTCCCCATCGCATAGCACATAGTAAGTGCTTAACAAATACCAAAATTATTATTATTATTCTGCATCACCATAATTTGATCGCTTTATTCACTCCCCTGCCTGGGTCCCACAGCATTTATGTCCTTCTGTAATTTCTTTATTCATTCATTCATTCTTACTTTCTCTCCCCATCTCTTTGCCTGGGGGGCTTTACATGGGCCAGGTACCGTGTCCCATCTGGCAATCAATAAATCTATTGTATTTATTGAGCACGTACTATTTTTATGGTATTTGTTAAGTGCTTACTAGGTGCCAGGCACTGTGCTAAGTGCTGGGGTAAATACAAGGTTATGCACAGTCCTCTCCCACATGGGGCTCACATTCTTATTTCCTCATTTTAATAATAATATTAATAATAATAATGATGACATTTATTAAGTGCTTACTATATGCAAAGCATTGTTCTAAGCGCTGGGGAGGTTACAAGGTGATCAGGGTGTCCCATGGGAGGCTCACAGTCTTAATCCCCATTTTACAGATAAGGTAATTGAGGCATAGATAAGTTAAGTGACATACCCAAAGTCATAGAGCTGACAAGTGGCAGAGCTGGGATTTGAACCCATGACCTCTGACTCCAAAGCCCGTGCTCTTTCCACTGAGCCACGCTGCTTTTCTGCCTCATTTTACAGATGGGGTAACTAAGGCACAGAGAAGTGAAGTGGCTTGCCCAAGGTCACACAGCAGACAAATGGTGGAGCGAGGATTAGAACCCAGGTCCTTTGACTCCCTGATCTGTGCTCGGTCCACAAGACCACACTGCTTCTTCTATGTATAGACCACTGTAATAACTGCTTGGGTGAGTACAATACAGTAGAATTAGCAGGCATGTTCCCTGCCTGTAATGACCTTACAGTCTAGACTATCTTGTATCAACTCTGGTGCTTCGCACAGTGTTTGGCACTTAGAAAGAACTTTGTAACTACTGTAATTATTGTTTTCCATACGGTTTTCTGTGTTAAAAAGGAGATTACCGCCGATGAAAAGCCGGGGAATCCAACGGACAGCCCTGGGACCGACGAGGGTTCCCGCCGACGCGACGGAGCAGCTTCCAGAGGGCCGAGGGGAGCCGCCTCTGGCCTTCAGGGGCGACCCGACGGACTGGAGGGGATGGTGTAGGGGAGAGGGCACGGGCCTGTGACGGATTGGATATGTGGGGTGAATGAGAGAGCGGAGTCGAGGATGACATTAAGGTTGCGGGCTCGTGAGACGGGAAGCGGGGTTGTGCCGTCCATAGTGACGGCAATGTCAAGGAGAGGATAGGGTTTGGGAGGGAAGATGAGGAGCTCTGTCTTGAACATGTCGAGTTTTGTGTCGTGGGAGAACATCCAAGTAGAGATGTCCTGAAGGCAGGAGGAGATGCGAGCCCTGACGGAGGAAGAGAGAACAGGGGAGGGGATATAGATTCGGGTGTTGTCTGCGTAGAGGTGACAGTTGAAGCCGCGCGAGCGAATGAGTTCTCCAAGGGAGTGAGTGTAGATGGAGAATAGAAGGAGAAGCAGCGTGGCTCACTGGAAAGAGCCCGGGCTTTGGAGTCAGAGTTCATGGGTTCAAATCCCGGCTCCGCCAATTGTCAGCTGTGTGACTTTGGGCAGGTCACTTCACTTCTCTGGGCCTCAGTTCCCTCATCTGTAAAATGGGGATTAAGGCTGTGAGCCCCCCGTGGGACAACCTGATCACCTTGTAAACTCCCCAGTGCTTAGAACAGTGCTTTGCACATGGTAAGCGCTTAATAAATGTCATCATTATTATTAAGAACTGAACCTTGAGGGACCCCTAGTACTTATGTATGTATGCCTAATTTAGTTATAATAATAATGACACTTACGGAGCCAGGTTGGACACAGTCACTGTCCCACATGGGGCTCACACTCTAAGTAGGAGGAAGTAGGATTTAATCTCCATGTTACAGATGAAGTCACTGAGGCACAGAGATGTGAAGTGACTGGCCCAAAGTCACCCAGCAGACACGTGGTAGAGCTGGGATTAGGACCCCATTCCCGCGTTCTTTTCACTAGGCTGCATTGCTTCTCGCCCACTAAACCGTAAACTCCTCATGGACAGGGAATGTGTCTAAGGACTTTGATGTGGTGTACTCTCCCAAGTGCTTTTGTATATATCTGTAATTTTATTTATTTACATTAGTGTCTGTCTCCCCCTCTAGACTGTAAAATTGTTGTAGGCAGGGAATGCATCTAACCACTCTGTTATACTCTCCCAACTGTTTATGTGCCTATCTGTAATTTTATACACGTATTTTAATGTGTGTCTCCCCCTCTAGACTGTAAACTTGTTGTGGGCAAGGAAAGTGTCTGTTACAGTGTGCTCTTCCAAGTGCTAAGTACAGTGCTCTGAACCCCGAGCTCAATTTGCTACGCTAGATTGAACGCTCTGTACACAGTACACGCTTAATAAATGTGATCGATCGATTGAGCGATGGGTGATTGGAGCGGGAGGAGGCTGAAAGAGCCTGGGCCTGAGATTCAGAGACCGTGGGTTCTAATCCCTGCTCCGCCCCATATCTGCTGTATGACCTTGGGCAAGTCATTTCACTTCTCTGGGCTTCAGTTTCCTCATTTGCAAAATGGGGATTAGGGTTTTGAACCCCAAGTGGATATGGGACTGTCTAACCTGATCGCCTTGTGTCTACCCCAGTGCTTATAACGAGGCCAGGCACGGAGTAAACGCTTAACACATACCACTATTGTTATTATTATTATTTCTCTCTCGCCGCGGTCAGCGCCACCGGGATAGCCGCACGCAGCCGTCGGGAGCCAGAAGCAGGGTTTGAGGGGGGTCAGTCGGGCATCCCAGACTGAGCCCCCTCCTTCCTCTCCCCCTCCTCCCCTTCCCCACCCCCCCGCCTTACCTCCTTCCCCTCCCCACAGCCCCTGTATATATGTTTGTACAGATTTATTACTCTATTTATTTTCCTTGTACATATTTACTATTCTATTTATTTTATTTTGTTAATATGTTTTCTCTTGTTGTCTGGCCTGGAACGCCCTCCCCACATCCGCCAAGCTAGCTCTCTTCCTCCCTTCAAAGCCCTACTGAGAGCCCACCTCCTCCAGGAGGCCTTCCCACACTCAGCCCCCTCCTTCCTCTCCCCCTTCTCCCACTCCCCATCCCCCACACCCTACCTCCTTCCCTTCCCCACAGCACCTGTATATATGTTTGTACAGATTTATTACTCTATTTGTTTTACTTGTACATATTTACTATTCTGTTTATTTTATTTTGTTAATATGTTTTGTTTTGTTGTCTGTCTCCCCCTTCTAGACTGTGAGCCCGCTGTTGGGTAGGGACCGTCTCTATACGTTGCCGACTTGTACTTCCCAAGCGCTTAGTCCAGTGCTCTGCACACAGTAAGTGCTCAATAAATACGATTGAATGAATGAATGAATGACTATATTTTATTAATGATGTGTATATAGCTATAATTCTGTTTATTCTGGTGGTATTGGTACCAGTTTACTTGTTTTGTTTTGTTGCCTGTCTCCCCCTTCTAGGCTGTGAGCCCGTTGGTGGATAGGGACCATCTCTATATGTTGCCGATCTGTACTTCCCAAGCGCTTAATACAGTGCTCTGCGCACAGTAAGTGCTCAATAAATATGATTGAATGAATGAATGAATGGATGGATGAACCTGATAAATTGTGCCTATCCCAGCACTTTTGCCTGCCACTTGGATTAAGAGGGCAACTTTAAGATCTGACCTGACCTGTCATGGAGGTGGAGCTTTGGCTGTGTTGCTATCTCAAAGGGAAGGTTTGGGGGACATCTCTCTCTCTCTCTCTCTCTCTCTCTCTCTCTCTCTCTCTCTCTCTCTCTCTCTCTCTCTTTTTGCATGTGTGAAAGGAGTTAAGATTACCTGAGTTGTGGGACAGAGCAGTGAGCCAAGGGGGGCCACTGTGGACACAGAAGCTGCTTCTGGAAAAAGTGAGTGGGGCTCTGTGCAGGGAACTGGCTTTGTTTGACTCAACTGTGAGTCTGAGAAGGCCCGGGGCCCTTAATTCTATAGACGGGTCTGATATCTGGGTGCTCACAGTCCTGTATGCAGAGTCACTCTATATACATCCTCAATCTTCCTCAAAGGGACTCTTCTGTGTCTAGCAGTTGCTTCTCGGGATGGGGGGGGGGGGGGAAGAGATGGGTGGTACTTTTAGGAGAGAGGCAGGGAAGTTCACTGTCTACTTGATTCTCTAGTGAGAAATACTTGTCATGAGACAAATTTGAGGTAAAGTGAATGAGTTGTGCAGAGGCTGGAGAGCTGAAAATGCAGGCATTTTTGCTATTAAATTCATTTTTCCAATATACAGAAGTGTGGGGTATCTTTGGAGTCAAGAATCTCAACCCCATAGTTCTGAAATTTTCTTGTGGGTGAGGAATCTTGGGGGAGAGAGGGATCCAGTGCAGGAGTAGGGTAGAACATAGTGAACAATTCTTACATTAGATCTGCTTTACGCATCTGCAGTGCCCACAAAAATGACCTTTCTATATCTGTAAGGGGTTGTTTACAAGAAAGTGAGGGGTCATTCATTCATTCAATCGCATTTATTGAGCGCTTACTGTGTGCAGAGCACTGTACTAAGCGCTTGGGAAGTACAAGTTGGCAACAGATAGAGACGGTTCCTATCCAACAGTGGGCTCACAGTCTAGAAGGGGGAGACAGAGAACAAAACATATTAATAAAAGAAAATAAATAGAATATGTACAAGTAAAATAGAGTATTAAATACGTAAAAACATATATACATATATACAGGGGCTGTGGGGAAGCGATAATGCAATTATAATGCGATTACTGTGTGTCGTGCCCAGGGTCACGCAGCAGAGCAGTGGCAGGGCCTGGATTAGGAGGCAGGTCCTTCTCACCTACAGGAGCGGGCTCTGCCCACTAGGCGGCGCTGCTTCTCTCTCTCTCTTTCTCTCTCCAGGCGCGGGCTCTCTCCACTAGACGGCGCTGCTTCTCTCTCTCTCTCTCTCTCTCTCTCTCTCTCTCTCTCTCTCTCTCTCTCCCCCTCCCCAGGCGCGGGCTCTCCCCACTAGGTGGCGCTGCTTCTCTCTCTCTCTCTCTCTCTCTCTCTCTCTCTCTCTCTCTCTCTCTCTCCAGGCGCGGGCTCTCCCCACTAGGCGGCGTTTCTTCTCTCTCTCTCTCTTTCTCCAGGCGCGGGCTCTCCCCACTAGGCGGCGCTGCTTCTCTCTCTCTCTCTCTCTCTCTCTCTCTCTCTCTCTCTCCAGGCGCGGGCTCTCCCCACTAGGCGGCGCTGCTTCTCTCTCTTTTTCTCCAGGCGCGGGCTCTCCCCATTAGGCGGCGCTGCTTCTCTCTCTCTCTCTCTCTCCCTCCCTCTCTCCCTCCCTCTCTCCCTCTCCAGGCGCGGGCTCTCCCCACTAGGCGGCGCTGCTTCTCTCTCTCTCTCTCTCTCTCTCTCTCTCTCCAGGCGCGGGCTCTTCCCACTAGGCGGCATTGCTTCTCTCTCTCTCTCTCTCTCTCTCTCTCTCTCTCTCTCCAGGCGCGGGCTCTCCCCACTAGACGGCGTTGCTTCTCTCTCTCTTTCTCCAGGCGCGGGCTCTCCCCACTAGGCGGGCTGCTTCTCTCTCTCTCTCTCTCTCTCTCTCTCTCTCTCTCTCTCTCCAGGCTCGGGCTCTCCCCACTAGGCGGCGTTGCTTCTCTCTCTGTCTCTTTCTCCAGGCGCGGGCTCTCCCCACTAGGCGGCGCTGCTTCTCTCTCTCTCTCTCCAGGCGCAGGCTCTCCCCACTAGGCGGCGTTGCTTCTCTCTCTCTCTTTCTCTCTCCAGTCGTGGGCTCTCCCCACTAGGTAGCGCTGCTTCTCTCTCTCTCTCTCTCTCTCTCTCTCTCTCTCTCTCTCCAGGCGCGGGCTCTCCCCACTAGACGGTGCTGCCTCTCTCTCTCCAGGCGCGGGCTCTCCCCACTAGGCGGCGTTGCTTCTCTCTCTCTCTCTCTCTCTCTCTCTCTCTCTCTCTCTCTCTCTCTCTCTCCAGGCGCGGGCTCTCCCCACTAGGCGGCATTGCTTCTCTCTCTCTCTCTCTTTCTCTTTCTCCAGTCGCGGGCTCTCCCCACTAGGCGGCGTTGCTTCTCTCTCTCTCTCTCCAGGCTCGGGCTCTCCCCACTAGACGGCATTGCTTCTCTCTCTCTCTCTTTCTCCAGGCGCGGGCTCTCCCCATTAGGCAGCGCTGCTTCTCTCTCTCTCTCTCTCTGTCTCTCCAGGCACGGGCTGTCCCCATTAGGCGGCGCTGCTTCTCTCTCTCTCTCTCTCTCTCCAGGCGCAGGCTCTCCCCACTAGGCGGCGTTGCTTCTCTCTCTCTCTCTCTTTCTCCAGGCGCGGGCTCTCCCCACTAGACGGCGCTGCCTCTCTCTCTCTCCAAGCGCGGGCTCTCCCCACTAGGCGGTGTTGCTTCTCTCTCTCTCTCTCTCTCTCTCTCTCTCTCTCTCTCTCTCTCTCTCTCCAGGCGCGGGCTCTCCCCACTAGACGGCGCTGCCTCTCTCTCTCTCCAGGCGTGGGCTCTCCCCACTAGGCGGCGTTGCTTCTCTCTCTCTCTGTGTCTCTCTCTCTCTGTCTCTCTCTCTCTCTCTCCAGGCGTGGGCTCTCCCCACTAGGTGGCGCTGCTTCTCTCTCTCTCTCTCTCTTTCTCCAGGCGCGGGCTCTCCCCATTAGGCAGTGCTGCTTCTCTCTCTCTCTCTCTCTCTCTCTCTCTCTCTCTCTCTTTCCAGGCGCGGGCTCTCCCCACTAGGCGGCGCTGCTTCTCTCTCTCCAGGCGCGGGCTCTCCCCATTAGGCAGCGCTGCTTCTCTCTCTCTCTCTCTCTCTCTCTCTCTAAGCACGGGCTCTCCCCACTAGGCGGCGCTGCTTCTCTCTCTCTCTCTCCAGGCGCGGGCTCTCCCCACTAGGTGGCGTTGCTTCTCTCTCTCTCTCTCTCTCTCTCTCTCCAGGCGTGGGCTCTCCCCACTAGACGGCGCTGCCTCTCTCTCTCTCTCCAGGCAGGGGCTCTCCCCATTAGGCGGCGTTGCTTCTCTCTCTCTCTCTCTCTCTCTCTCTAAGCACGGGCTCTCCCCACTAGGCGGCGCTGCTTCTCTCTCTCTTTCTCCAGGCACGGGCTCTCCCCACTAGGCGGCGTTGCTTCTCTCTCTCTCTCTCTTTCTTTCTCCAGGAGTGGGCTCTCCCCACTAGGCGGCGTTGCTTCTCTCTCTTTCTCCAGGCGCGGGCTCTCCCCACTAGGCGGCGCTGCTTCTCTCTCTCTCCCTCCAGGCGCGGGCTCTCCCCACTAGGCGGCGCTGCCTCTCTCTCTCCAGGCGCGGGCTCTCCCCACTAGGCGGCGCTGCTTCTCTCTCGCTCTCTCTCTCTCTCCAGGCGCGGGCTCTCCCCACTAGGCGGCGCTGCTTCTCTCTCTCTCTCTCTCTCCAGGCGCGGGCTCTCCCCACTAGACGGCGCTGCCTCTCTCTCTCTCTCCAGGCGCGGGCTCTCCCCACTAGGCGGCACTGCTTCTCTCTCTCTCTCTCTCTCTCTCTCTCTCTCTCTCTTTCTCTTTCTCTTTCTCCAGGCGCGGGCTCTCCCACTAGGCGGCGTTGCTTCTCTCTCTCTCTCCAGGCGCGGGCTCTCCCCACTAGGCGGCGCTGCTTCTCTCTCTCTCTCTCTCTCTCTCTCTCTCTCTCCCGCCCCCTGGCCCCCCCCCCCCCCGCGGGCTCTCCCCACTTCCCCACTAGACGGCGCTGCTTCTCTCCCGCATGGGGATGCTGGGCGGCCGCGCCTCTCTATCGCCACCTGGTGGCACTTTCCTCCTCCAGCGGCGGCTTGCCTCCCTTTTGGTTGCCTGCTGCTGCTGCTCTCCGCCCGGATGTGAGATCCCTGGAAACTCCTGGGGATCTCGGAGCAACTGATCCTGCGTTTCCACATTTCTCCTCGCGTTTGGGGATCCCGGGACCGAGCGGGCCACCCGAAACTCTCTGCCGTGGTCCGGCCCGTGGGGCTCCTTCCCACCAGCTCTCCGGAGAGTCGTCCTGCAACAAAGCCAGGGTCAATGTCAAGATAGGGTGTGTGTCCACCCCATTCTTCTCTGGAGCCCTGGAGCCTCCTCCATGAGTTGGGGTAGGGAGCATAGAAAGCAGAAATGGCCCTGGCAACCGTAGGTTTTTTTTTTTTTCCTCAGCCCCATTTATTCAGCAGTTGTCCTGGAGACCTCCTGTTATCTATGTGGAGACCTTAGCTAGCCCAGGGGTGGGGGAGGGAAGAGTGACGAATGCAGGGTGCCAGTGGGTGTCCTATCACACATCTTCATCGATAGGTTGAGTCGGGGGTGGCGGAGGAATGTGTCCTTTAGAGAAACTGAATTGTTTGCGTGTCTTCCCATTTCCTTCTCAGCCTCCAAGAGCACCAACAGATCTCTTACCTTCCTGCTTTCATGCCTTAGAGGGAAGCTGGTGAGAATTGGGCACTAGGACCATCTCCTAGCAGGTGAGAAGTAATTCAACTTTGCTCAGCAACCATGGTTCCCCTCCCTCATTGACTTCCTTGCCTATCGCCTTCATCGTGGGTTCCAGACCTAACCCAAGCCATAAATCCCCAGTTTTCCCTACTCCCTCCTCGTCACTGAGGTAACTATCAGTGCTTAGTACAGTGCTTTGCACTTGAAGTGTTGAATAAAAACTATTACTACTGTCCAGGAACCTGATACCTGAACCCATTGGATTTTTCCCATCCCCAAATCTTCCTCATATATTCCACATCGATCCTCATTGTTCCCAACTGTCACATTTGCCCGACTCAGATTAGTCTCTTTGAGCTTTTGACTAGCCATGCTTCACTCACATCCGCTCTTCTTCCCTTCCCGATGACCATTTCCAAGCTCTCCTGCTGTGCTAAACTATGACCTTCTGTGCCTTCTAACATGCCCGCAGCTTCTTCATCTTACCCCCCCCCCCCCACGCCCCCCCAAAAAGCTCTCTAGCCCAGGCTTATACTGTCTTCCTACAAGTCCCACAGCCTTAATTACTGACAGAGGCCAGGTTGGGATGATTGGAGGCAGATATTTACTAGGTCTTGTTCTCTTTACAGTGGATGTCCAATATATTTCCCAGCTTCAAGGACCATCCCTCTGCCATTTGGGCCATCATGTTAAATCTCAGACCTGCCCTGCTACCGATGGAGCCATTGCTACCTCAAAGGGAAGGTTGTTTTTTTTTTTTGTGTGTGTGTGTGTGTGTGTGTGTGAGAGAGAGAGAGAGAGAGAGAGAGAGAGAGAGAGAGAGAGAAAGGGATTATGCTTAAGTGAGTTGGGAGAGCACTGTGAGCAAGAGGTGGCCACTGTGGACACTGAAGCTGTTTCTGGAAATGGGTGCTGGGGTTCTGTGCAGGGCACTGATTCTGTTAGACTTGACTGTGGGTCTGAGAAGACCCGGGGCCCTTAATTCTATAGATGGGTCTGATCTCTGGGTGCTCACAGTCCTGTCTCCAGAGTCACTCTGTACA
Source organism: Tachyglossus aculeatus (assembly GCF_015852505.1). Classification (NCBI taxonomy): domain Eukaryota; kingdom Metazoa; phylum Chordata; class Mammalia; order Monotremata; family Tachyglossidae; genus Tachyglossus; species Tachyglossus aculeatus. The sequence goes on from NC_052073.1 coordinate 40,183,520, forward strand.
TCCTCAGTCTCCCACGAAGGGACTCTTCTGTGTCCGACAGTCGCTTCTGGGGAAGAGAGGAGGAAGGTGCTTTTTGAGGAGAGGGGCAGCGAAGATCACGGTCTCCTTTATCCTTTTTAAACTCAACTAAGAAGTCCTCAATGTGAGAGAGGTGTGTGGTGAGACAGATTGAGGAAGTGAGTGAGTTGCAAAGAGGCAGGAGGGCTGAAAATGCAGGCATTGTATCAGTTTCTAGTACAAATTGAAAGTCTAGAAACTGACTTTACGATATAAAGAAGTGTGGGGTATCTTTTGAAGACGGAAAAACCGGTCGTACAGGTCCAATCCCTGGGGCAACATGGAGAGAGATCTCTAGGGATAGAGAGGGGCCCAGTGCAAGAGCAGGGTAGAGCATAGTTAGCAGTTCTGGCATTGCAAATGCCTTACACATCTGCATAGTTCTCACAGAAAAGACCTTTCCATAGCTGTGAAGGGATGCTCTCAGGGGAGAGGGAGGTCAGTGTTAAGACTAAAATGGTGTGTATGTGTCTGTCTGCCTGCCCCTATTCGTCTCTGGAGTGTTGTAGCCTCCTGAGTTTTGTTAGGTAAGCAGGTAAAGTCCCGGGCACTGCAGGCTTTCCCCCGTCCTTGTTCAGTCAGCAGTTGCCCTGGAAATCTCTTGTTGTTTGTCTTGGCCTTTCCTGGCCTGGTTGTGTGGGGTTCCGGGGGAGGGAAGTGTGGTGAAGCCAGGGTGTCTGTGGCTGTCCTCATGTATTTTGAATAATAAGTTGATTTGGGGTGGTGGAGGAATGTGTGCTTTAAAGAAATTGCATCGTTTGCCTTTCCCCCCCCTTTCCTTCTCAGTCCCCAGGAGCCCCATCAGACGTTTTCCACTCCTGCTCTCTTGCCTTGGAGCTCTGTTAAGTGCAATGAGGGCACCAGGACCCTTCAAGCCTCTCAACAGGTGAGTGAATTCAACTTCGTTGTCAGCAACTTCTACTTGAATGTACACTTTCTAATGCTGATGATGGTTATGGGTGTGTCTTTGGGTGTAACTGGGGAACGTGATTGAGTGTGCTTGCATGGGCGAAAGAGCCTGGGCTTTGGAGTCAGAGGCCGTGGGTTCAAATCCCGGCTCCACCAACTGTCAGCTGTGTGACTTGGGGCAAGTCACTTAGCTTCTCTGGGCCTCAGGGCCTCAGTTCCCTCATCTGGAAAATGGGGATGAGGACTGTGAGCCCCCCGTGGGACAACCTGATCGCCTTGTAACCTCCCCAGCACTTGGAACGGTGCTTTGCACATAGTAAGTGCTTAACAAATGCCATCATTATTATTATTAAGGCCCAGGAGGCCTTCCCAGACTGAGCACCCTCCTTCCCTTCCCCACAGCACCTGTATATATGTTTGTACGTATTTATTACTCTATTTGTTTTATTTGTACATATTTATTCTATTTATTTTATTTTGTTAATATGTCTTGTTTTGTTGTCTGTCTCCCCCTTCTAGACTGTGAGCCCGCTGTTGGGGAGGGGCCATCTCTATATGTTGCCAACTTGTACTTCCCAAGCTCTTAGTACAGTGCTCTGCACACGGTAAGCACTCAATAAATACGATTGAATGAATGAAGTATTATTATTATTATTTATATGAGAGTCTATGTGAATGGCTTTGACCTTGGGCAAGTCACTTCACTTCTCTGTGCCTGAGTTACCTCGTCTGTAAAATGGGGATTGAGACTGTGAGCGCCCCCTCCATGGGACAGGGACTGTGTCCAACTAGATTTGCTTGTATTCACCACAGCGCTTAGGACAGTGCCTGTCACATAGTAGGCGCTTAACAAATACCATAAACGTCGTCATCATCATGAGTCTTTGAGTGTGGCAGAAAACGTGCGTGTGGAGGTTCACAGTGCACCCCCAGGCCCCACCCCACTGCTCACCTTCTGCTCCCTTCAAGGCCCTACTGAGAGCTCACCTCCTCCAGGAGGCCTTCCCACACTGAGCCCCCTCCTTCCTCTCCCCCTCCTCTCCCTCTCCATCCCCACCGCCTTACCTCCTTCCCTTCCCCACAGCACCTGCTTATATGTTTGTACGGATTTATTACTCTATTTGTTTATTTATTTTACTTGTACATATCTATTCCATTTATTTTATTTTGTTAATATGTTTTGTTTTGTCGTCCGTCTCCCCTCTTCTAGACTGTGAGCCCGCTGTTGGGTAGGGACCATCTCTATACGTTGCCAACTTGTACTGCCAACTTGCTTGAGAGGCAGCGTGTCTCAGTGGAAAGAGCACGGGCTTTGGAGTAAGAGGTTATGGGTTCGAATACTGACTCCACCACATGTCTGCTGTGTGACCTTGGGCAAGTCACTTAACTTCTCTGAGCCTGTTACCTCATCTGTAAAATGGGGATTAAGGCTGTGAGCCCCACGTGGGACAACTTGATCACCCTGTGTTCCCCCCCCAGCACTTAGAACAGTGCTCTGCACATAGTAAGCACTTAACAAATGCCATTATTATTATTATTATTATTATTGTGACCAGCAACAATGATTCCTCTCCGTCATTAATGCCTATTCCTACTGCCTTTAACCTCTTTGGTAGACTTAAGCCCTGCCTTAAATCCCCAGTGCTCCCTACTCCTTCCTTGCCACTGAGGCAACTGCCAATGCTCAAAACAGGGCTGTCTTCTGAGAGTATTTAATCACAACTACTACTACTAACCAAGCAGATGATGCTTGCCCTGCCCCTAAATGTTCCTCACCTATTCCACATCCACCCTCATTCTTCGGAGTCATCCCACCTGCCCGACTTCCAAATCATTCCGTCAACTTTGATTCTCTTTAGTTCACACATTCTAAACACTCACATCCTCTTGTCTTATTTTCCCAATGACCATCTTCGACTATTCCTTGTGTTGAATTGCTTCCTTCCTCAATGTTTACAAACATGCCTCAGTTCCACCTAAAAAAACCCAACAAAAACTGACCCACCACTCCAGCTCTATTCTTTTTATGAAGTTTTTCAGTCTCCACACCTGGCAGTGCACAGGTTAGGGTGACATGACTGAAGTGAGAATTTTTTTATTTTATTTATTTTTTGGGGGGGCAGTCTCTCTACAGCAGATGTCCAGTGTGTTTCCCAGCCTCGAGAACCACCTGTCGGCCGTCGGGACCTTCGGTTCTAATCTCAGACCAGCCATTGAGATGGAGCCTTGAGCTCTGCTGCTACATCAAAGGGAAGGTGTTGGCTTTTTTTTTTGTGTGTGTGTGTGTGTTTGTGTAGAGGGTGAGGGTTAGGGTTAGTTGGCTTGCAGGGGAGAGCAGTGAGGAAGAGGAGACCACTGTGGACACAGAAACTGCTCCTGGAAATGGGGGCTGGGGCTCTGTGCAGGACACTAGTTCTGTTTGATTTGACTGTGGGTCTGAGAAGATCCAGGGCCCTTAATTTTATAGATGGGTCTAATCTCTGGGTGCTCACAGTCCATCTCCAGAGTCACTCTGTACATCCTAGATCTCCCACGAAGGGACTCTTCTGTGTCCGACAGTCGCTTCTGGGGAAGAGAGGAGGAAGGTGCTTTTTTGAGGAGAGGGGCAGTGAAGACCATGGTCTCCTTTATCCTTTTAAACTCAATTAAGAAGTCTTCAATGTGAGAGAGATGTGTGGTGATTGAGAAAGTGAGTGACTTGCAAAGTGGCAGGAGGGCTGAAAATGCAGGCATTGTATCAGTTTCTAGTACAAACTGAAAGTCTAGAAACTGACTTTGATATACAGAAGTGTGGGGTATCTTTTGAAGTCAGAAAAATCAGTTGTACAGGTCTGATACCTGGGGCAACATGGGGAGAGAGCTCTAGGGGTAGAGAGGGGCCCAGTGCAAAAGCAGCGTAGAGCATAGTGAGCAGTTCTGGCATCGCAAATGCTGTACACATCTGTATAGTTCTCACAGAAAAAACCTTTCCATAGCTGTAAAGGGATGTTTTCAGGGGAGAGGGTGGTCCATGTTAAGACTAAAATGGTGTGTATGTGTTTGTCTACCCCTATTTGTCTCTGGAGTGTTGTAGCCTCCCGAGTCTTGGTAGGGACCCTAGAAAGCGGGTAAAGTCCCGGGCACTGCAGGTTTTCCCACATCCCTGTTCGGTCAGCAGTTGCCCTGGAAATCTCTTGTTGTTTGTGTCTTGGCCTTTCCTGGCCTGGATGTGTGGGGATCCAGGGGGGAGGGAAGTGTGGCAAAGCCAGGGTGTCTGTGGCTGTCCTCATGTGCTTTGAATAAGTTGATTTGGGGTGGTGGAGGAATGTGTGCTTTAGAGAAACTGCATTGTTTTTATGATGGCATTTATTAAGCACTTACTATGTGCAAAGCACTGTTCTAAGCGCTGGGGAGGTTACAAGGTGATCAGGTTGTCCCACGGGGGACTCACAGTCTTAATCCCCATTTTCCAGATGAGGCAACTGAGGCACCAGAAGTTAAGTGACTTGCCCAAAGTCACACAGCTGACAATTGTTTGTCTTTCCTTTCCTCCCCTTTCCTTCTCAGCCCCCAGGAGCCCCATCAGATGTTCTCCACTCCTGCTCTCTTGCCTTGGAGCACTGTTGGGTGCAATGTGGGCGCTAGGACCCTTCATGCCTCTCAACAGGTGAGTGAATTCAACTCTGTTGTCCCCTGCCACCAGCAACAATGATGCCTGTGCATCATTAATGCCCATTCCTATAGACTTTAACCTCTGTGGTAGACTTAAATCCTGCCTTAAATCCCCAGTGCTCCCTACTCCTTCCTTGCCACTGAGGCAACTGCCAATGCTCAAAACAGGGCTGTCTTTTAGGAGAGCATTTAATCAACTATTACTAATAACCAAGCAGATGATGCTTGCCCTGCCCCTAAATGTTCCTCACCTATTCCTCACCTCCCTGCCCCACCCTATCCTTGGTGTGGGTTTGTGGAGATCTAGTGTCAGGGGAAGGCAAAAAGTGGCAAAGCCAGGATGTCTGTGTGGGTTCCTTGTCATTTAAGGTTTTTTTTGTTGTTGTTGGATTTCTTTTTTTTTAATGTAGAATCAGTTGAGTTGTGGGTGGTGGAAGAATGTGTCTTTGAGAGAAACGGCATCGTTTGCATTTGTTTCCCTTTCCTTCTCAGCCCCCAGGACCACCATTAGATCTTCTCCACTCCTTTCTCTTGTGCCCACGGCTTGCCGTTGGGGACCATCTGGGCACTGGGACCACTTCGATCATCTCCCGGCAGCTGAGAGTGAGTTCAACTTTGTTCTCTCCTGTGCTCACTAACTATGGCTTCCCTCCCTCATTGACACCGAGGGTATTGCCTTCACTCTCTGGTGTAGACTTAGCCCCTGCCTTAAATCCTCAGTGTTCTCGACTCCCTCCTTGCCCACCGAGGTAAATACCAGTGGTCAAAGCAGAGTGGTGTACCTCAGAAGCATTTAATAAGTGTTATTACTACGCAAGAGTAGGGTGCCTGTGAAGCCACTGGATTTGCCTTGCCCACAAATGTTCCTCACCTATTCCACATCCCTCTTCCTTCTTCCCAGCTGTCCCCCCTGACTTCTAAATATTCCTTCCAAGTTTGATTCCCCTCACCTGGCACATCCAAAACTCACATCCACTTCTCTTCCTTCCCGATGACCGTCTTTTACTGCTCTGTGCTGAATTATTTCTTCAGTGCTATCAAACATGGCCACAGTCTTCCATAATAAATAAAACTAAAATTAGCCTGCCACTCCAACTTTACATTCTTTTCCCACAAGTCCTGCAGCCTCAACACCTGGCCAGGGATAGGTTGAGGTGGGATGCACAAAGTGAGTTTTTTATTATTTTCTTGACTAGCTCTTACTCTACAGCGGTTGCCCAGTGCATTTCCCAGTCTCATGGACTATCCCTCTGCCGTTTGGACCATCGGGTCAAGTATCAGACATGACCTGCTGTTGAGATGGAGCTGTTGGCTGTACTGTCACCTCAAAGGGAAGGTGTGTGTTTTTTTTCTTTGTGTGTGTGTGTGTGTGTGTGTGTGTGTGTGTGTGTGGAGAGGGTTAGCTGGATTGGGGGAGAGAGCAGTGAGGAAGAGGAGGCCACTGTGGACACAGAAGCTTGTTCTGCGTATGGGGCCTCGGGCTCTGTGCAGGGAACTGGTTCTGTTTTGACTCAACTGTGGGTCTGAAGACCCAGGGCCCTTAATTCTATAGATGGGTCTAATCTCTGGGTGCTCACAGTCCCGTCTCCAGAGTCACTCCGTACATCCTCAGTCTCCCACAACGGGACTCTTCTGCGTCTGGCAGTCGCTTCTGAGGAAGAGAGGAGGAAGGTGCTTTTTGAGGTGAGAGGCAGGGAAGATCGTGGTCTCCTTTTAAACTCAGTTAAGGAGTCCTCATTGTGAGAGATGTCTGTGGTGAGACAGTTTGAGGAAGTCAGTGAGTCGCAAAGAGGCCGGAGGGCTGAAAATGCAGGCCTTGTACTTGAAAATGACTATAAGATATACAGAACTGTGGGGTATCTTTTGAAGTCAGAAATACCAGTCATGCGTGTCCGATACCTGGGGTAACATGGGGAGGGGTCTCTAGGGGTAGAGAGGGGTCCAGCACAAGAGTAGGGAGGGCAGAGCATAGTGACCTGCCCTGGCGTTACAAATACCTAACACATCTATAGTTTTCACAGAAACGACCTCTCCATAGCTGTAAGGGGATGCTCTCGGGGGAGAAGGAGGTCAGTGTTAAGACTAAGATGGTGTGTATGTGTCTGTGTGCCTACCCTTATTCTTCTCTAGAGTGTCGTAGGCTCCTGAGTTTCGGTAGGGGCCCTAGAAAGCGGATAGTCCCTGACACTGCAGGCTTTCCCGCATCCTTGTTCATTCAATCGTATTGAGCACTTACTGTGTGCAGAGCACTGTTGTAAGCGCTTGGGAAGTACAAGCTGGCAACATATAGAGACGGCCCCTAACTAACAACAGGCTCACAGTCTAGAAATTCCGTCAGCTGTTGCCCTAGAAACCTCTTGTTGTTTGTGTCTTGGTCTTTCCTGGCCCGGATGTGTGGAGAAGCCAGGGTGTCAGTGGCTGTCCTCATGTGTTTTGAACAATCAGTTGATTTGGGGGTGGTGAAGGCACGTGTGCTTTAGAGAAACTGCATTGTTTGCCTTTCCTCCCCTTTCCTCCTCAGCCCCCAGGAGCCCCATCTGACGTTCTCCACTCCTGCTCTCTTGCCTTGGAGCCCTGTTGGGTGCAATGTGTGCACTAGGACCCCTCAAGCCTCTCAGCAGGTGAGTGAATGCAACTTTGTTGTCACCTGCCACAATGATTCCTCTCCATCATTAATGCCCAATCCTGTTGCTCTTAACCTCTGTTGTAGACTTAAGTCTTGCCTTAAACCCCCAGTGCTCCCTACTCGTTTCCTGACACTGAGGCAACTGCCAATGCTCAAAATAGGGCTTTTTTCTGAGGGAATATTTTTAATAAAGACTGTTACTAATAACTGAGCAGATGGTGCTCCGGAAGCCACTGGCTTTACCCTACCCCCAAATCTTCCTCACCTATTCCTCATCCATCCTCATTCTTCGCAGACATCACACCTGCCTGACTTCCAAATCATTCCATCAACTTTGATTCCCTTTAGTTCATGCTTTCTAAACGCTCACATCCCCTTGTCATATTTTCCTGATGACCATCTTCAACTATTCCTTGTGTTGAATTACTTTAAAAAAAGAAAAAAAACATTTATTAAGGGCTTACTATGTGCAAAGCACTGTTCTAAGCGCTGGGGAGGTTACAAGGTGATCAGGTTGTCCCACAGGGGGCTTACAATCCCCATTTTACAGATGAGGGAACTGAGGCACAGAGAAGTTAAGTGACTTGCCCAAAGTCACACGGCTGACAATTGGCAGAGCTGGGATTCGAACCCATGACCTCCGACTCCAAAGGCTGGGCTCTTTCCACTGAGCCACGCTGCTTCTCTGTGAATTACTTCCTTCCTCGACATTTACAAACATGCCCCAGTTCCACTAAAGGTAAACCAAACTGACCCACCACCTTAGCTTTATCTTCTTTTTATGAAGTTCTTCAGTCTCCACACCTGGCAGTGCACAGGTTAGGGTGGGATGACCAAAGTGAGATAATTTTATTTATTTATTTTTTTTGCCTGTCTCTCTACAGCAGATGCCCAGTGCATTTCCAGGTCTCGAGAATCATCCGTTGGCCATTGGGACCTCTGGTTCTTACTTCAGACCAGCCATTGAGATGGAGCTGTGAGCTCTGCTGCTACATCAAAGGGAAGGTATGTTTTTTCTTTTTCTATTTCTTTTTTTTAATTTTTTTTTTGCATGTGTGCGTGCACGTAGAGGGGGCTAGGGGAGGGTTAGGGCAAGGGGTAAAGGTTGGTTAGGGTTAGATGGTGCTGGTTAGGGTTAGGAGTTGGGGTTGGGGGAAGGGGGAGGAGGAGGGTAAGGGTTAGGGTTGGGGTTGCTGGTTAGGGTTGGCGTTGCTGGTTAGGGTTGGGGTTGCTGGTTAGGGTTGGTTAGGGAGGAGGACCGAGGGTTAGGGTTAGTTTTTAGGGTTAGGGTGCTGGTTAGGGTTACTGCTTAGGATTGGGGTTGGGGGGGGGAGGAGGAGGAGGGTTAGGGGGAGGAGGGGGTTGGGTTCGGGTTAGGGTTACGGTTAGGGTTGCTGGTTAGGGGTTGGGGTTGCTGGTTAGGGGTTAGGGTTAGGTTTAGGGTTGCTGCTTAGGGTTAGGGGTTAGGGTTGGGGTTAGGGTTAGGGTTGCTGGTTAGGGTTAGGAGTTTGTGTTGTTGCCCGTTAGGGTTAGGAGTTTGTGGTGTTGATCCTGAGTCAGGTCGTGGGCAGATGCCTGTAGGTGTAGTGTCTCTGTGCGGAGGGGGCCGTCTCGAGTTTGGTCCGAGAGTTCAGAATGACCCACCTGCCCCAGTTACGGTATGGCTGTATGAGTTCCATTGGAATAATAATTCTGTCTAATACAGTAGCATTTATTAAGGACTTATATTCAAAGCACTGTTCTAAGCGTGGCAGAGGTTACAAGGTAATCGGGTTGTCCAGCACGGGGCTCACAGCCTTAATACCCACTTTACCGATGAGGGAACCAAGACCCAGAGAAGTGAAGTGACTTGTCCAAAGTTACACAGCTGGTAATTGGTGGAGGTGGGATTTGAACCCATGACCTCTGACTTCAAAGCCCGCACTCTTCTCACTGAGCCACGCTGCTTCTCTAATTTTTTTTGTCTTTCTATTTGGATTAATCACTGATCCAGAGCCTTGGGAGACGTGGCTGTTCCTCCACAAAACCCCTGCAAATGAGTAGCTTACAGACTTATTTTTTCCTGGTGCTTCCTCTCCCTTTTTCCACATCTAGTCCTCCTCATAAAAAAGGAACAACTGTAGAAGGCTTTTAAACCAAAACCCCACTACCTCCCTATTTTAAAAATGAAAATCACTCTCCCCCACTGAAGCCTGCAAGAGCGTACGCTTTGTTGGTGCTCCCGGCAGAAGAAATCTGTTGATTTGTGCCCACGATCGCAAAACCAATTTTTAGGTGGCAACAGGGTCCACAAGGATTTCTGGTGCCTGTAGATAGCCTAATGAGTGCTTTGGGCACCAAGGGGAGGAGTGGACGTCGATCGAGGGTATTATCGATGCCCACACATGCCCAAAAGTGTGATTGGGGGCCCCAGGGTCACAAGTAAACCTTAAATAACTGTGGGGGGGCCTAAACCGGTTTTCATTCCCCAGCGGTGCCCAAATTGATTTTTGGCTGGTAATATGGTTTTCCTGATGGGAGGATAAAGGATAGCAATATTCTGGATGTCCAGAGGTACTTTGATTTCCTTGAAAATCGATGGAGATCACTCTGGAAAATTGAACAGACTCGGTTGGGCTGCCCGGATAGCCATGTGTCCACCCCAATGCTGGAAGGAAGGTGGATGGGCCATTAAAAAAAAAATTCTACAAAACACGAAAATTTTTCTGGCCAGCAATTCCTTTAGTTCATCCTATAAAGGAACCACTTCCCTTACCTGGACACCGTGGATATTAATAGTCAGATGATGCATTGGCTTTTTGATTTCCTCTTAAATAAATTTAAGAGGAAATCAAAACGCCAATTACTTTTTCATTTCGGTTCCTGTTGTGGTTCTGTGCTTTCTAAGGCATGTTTTAAACCCCTCTATTCTTTTGGGGGGCCATCGTTTTTTTTTTTTCAATTTTATTTCCCTATGGAATTTAGGGCACTCTTCCCAGGGTCCACCTCTTGGTGTGGACAGTTGAAGATCGGCACAGTCCCAGTTCCAGTCTCGTTGGGTCCTCACTGTCCAAATCGAAAGAAATCTGATTTAATTCCCGCCTCATGGGGACAGAACGTTGGATAGGGAAACTTTTAGTTTGTTTTATTTTTCCTTCTTTTTAAATAATCACCTACGTCGTACCCTAGCTCTCCCATCCCCTGGGTCCTTTGGAGTACCCGAGATTCCTTTTCGGTCCTTCCCCACTGGGTTTTTCCATGCCACCCCCTGCCGAGGAAGCGCCCCTCCGCATCCCACGCACTCTGCCAAGCAGGTACAGAGTTTGTTCTGCAAAGGATTAGCTGCTCACGGGCACAGTCCCCTCCAGTAGTGGCCCACTGCTCAGCTGCTCCCAATCAAGGGATTGCCCGGTGGTTGAGTCCCGCCCCTTCCCTACTCTATATAAGGCCCCCGGTGGGTGGGCCTTCTCCCAGCTTTTGCCTCTTAAGTACCTTCCCAGTGCCTGCCCTCCTGTCTGTATTCCCAGGACATGGTGAGTTGGGGTAGGGTGCTTATTTTGACTTTTTCACTGCTCTCTGGGGGTAGGGGCTTTGGCTTTGTCGGAGTTTGTGTTCTTGATCCTGAGTCGGGTCATGGGCAGATGCTTGTAGGTGTAGTGTCTCTGTGTGGAGGGGGCCGTCTCGAGTTTGGTCCGGAGGTCAGAATGACCCACCTGCCCCAGTTACGGTATGGCTGCACGAGTTCCATTGGAATAATAATTCCACCTTTTATAGTAGTATTTATTCAGGACTTATTACGTGCAAAGCACTGTTTTAAGCGCGGCAGAAGTTACAAGGTAATCGGGTTGTCCAACGCGGGGCTCACAGTCTTAATCTACACTTTACTGATGAGGGAATCAAGGCACAGAGAGGTGAGGTGACGTGTCCAAAGTCACACAGCCGGTAATAGGTGGAGGCTGGATTTGAAGCCATGACCTCTGACTCCAAAGCCTGCGCTCTTTACACTGAGCCACGCTGCTTCTCTAATTTTTTTTTGTCTTTCTATTTAGATTAATCACTGACCCATAGCCTTGGGAGACGTGGCCGTTCCTCTACAAAACCCCTGCAAGTGAGTACCTTACAGACTTTTTTTTTTCCCTGGTGCTTCCTTTCCCTTTATCCGCATCTAGTCCTCCTCATAAAGAAAGGAATAATTGTAGGCTTTTAAACCAAAACCCACAACCTCCCTATTTTTAAAACGAAAATCATTCTCCCCAAGTGAAGCCTGCAAGAGCAAACTCTTTGTTGGTGCTCATGGCAGAAGAAATCTGTTGATTTGTGCCCATGATCGCAAAACCAATTTTTAGGTGGCTACAGGGTCCAAAAGGATTTCTGGTGCCTGTAGATAACCTAATGAGTGCTTTGGGCACCAAGGGGAGGAGTGGGCATCAGGCGGGGTATTATTGATGCCCACACATGCCCAAAGGTGCGATTGGGTACCACAGGGTCACAGGTTAACCTTAAATAACTGTGTGGGACACTAAACCGGTTTTCGGTCCCCAGCGGTGCCCAAATTGTGTTTTACCTGGTAATTTGGTTTTCCTGATGGGAGGATAAAGGATATCAATATTCTGGATGTCCAGAGGTACTTTGATTTCCTTGAAAATCGATGGAGATCACTCTGGAAAATGGAACAGACTAGGTTGGGTTACCCGGATAGCCAGGTGTCCACCCCAATGCTGGAAGGGAGGTGGATGGGCCATTAAAAAAAAACCCCAAAACACGAAAATTTTTGGGGCCGGCAATTCCTTTTGTCCATCCTCTAAAGGAACCACCTCCCTTCCCGGGACACCATGGATATTAATAGTCAGGTGATGCTTTGGCTTTTTGATTTCCTCTTAAATTACGCCAATTACCTTTTCATTTCTGTTCCTGTTGTGGTTCTGAGGTTTCTAAGGCATGATTTAAACCCCTCTATTCTTTTGGGGGCCATCGTGGTTTTTTTTCAATTTTATTTCCCTGAGGGATTTAGGGCACTCTTCCCGGGGTCCACCTCTTGGGGTGGACAGTTGAAGATCGGCAGGGTCCCAGTTCCAGTCTCGTTGGGTCCTCGCTGTCCAGATTGAAAGAAATTTGATTTGATTCCTGCCTCTTGGGGACAGAATGTTGGATCGGGAAACTTTTAGTTTGTTTTATTTTTCCCTTCATTTTAAATAATCAGCTAGGCCGTACCCTAGCTCTCCCATTCCCTGGGTCCCTTGGAGAACCCGAGATTCCTTTTTGGTCCTTCCCCACTGTGTTTTCTATGCCACCGGCTGCCGAGGAAGCCCCCCTCCGCATTCCACGCACTCTGCCAAGCAGGTATGGTGTTTGTTCTGCAAATGATGAGCCGCTCACAGGCACAGTCCCCTCCAATGGTGGCCCACTACTCAGCTGCTCCCAATGAAGGAATTGCCAGGCGGTTGAGTCCCGCCCCTTCCCTACTCTATATAAGGCCCCCGGAGGGTGGGCCTTCTCCCAGCTGCTGCCTCTTCAGTACCTTCCCAGTTCCAGCCCACCTCTCTGTGTTCCCGGGTCATGGTGACGGAGGGTAGGGGGCTTATTTTGACTTTTTCACTCGTCTTTGGGGGTAGGGGCTTCGGCTTTGTCGGAGTCTGTGTTGTTGAACCTGAGTCGGGTTCTGGGCAGATGCTTGTAGGTGCAGTGTCCCTGTGCGGAGGGGGCCATCTCGGGTTCGGGCCGTGAGGACAGGATGACTGACCTGCCTGTTACGGTATGGCTGAACCAGTTCCATCGGAATAATAATGCAATCTATTATAGTAATAATAATAATAATAATTGGCATTTGTTAAGCGCTTACTATGTGCAGAGCACTGTTCTAAGCGCTGCGGGGGGATACAAGGTGATCAAGTTGTCCCACGTGGGGCTCACAGTCTTAATCCCCATTTTACAGATGAGGGAACTGAGGCCCAGAGAAGTTAAGTGACTTGCCCAAGGTCACGCAGCAGACATGTGGCGGAGCTGGGATTTGAACCCATGACCTCTGACTCCAAAGCCCGTGCTCTTCTCCACTGAGCCACGCTGCTCCTCTAATAGTAGCATTTATTAAGGACCTACTATGTGCAAAGCACTGTTCTAAGCGCGGTAGAGGTTACAAGGTAATCGGGTTGTCCGACGCGGGGCTCACAGCCTTAATCCCAACTTTACTGATAAGGGAACCGAGGCCCAGAGAAATGAAGTGTCGTGCCCAAAGTCACACAGCCGGTAATTGGTGGAGGCGGAATTTGAACCCATGACCTCTGACTCCAAAGCCTGTGCTCTTTACACTGAGCCACGCTGCTTCTCTCATTATTTCTGTCTTTCTATTTAGATTAATCACTGACCCAGAGCCTTGGGAGACGTGGCTGTTCCTCCACAAAACCCCTGCAAGTGAGTAGCTTACAGACTTTTTTTCCTGGTGCTTCCTCTCCCTTTTCCCACATCCAGTTCTCCTCATAAAAAAATGAACAACTGTAGAAGGCTTAAACCAAAACCCCACACCCTTCCTACTTTTTAAACGAATCACTGTCCCCAACTGATGCCTGCAAGAGCAAACACTTTGTTGGTGTTCCCGGCAGAACAAATCTGTTGATTTGTGGCCACGATCGCAAAACCAATTTTTAGGTGGCTACGGGGTCCAAAAGGATTTCTGGTGCCCGTAGATACCCTAATGAGTGCCTTGGGCACCAAGGGGAGGAGTGGGAGTCAGTCGAGGGTATTGTTGATGCCCACACATGCCCGAAAGTGCGATTGGGAACCACAGGGTCACAAGTAAACCTTAAATAAGGTCTCCCCCTTTTAGACTGTGAGCCCACTGTTGGGTAGGGACTGTCTCTATGTGTTGCCAATTTGTACTTCCCAAGCGCATAGTACAGTGCTCTGCACATAGTAAGCGCTCAATAAATACGATTGATTGAAATAACCGTAGGGGTGCCTAAACTGGTTTTCGGTCCCCATCGGTGCCCAAATTGATTTTTGGCTGGTAATTTGGTTTTCCTGATGGGAGGATAAAGGATATAGTACAGTGCTTTGCACATAGTAAGCGCTTACTATATGCCATCATTATTATTATCAATATTCTGGATGTCCAGAGGTACTTTGATTTCCTTGAAAATCGATGGAGATCACTCTGGAAAATGGAACAGACTCGGTTGGGCTGCTCGGCTAGCCATGTGTCCACCCCAATGTTGGAAGGAAGGTGGATGGGCCATTAAAAAAAATCCCCAAAACATGACAAATTTTTCGGGCCGGCAATTCCCTTTGTCCATCCTCTAAAGGAAGCACCTCCCTTCCCGGGACACCATGGGTATTAATAGTCAGATGATGTATTGGCTTTTTGATTTCCTCTTAAAATAAATGTAAGAGGAAATCAAAACGCCAATTACTTTTTCATTTCAGTTCCTGTTGTGGTTCTGAGGTTTCTAAGGCGTGTTTTAAACCCCTGTATTCTTTTGGGGGCCCTCATGTATTTCTTTCAATTTTATTTCCCTGTGGGATTTAGGGCACTCTTCCCGGGGTCCACCTCTTGGGGTGGACACTTGAACATCGGCAGGGTCCCAGTTCCAGTCCCGTTGGGTCCTCTCTGTCCAAATCGAAAGAAATTTGATTTGATTCCCGCCTCTTGGGGACAGAATGTTGGATCGGGAAACTTTTAGTTTGATTTTTTTTTCCTTCTTTTTAAATAATCAGCTAGCCTGTACCCTAGCTCTCTCATCCCCTGGGTCCCTTGGAGTACCCGAGATTCCTTTTCGGTCCTTCCCCACTGGGTTTTCCCTGCCCCCCTCCGCATCCCACGCACTATGCCAACTAGGTGCCGTGTTTGTTCTGAAAAGGATGAGCTGCTCACGGGCAGAGTCCCCTCCAATGGTGGCCCACTGCTCAGCTGCTCCTAATCAAGGGATTGCCAGGCAGTTGAGTCCCGCCCCATACCTTCTCTATATAAGACCCCAGGAGCATGGGCCTTCTCCCAGCTGCTGCCTCTTCAGTACCTTCCCAGTGCCTGCCCTCCTCTCTGTATTCCCGGGTCATGGTGAGTGTGGGTAGGGGGTTTATTTTGACTTTTTCACTGCTCTCTGGGGTAGGGGCTTTGGCACTGTCAGAGTTTGTGTTGTTGAGCCTGAGTCGGGCCCTGGGCAGATGCTTGTAGGGGTAGCGTCTCTGTGCGGAGGGGGCAGTCTTGGGTTTGGGCCCAGAGGACAGGATGACCCACCTGCCTCAGGTATGGTATGGCTGCACCAGTTCCATCGGGATAATAATTCCATCTATTATAATAGCATTTCTTAAGCACTTACTACGTGCAAAGCACTGTCCTAAGCACTGCAGAGGTTAAAAGGTAATCGGGTTGACTCATGGGGGGCTCACAGCCTTAATCCCCACTTTACCGACGAGGGAACTGAGGCACAGAGAAGTGAAGTGATGTGCCCAAAGTCACAGCCGGTAATTATTGGAGGCGGTATTTGAACCCACGACCTCTGACTCCAAATCCCATGCTCTTTCCACTGAGCCACGCTGCTTCTCTAATTATTATTTTTCCATCTTTCTTTTTAGATTCATCACTGACCCAGAGCCTTGGGAGACATGGCTGTTCCTCAATAAAACACCTTCAAGTGAGTAGCTTACAGACTTTTTTTTTTCCTGGTGCTTCCTCTCCCTTTTCCCACATCAAGTCCTCCTCATAAAAACAAAGGGAACAACTGGAAAAGACTTTTAAACAAAAACCCAACAACCTCCGTATTGTTAAAATGAAAATCACCCTCCCCAAATTAACCCTGCCCGAGCAAACGGTTTGTTGGTGCTCCTGGCAGACCAAATCTGTTTTTTTGTGCCCACAATCACACAACCGATTTTTTGGTGGCCACAGGGTCCAAACGGATTTCTGGTGCCCGTGTATACCCTAATGCCTGCTTTGGGCACCAAGGGGAGGAGTGGGCGTCGGTCGAGGGTACTGTCGATGCCCACATATGCCCACAGGTGCGATTGGGGGTCACAGGTTAACCTTAAACAACCGTGTGGGGCCCTAAACCGGTTTTTGGTCCCCAGCAGTGCCCAGATTGATTTTTGGCTGGTAATTTGGTTTTCCTGATGGGAAGATAAAGGATATCAATATTCTGGATGTCCAGGGGTACTTTGATTTCCTTGAAAATCGATGGACATCACTCTGGAAAATGGAACAGACTCAGTTGGGCTCCCCGGCTAGCCATGTGTCCACCCCAATGTTAGAAGGAAAGTGGATGGGCCATTTGAAAAAAAGTCCCCAAAACATGAAAAATTTGTCAGGCCAGCTGTTCCTTTTGTCCATCCTCTAAAGGAACCAGCTCCCTTCCCGTGACACCATGGATATTAATAGTCAGATGATGCATTGACTTTCTGATTTCCTCCTAAATTAAATAATAATTTATAATTATAAATTAATTATAATTATTATTTATAATTATACATTTTTAATTTAAGAGGAAATCAAAACGCCAATTACTTTTTCATTTCGGTTCCTGTTGTGGTTCTGAGGTTTCTAAGGCATGTTTTAAACCCCTCTATTCTTTTAGGGGCCATCGTAGTTGCTTTTTTTAAATTTTATTTCCCTGTGGGATTTAGGGCATTCTTCCCGGGGTCCACCTCTTGGGGTGGAAAGTTGAAGATAGGCAGGGTCCCAGTTCCAGTCCCGTTGGGTCCTCACTGTCCAAATCGAAAGAAATTTGATTTGATTCCCGCCTCTTGGAGACAGAATTTTGGATCTGGAAACTTTTTGTTTGTTTTTTTTTTTTTTCCTTCTTAAATAATCCTTTTTTTTTCCCTTTTAAATAATCAGCTAGCCCGTAGCCTAGCTCTCCCATCCCCTGGGTCCCTTGGAGTACCCGAGATTCCTTTTCAGTCCTTCCCCACTGGGTTTTCCGTGCCACCGGCTGCCAAGGAAGGCCCCCTCTGCATCCCACACACTCTGCTGAGCAGGTATGGTGATTATTCTGCAAGGGATGAGCTGCTCACGGGCACAGTCCCCTCTAAAGGTGGCCCACTGCTCAGCTGCTCCCAATCAAGGGATTGCCAGGCGGTTGAGTTCTGCCCCTTCCCCACTCTATATAAGGCCCCCGGAGGGTGGGCCTTCTCCCAGCTTCTGCCTCTTCAGTACCTTCCCGGTGCCTGCCCTCCTCTCTGTATTCCCGGGTCATGGTGAGTGAGGGTAGGGGGCTTATTTTGACTTTTTCACTGCTCTCTGGGGGTAGGGGCTTCGGCTCAGTCGGAGTTTCTGTTGTTGAGCCTGAGTCGGGTCGTAGACAGATGCTTGTTGGTGAAGTGTCTCTGTTCGGAGCGGGCCGTCTAGGGTTTGGGCTGAGAGGACAGGATGACCCACCTGCCTGTTACGGTATCGCTGCACCAGTTCCATCGGAATAATGCAATCTGTTATAATAGCATTTATTAAGCACTTACTATGAGCAAAGCACTGTTCTAAGCGCTGGGGAGGTTACAAGGTGATCGGGTTGTCCCACAGGGGGCTCACAGCCTTAATCCCCACTTTATCGATGAGGGAACTGAGGCACAGAGAAGTGAAGTGATGTGCTCAAAGTCGCACAGCCGGTAATTGGTGGAGGTGGGATTTGAACCGATGACCTCTGACTCCACAGTCCGTGCTCTTTCCACTGAGCCACGCTGCTTCTCTAATTTTTTTTGTCTTTCTATTTAGATTCATCACTGACCCAGAGCCTTGGGAGAGGTGGCTGTTCCTCAACAAAACACCTGCAAGTGAGTAGCTTACAGACTTTTTTTTTTCCTGGTGCTTCCTCTCCCTTTTCCCTCATCTATTCCTCCTCATAAAAAAAGGAACAATGTAGAACGCTTTTAAAGCAATACCCCACCACCTCCCTATTTTTAAAATGAAAATCACTCTCCCCAGATTAACCCTGCAAGAGCAAATGGTTTTTTGGTGCTCCCGACAGACCAAATCTGTGTTTTTGTGCCCATGATGCCATAACCGATATTTTGGTGGCCACAGGTTCCAAACGGATTTCTGGTGCCCGTGGATATCCTAATGAGTGGTTTGGGCACCAACGGGAGGAGGGGGCTTTGGTCGAGGGTATTGCCGATGCCCACACTTGCCCAATAGTACTTTTGGGGGCCACAGGGTCACAAGTAAACCTCCCCTAACCGTGGGCATGCCTAAACTGGTTCTCGGTCCCCAGCGGTGCCCAAATTGATTTTTGGCTGCTAATTTGGTTTTCTAGACGGGATGATGAAGGATTTCAATATTCTGGCTGACCAGAGGCACTTTGATTTCCTTGAAAATCGATCGAGATCACTCTGGAAAATTGTACAGACTCGGTTGGGCTGCCGGACTAGCCATGTGTCCACCCCAATGCCGGAAGGAAGGTGGATGAGGCATTCAAAAAAATCCCCAAAACACGAAAAAATTTTCGGGCCAGCAATTCCCTTTTTCCATCCTCTCAAGGAACCACCTGCTTTCCTGGGACCCCATGGATATTAATAGTCAGATGATGCATTGGCTTTTTGATTTCCTCTTAAATGAATTTAAGAGGAATTCCAAATGCCAATAACTTTTTCATTTCGGATTCTGTTTTATTTTTTTTCTGAAGTTTCTTAGGCATGTTTTAAATCCCTCTATTCTTTTAGGGGCCATCGTGGATTTTTTTCGATTTTAGTTCCTTGTGGGATTTAGAGCACTTTTCCCGGGGTCCACCTCTTGCGTTGGACAGTTGAAGATCAGCAGGGTCCCAGTTCCAGTTCCGTTGGGTCCTCACTGTCCAAATCGAAAGAAATTTGATTTGATTCCCGCCTCTTGGGGACAGAATGTTGGATCAGGAAACTTTTGGTTTGTTTTTTTGTTCCTTCTTTTTAAATAATCAGCTAGGCCGTACCCTAGCTCTCCCATCCCCTGGGTCCTTTGGAGCACCCGAGATTCCTTTTCGGTCCTTGCCCACAGGGTATTCCATGCCACCGGCTGCCAAGGAAGACCCCTTTCGCCTCCCACGCACTCTGCCAAGCAGGCATATTTTTTGTTCTGCGAATGCTGAGCGGGTCCTGGGCACAGTCCCCTCCAATGGTGGCCCACTGCTCAGCTGCTCCCAATCAAGGGATTGCCAGGCGGTTGAGCCCCGCCCCTTCCCTACTTTTATATAAGGCCCCAGGAGGGTGAGCCTTCTCTCAGCTGCTGCCTCTTCAGTACCTTCCCAGTTCCAGCCCTCCTCTCTGTGTTCCTGGGTCATGGTGAGGGAGGGTAGGGGGCTTATTTTGACATTTTCACTGCTCTCTGGGGGTAGGGGCTTTGCCTCTGTCGGAGTTTGTGTTGTTGAGGCTGTCGGGTCCTGGGCAGATGCTTGTATGTGTAGTGTCTCTGTGTGGAGGGGGCCATCTCGGGTTTGGGCCGAGAGGACAGGATGACCCACCTGCCTCAGTTACGGTATGGCTGAACCAGTTCCATCGGAATAATAATGCAATGTATTATGATTTATTATGCACGTACTATGTGCAAAGCACTGTTCTAAGTGCTGGGGATGTTACAAGGTGATCGGGTTGTCCCACGTGGGGCTCACAGCCTTAATCCCCACTTTACCAATGAGAGAACTGAGGCACAGAGACACTACCCCTACAAGCATCTGCCCAGGACCCGACTCAGGCTCAACAACACAAACTCCGACTGCCGAAGCCCATGCTCTGTCCACTGAGCCGCGCTGCTTGTCTACTTGTTATTTTTCTGTCTTTTTAGATTCATCACTGACCCAGAGCCTTGGGAGACGTGGCTGTTGCTCAACAAAACCCCTACACGTGAGTACCTTACAGACTTTTTTTTCCTGGTGCTTCCTCTCCCTTTTCCCGCATCTAGTCCTCCCCATAAAACAAGGAACAATTGTACAAGGCTTTTAAACAAAAACCCCACAACCTCCCTATTTTAAAAACGAAAATCATTCTCTCCAACTTAACCCTGCAAGAGCAAACGGTTTGTTTTCGCTCCCGGCAGACCAAATCTGTTTTATTGTGCCCACGATGGCATAACCGATTTTTGGGTGGCCACAGGGTCCAAACGGATTTCTGGTGCCCGTGGATACCCTAATGAGTGCTTTGGGCTCCAACGGGATGAGGGGGCATCCGTCGAGGGCATTGTCTGCCACGGTTTCCTTATCTGTGAAAATGGGGATTAAACCTACTCCCTCTAACTTAGACTGGGAGCCTCTTTTGGGATAGGGACTGTGTCCAACATCATTCATTTATATCTACCCCAATGACTAGTATAGTGCACCGCACATAGTAAGCACTTAGCAAGTACTATTATTATTGTCTTCATTGTCATTATTACTATTATAACCATCACCCTGAACATTGCAGACTTAGAGGACTCAGTTAAGAGAAAGAGAAGCTGCATGGCCTAGTGGACAGAACACAGGTCTGGGAATCAGAGGACCTGGGTTCTAATCCTGGCTCTGCCACTTGTCTGCTGTATTGCCTTGACCAAGTCACTTCCCTTCTCTGGGCCTCAGTTACCCCATCTGTAAAATGGGGATTAAGACTGTGAGCCCCATGTGGGACAGGGACTCTGTCCAACCTGATCATCTTACATTCAGCGCCTGTAACAGTACAGTGCCTGGCACATAGTAAGTACTAGACTGTAAGTTCGTGATGGGTAGGGAACATATGTTTATTGTTGTATTGTACTCACCCAGGCGCTTAGTACAGTGCTTTGCACACCGTAAGTGCTCAATTAATATGACTGAACGAATGAACAAACACCAGCATTATTATTATCATCATTATTTATTTTTAAGAGGGGGGTGAGGGCACATAGAGCCATCCCTTCCCTTTGCTCAAGGAGTTTGCCTGTGCCCTAACCACTAATAATAATAATAATAATAATAATAATAAGATTGGCACAAATGCCACGGGCTCCATTCTGAGCCGACCTCCATAGGCCCAGCCGTCCCGGGGAGCACCGGAGAAGCTACAGACGGCCATGGGTTCTAATGCCGCCTCCCCCACGTCTGCTGTGTGACCTTGGGGAAGTCACTTCACTTCTCCGTTCCTCAGTTCCCTCATCTGTAAAATGGGGATTAAGACTGTGAGCCCCACATGGGACAAGCTCATCTCCTTGTGTTCCCCCAGCGCTTAGAACAGTGCTTTGCACATAGTAAGCGCTTAACAAATACCAACATTATTATTATTATTATTATTATTGTCGGTGCCCACACATCCCCAAAAGTGAGTTTGGGGGCCACAGGGTCACAAGTAAACCTCACAGAACCGTGGGGGTGCCTAAACTGGTTTTCGGTCCCCAGCGGTGCCCAAATTGATTTTTGGCTGGTAATTTGGTTTTCTTGACGGGACGATAAAGTATATCAATATTCTGGCTGTCCAGAAGCACTTTGATTTCCTTGAAAATCGATCGAGATCACTGTGGAAAATGGAACAGACTCGGTGGGCTGCCCGACTAGCCATGTGTCCACCTCAATGCTGGAAGGATGGTGGATGGGGCATTCAAAAAAATCCCCAAAACAGGAAAAAATTTTCAGGCCGGCAATACCCTTTGTCCATCTTGTAACCACCTGCCTTCCCGGGACACCGTGGACATTAATAGTCACATGATGCATTGGCTTTTTGATATCCTCTTAAATTAATTTTAAGAGGAAATCAAAACCCCATGTACTTTTTCATTTAGATTCCTGTTGTGGTTGTGAGGTTTTTAAAGCATATTTCAACCCCCTCTATACTTTTGGGGGCCATCGTGGATTTTTTTCAATTTTATTTACCTGTGGGATTTAGGGCACTCTTCCCGGGGTCCACCTCTTGAGGTGGACAGCCGAAGATCGGCATTGTACCAGTTCCAGTCCCGGTGGGTCCTCACTGTCCAATTTGAAAGAAATTTGATTCCCACCTCTTGGGGACAGAATGTTGGATCAGGAAACTTTTAGTTTTTTTTTTTAGTTTTTATCCTTCTTAAATAAACAGCTAGGCCGTACACTAGCTCTCCCATTTCCTGGATCCCCCGAGATTCCTTTTCTGTCCTTCCCCACTGGGTTGTCCATGCCACTGGCTGCCGAGGAAGCTGCTCACCGCCTCGCACGTACTCTGCCAAGCAGGCATGGTGTTTGCTCTGCAAAGGATGAACGACTCCCGGGCACAGTCCCCTCCAATGGTGGCCCACTGCTCAGCTGCTCCCAATCGAGGGATTGCCAGGAGTTTGAGCCCCGTCCCTTCCCTACTCTATATAATGCCCCCGGAGGGTGGGCCTTCTCTCAGCTGCTGCGTCTTCAGTATCTTCCCAGTGTCTGCCTTCCTCTCTGTGTTCCCGGGTCAGGGTGAGGGAGAGTAGGGGGCTTATTTTGGCTTTTTCACTGGTCTCTTGGGGTAGGGGCTTCGGCTCTGTCGTTGAACCTGAGTCAGGTCGTGGGCAGATGCTTATAGGTGTAGCGTGTCTGTGCGGAGGGGGCCGTCCCGTTTTGGGGCCGAGAGGACAGGATGACCCACCTGCTTTAGTTATGGTATGGCTACACCGGTTCCATCGGAATAATAATTCCATCTATTATAACAGTATTGATTAAGCACTTACTATGTGCAAAGCATTGTTAAAAGCGCTGCAGAGGTTCCAAGGTAATCGGGTTGTCCCCCGGGCGTTCACAGCCTTAATCCCCACTTTACCGATGAGGGAACCGAGGCACAGAGAAGTGAAGTGATGTGCCCAAAGTCATACAGCCGGTAATTGGTGGAGGCGGGAATTGAACCCATGACCTCTGACTTCAAAGCCTGTGCTCTTTCCACTGAGCCACGCTGCTTCTCTAATCTTTATTTTTCTGTCTTTCTTTTTAGATTCATCACTGACCCAGAGCCTTGGGAGATGTGGCTGTTCCTCAACAAAACCCCTGCAAGTAAGTAGCTTACAACCTTTTTTTTTTCCTGGTGCTTCCTCTCCCTTTTCCCGCATCTAGTCCTCTTCATTTAAAAAAATGAACAACTGTACAAGGCTTTTAAACAAAACCCCACAACCTCCCTATTCTTAAAACGAAAATCACTCTCCCCAAATTAACCCTGCAAGAGCAAACGGTTTGTTGGTGCTCCCGGCAGACCAAATCTGTTTGTTTGTGCCCACCATCGCACAACCGACTTTTTGGTGGGCACAGGGTCCAAACGAATTTCTGGTGCCTGTGGCTACCCTAATGAGTGCTTTGGGCACCAAGGGGAGGAGGGGGCGTCGGTCGAGGGTATTGTCGATGCCCACACTTGTCCAAAAGTACGTTTTGGGCCAGAGGGTCACAGGTAAACTCACATAACGGTGGGGGTGCCTAAATTGGTTTTTGGTCCCCAGCGGTGCCCAAATGGATTTTTGGCTGGTAATTTGGTTTTCTTGATGGGACGATAAAGGGTATCAATATTCTGGCTGTCCAGAGGCATTTTGATTTCCTTGAAAATCGATCATTCTTAGTCTCTTTTGCTGGCTCCTCCTCCCCCCTCCCATCCCCTTACTGTAGGGGTTCCTCATGGTTCAGTTCTTGGTCCCCTTCTGTTCTCTATCTACACTCACTCCCTTGGTGACCTCATTCACTCTCACGGCTTCAACTATCGCGTCTGTGCTGATGACACCCAATCTACATCTCTGCCCCTGCTCTCTCTCCCTCCCTCCAAGCTCGCATCTCGTCCTGCCTTTGGGACATCTCCATAGGGATGTCTGCCCGCCACCTAAAACTCAACATGTCCAAGACTGAACTCCTTGTCTTCCCTCCCAAACCCTGCCCTTTCCCCGACTTTCCCATCACTGTTGACGGCACTACCATCCTTCCCGTCTCACAAGCCTGCAACCTTGGTGTTATCCTCGACTCCGCTCTCTCATTCACCCCTCACATCCAAGCCGTCACCAAAACCTGCTGGTCTCAGCTCCGCAACATTGCCAAGATTCCCCCTCTCCTCTCCATCCTAACCGCTACGCTGCTCGTTCAAGCTCTCATCCTATCCCATCTGGATTACTGTATCAGCATCCTATCCGATCTGCCATCCTCTTGTCTCTACCCACTTCAATCCAAACTTCACGCTGCTGCCCGCATTGTCTTTGTCCAGATACGCTCTGGGCATGTTACTCCCCTCCTCAAAAATCTCCAGTGGCTACCAATCAACGTACGCATCAGGCAGAAACTCATCACCATAGGCTTCAAGGCTCTAGATCACCTCACCCCCTCCTACCTAACCTCTCTTCATTCCTTCTACAGCCCAGTCCAGACCCTCAGCTCCTCTGCCACCAATCTCCTCACCGTGCCTCCTTCTCGCCTGTCCCACCGTTGACCGCCGGCACGCGTCATCCCCCTCTCGATCGAGATCACTCTGGAAAATGGAACAGACTCGGTTGGGCTGCCCAACTAGCCGTGTATCCACCGCAGTGCTGGAAGGAAGGAGGATGGGGCATTCAAAAAAATCCCCAAAACAGGAAAAATTTCGGGCCGGCAATTCCCTTTGTCCTCCTTTATTACTCGGGAATAAAAGTACTATAGGTCTGACAGTCGGAGAGGGGGAGATTTCTGGGTCAGAGCGGAGTCCTGGGAAAGGGTAGGGTCGAGCATAGTGAACATTCATTGCATTGGAACTGTTATTCATCTGTAGCTTTCTATACAAGAGACCTTCTTAGAGTTGTAAGGGGTTGTTCCCAGGGGCGGGGGGCGGGGGGGGGGGCGGAAAGCTACGTATCAAGACAGAGAGCGAGAGTATGTATGCTTGTGTTCTTTCCCCCCCCCCCCCCACCATTCTTCTCTGGATTCGCTTAGCCTCCTACCTAAGTTGTTAGGGAGGCTAGAAAGCAAAGGTGGTCCTGGGTATCGCGGCCCTTGTCAACTCCCTGTTTAGTCAGCAGCTGCCTTGGAGAGCTGCTATGTGTTTGACTTCAGGTACTCCCCGGGCTGGGTAGGTGTGGAGATCTATTGGCAGAGGTAAGGAAGAGTGTCCGTGGCTGTTCTCTTGTGCGATTTGAATAGTAGGTTCACTGGGGCCCGGTGGAGGCCTCTCATTTAAAAACCGTCCTCTCATTTTTTTCACCTTTTCTTTTCAGCTCCCAGGAGCACCATCCTTTCTTCTCCACTCCCGCTCTTCTGCCATGGAGTACTGTTGAGGCGCATTCCGGCCCTGGCACCCTGACACGGCAGGTGAGAAGGAATTCAATCTCACTCTGTCGCTCGGCCACAGTGACTCCCGGCGTCTTCGCTATCTGTTCTAGACTTTGCACTCCTGCCTTTTGCGTCCTCAGCACTCCCTAATGTATTCTGTCAGAGGCAACTGGTAGCGAAAGCAGTGCTCCGCCCTCAAGTGTGTGATACTATTATGACTCCCCAAGCCTGTGGCATTATCCAAAGGTGCGCCCTCTCTGTCCCATTCCCAAATCTTCCCGTCCCCCAGCACATCCATCATCGTGTCAACCGGGTACCATCACAAAGTAATCAGATGACTGTATTAAGTTGTGTTCTGTCACATATGTACATATCTGTAATTGTTTCATGATTTTTGTGTTCCCAGAAAACTGTAATCTCGTTTAGCATCGAGAATGTTTAGTCTTTGTATCATAATAAATAAAGACAACTGATGGAGTGTTTCCTTCTTGGGGTGGGGGCATGGTGGCTTTGGGTTTAGTTTTGTACTCTGGGGGTTTTTAAGGGTTTGACTTTTACTTAGATTTAGATTTCAATGCAGGCATTTAGATTTAAACCTGGTTTAAAAGCAGGCTGTTAGATTTAAAAGCAGGCTGTCTGATTTAAAAGCAGGCTGTTTGAAACTTCTATTCAAAAGCAGGCTGTTAGATATAAACTTAAAATTCAAAAGCAGGCTGTTGGCATTAAAAGCAGGCTGTTAGATAAACAGATTAAAAAGCGGGCTGTTAGCTTTAAAAGCAGGCTGTTAGATAAACACAGTTTCAAAATCAGGCTGTTAGCATTGAAAGTAGGCTGTTAGGATTAAAACAGATTCAAAAGTAGGCTGTTAGCTTTAAACGTAGGCTGTCAGATAAAAACAGATTCAAAAGCAGGTTGTTAGCATTAACATAGATTTAAAAGTAGGCTGTTAGCATTAAAAGCAGGCTCTTAGACACTAAAAATCAAAAGCAGGCTGTTAGCATTGAAAGCAGGTTGTTAGCCTTAAAGCTTAGATTCAAAAGCAGGCTGTTAGCATTAAAGGCAGACAGTTAGATTGAAACTTAAATTTAAAAGCAGGCTGTTAGCTCTAAAAGCAGGCTGTTAGATTGAAACAACATTCAAAAGCAGGCTGTTAGCTTTAAAAGCAGGCTGTTAGATTTTAACTTAGATTGAATAGCAGGCTGTTAGCATTGAAAGCAGGCTGTTAGATTGAAACTTAAATTCCAAAGCAGGCTGTTAGATTGAAACTTAAATTCCAAAGCAGGCTGTTAGCTTTAAAAGTAGGCTGATTGAAACTTAAATTCAAAAGCAGGCTGTTAGCTTTAAAAGCAGGCTGTTAGATAAAAACCTAGATTCAAAAGCAGGCTGTTGGCATTAAAAGCAGGCTGTTAGATTAAAACAGATTCAAAAGCAGGCTGTTAGCTTTTAACATATTCAAAAGCAGGATTTTAGCATTAAAAGCAGGCCGTTAGATTGAAACAGATTCAAAAGCAGGCTGTTAGCTTTAAAAGCAGGCTGTTAGATTAACACGTAGATTCAAAAGCAGGCTGTTGGCTTTAAAAACAGGCTGTTGGATTGAAACAAATTCCAAAGCAGGCTGTTTGAAACTTAAATTACAAAGCAGGCTGTTAGCTTTAAAGGTAGGTTGTTAAAATGAAACGAATTCAAAATCAGGCTGTTGGCTTTAAAAGTAGGCTGTTAGCTTAAAATTTAAATTCAAAAGCAGGCTGTTAGATTAAAATTTAGATTCAAAAGTAGGCTGTTTGCATTTAAAGCAGGCTGTTAGCATTAAACCGTGGATTGAAAAGCAGGCTGTTAGCATCAAAAGCAGGCCGTTAGATTAAAACTTAGATTCAAGAGCAGGCTGTTAGACTTAAAAGTAGGCTGTTGGATTGAAACTTAAATTCCAAAGCAGGTTGTTAGCATTAAAAGCAGGCTGTTAGATTGACAGTTGGATTTCCAAGCAGGCTGTTATATTGGCACTTAGATTTATAAGCAGGCTGTTTGAAACTTAGATTTAAAAGCTGGCTGTTAGATTGACACTTTAATTTAAAAGCAGGCGGTTAAATTGGCACTTGGATTCAAATCAGACTGTTAAATTGAAAGATTCAAAAGCAGGCAGGTTTAAAAGCAGACTGTTAGATTTCAACTTGGATTTAAAAGCAGTCTGTTAGCTTTAAACAGATTCAAAAGCAGGCTGTTAGAGTAAAAGGTAGATTTATAAGCAGGCTGTTAGATTTAAACTTAGATTTCAAAGCTGGCTGTTAGCTTTAAAAACTGGCTGTTAGATTTAAACTTGGATTCAAAAGCAGGCTGTTGGATTTAAAGTCAGTTTCAAAAGCAGGATGTTAGATTTGAATTTAGATTCAAAAGCAGGCTGTTGGATTGAAACAGATTTGAAAGCAGGCTGTTTGATTTAAAAGCAGGCTGTTAGATTTCAACTTCGATTTCCAAGCAGGCTGTTAGTTTTAAAAGCGGGTTGTTAGCTTTAAAATTACATTTCCAAGCAGGCTGTTAGCTTTACACTTTGATTCAAAAGCAGGCTGTTACCTTTACACTTAGATTTAAAAGCAGGCTGTTTGATTAAAGCTTAGATTCAAAGCAGGCTGTTAGATTCAAAAGCAGGCTGTAACATTTAAACTTAGATTTCAAAGCAGGCTGTTAGCTTTACGAGCAGGTTGTTTGATTTAAACTTAGGTTTCAAAGCAGGATGTTAGCTTGAAAAGCAGGCTGTTGGATTGAAACTTAGCTTTCAAAGCAGGCAGTTGGATTGAAACTTAGATTTCAAAGCAGGCCCGTTAGGTTTCAACTTTGATATCGAAGCCGGCAGTTAAATTGAAACTTAGAAGTAAACTCTGGCTTTGTGATTTAAACTCAGGACTTTATATCTAAACTTAAGCCTTGACATTTACAATGAAACTTAGTTTTAGATTTAAAGTTAGGTTTAGATCTAAATGTAGATTTAAACTTAGATTTAGTTTTAAAGTCAAGGGATTAGCTTCAAACTTGGGCTTTTAGGCTTAAATTCAGGTTTTAGATTTAAACAGATTTTTAGATTGAGATTTAAACACGGGCCTTTAGATCTAACTTTAGGCCTTTACGTTTAACCTTAGATTTTAACTCAGGCTTTTCATTTTAGTTTTAAACTTGGATTCAAACAGATTAAAACTTAAAATCAGACACGGGTCAGGGTCAGCCTTTGGATTTTAATTCAGGATTTTAGTTTCAAACTTAGATTTAAATTCTGGTTTTTAGATGTAAACTTTGAGATTAAAACTGAGCCTTCAATTTAGGCATTTGGATTAGATTTAAACCCAGTCTTTTACATTTAAATTTAGATTTAAATTTAGGCTTGAGATTTACACTTTGATGTAAACTTAGGTTTTTAAATATAAACTTAGATTTAATCTTGGGCTTTTAGATTTAAATACAGATTTTTAAATTTAAACTTAGATTTAAACTTAGGCTATGAGATTTAGATAAAAAAATCATGCGTTTCAGTTACGATTTAAATTCAGGCTTTTAGATTTCAACTCTGAGCTTTAAATTGATAGGCCTTTAGCTTTCATTGCTGGCCTGTAGCCTTGCACCCTGGCCTTCAGCCTTCCACTCTGCCATTGGATTTAACCCTAGGCTTTTGGATTTAAACTTTATCCTTTTAGATTGAGATTTAAAAGTAGCCTTTTAGATTTAAATTCATGCTTTTAGTTTTTAACGTTGAATTCCACTTTTAAATTTAAACTTTGACTTCCCTTTGTCCATCCTCTAAAGGAACCACTTGCCTTCTCGGAACATCATGGATATTAATAGTCAGGTCATGCATTGGTTTTTTGATTTCCTCTTAAATTTTAGAGGAAATCATAGCGCCAATGACTTCTTTCATTTCGGTTCCTGTTGTGGTTCTGAGGTTTCTAAGGCATGTTTTAAATCCCTCTATACTTCGAGGGGGCGGGGGCATCGTGGAATCTTTTCACTTGTAGTTCCCTGTGGGATTTAGGGCACTCTTCCCGGGGTCCACCTCTTGGGGTGGACAGGGGGAGATCCACAGGGTCCTCGTTCCAGTCCCGTTCATTTCGCACTGCCCAAATTGAAAGAAATTCGATTTGATTCTCGCCACCTGGGGAAAGAAGTTAGGATGGGGAAACTCTTACCATCTGTACCCTAGCTCGCCTATCCCCCGGGACCCTTGGCCGACCTGAGATTCCTCTTGGGTCCATCGTAACTGGCTTTCCATGCAACCAGCTGCCCAGGAAGCCCTTCTCCTCTTTTTCCGCCACATTCGGCCAGGTAAGCAAGGCATTTCTTCTGCAAAGGATGAACAGCTCCTGGACGCAGGGCCCTCCAATTCCCCCTCAGAGAAACCAATGTTGTCCTCTTAAAAAAAAAGACCCCGACCTCCCCCTTTTAGAAACAAATATCACTCTTTCTGACTTATCCAGGTAAGAACAAACGGTTTGTTGATGCGCCCTGAAGACCGAATTGATTTTTTTGTGCCCCTGGTCGCACAAACGATTTTCTGGTGGGCACAGGGTCCAAACGGATTTCTGGTGCCCATGGATACCCTAATGAGTGCTTTGGGCAGCAAGGGGAGGAGGGGGCGTCGGTCGAGTGTATCGTCGATGTCCCCACTTGCCCAAAAGTGCATTTGGCGGCCACAGGGTCACAAATAAACTTCATATAACACTGGGGGTGACCAACCGGGTTTTCGGTCCCAAGTGGTGCCCAAATTGCCGTCCCGCCGCTAGTTTGGTGTTCCCGATGGGGCGATCAAGGATAGCAATTTTCGGGCTGTCCGGAGGCAATTCGGTTTCCTTTAAATTCCATCGGGATCCCTCTGGGAAAGGAAAAGGACCCGATGGGGCTACACGAGTAGACAAGTGTCCACTCCTAGGCTGGAAGGTAGGTGGGTGGGGTATTAAAAAAAAACCCAAAACACGAAAAAAATTTTGGGCTGGCAATTCCTCTCTAAAGGAACCACTGCCTTCCTGGGACACCATGGGTATTAATAGTCAGATGATGCATTGGCTTTTTGATTTCCTCTTTAATTTGAGGAAATCAAAACGCCAATTACTTTTTCATTTCGGTTCCTGTTGTGGTTCTGAGGTTTCCAGCGCATGTTTTAAACCCCGCTATACATTTGGGGGCCGTTGTGGAATTTTTTTCCATTTTATTTCCCTTTGGCATTTAAGGCACTCTTCCCGGGGTCCACGTTTTGTGGTGGACAGGGGAATATCGGCAAGGTCCCAGTCCCATTTGGTCTTCACCGTCCAAATCGGAAAAAATTTGATCTGATTCCCACCAGTTGGGGAAAGAATGTAGGGTCGGGAAATGTTGACTTTGTTTTTTTTTTTCCTTATTTTTAAATAATCAGCTAGCCTGCATCCTAGCCCGCCCATCTCCTGGGTCCCTTGGGGCAACAGAGATTCATTTTGGATCCTTTCCAGCAGGGTTTTCCATGTCACGGGCTGCCCAGGATGCCCGCCTCCGCCTCCCCCGCACTCTGCCATGCAAAAGACGAGTTGCTCCAATGGTGGCCCATTGCTCAGCTGCTTCCAATCAAGGGATTGCCAGACGGTTGAGTCATGCCCCTTCTTTCCCCTATATAAGGCTTCAGGATGGAGGGCCTTCTCATTCATTCATTCAGTTGTATTTATTGAGCGCTTACTGTGTGCAGAGCACTGTATTAAGCGCTTGAGAAGTACAAGTTGGCAACATATAGAGACGGTCCCTTCCCACAGTGGGCTCACAGTGTAGAAGGGGGAGACAGAGAACAAAGCAAAACATATTAATAAAATAAATAGAATATGTGCAAATAAAATAGAGTAATAAATACGTACAAACATTTATACATATATACAGGTGCTGTGGCAAAGGGAAGGAGGTAAGGTTGGGGGGATGGACAGGGGGAGGAGGTGGAGAGGAAGGAGGGGGCTCAGTCTGGGAAGGCCTTCTGGAGGAGATGAGCTCTCACTAGGGTCTTGAAGGGAGGAAGAGAGCTAGCTTGGTGGGGAGGGAGGGCATTCCAGGCCAGGGGGATGACATGTGCCGGGGGTCGACAGCGGGACAGGAGAGAACGAGGCACGGTGAGGAGATTAGCAGCAGAGGAGCGGATGGTGCGGGCCGGGCTGTTGAAGGTGAGAAGGGAGGTGAGCTAAGAGGGGGCAAGATGATGGAGAACCTTGAAGCCGAGGGTGAGGAGTTTCTGCCTGATGCGTAGATTGATTGGTAGCCACTGGAGATTTTTCTCTCAGCTGCTGCCTCTTCTTGTATATTCACAATGTCTGCCCTCCACTCTGTGTTCCCAGGGCATAGTGAGCGAGGGTAGTAGGTGGGTTATTTGGACTTTTCTACCTAGGGGTAGGGATTTCCTCTCTGTCGGAGTTTGTGATGTTGAGCTTGGGTCGGGTCGTGGGCAGAGGCTTGTAGGTGTAGTGTGTATGTTGGCAGGGGGCTGTCTCATTCAGTTAATTGTATTGTGCGCTTTTTGTTTGCAGAGCATTGTACTAAGTGCTTGATAGTGTTTGGGCCATGAATAATTATAATAATAATGGCATTTATGAAGCGCTTACTATGTGCAAAGCACTGTTCTAAGCGCTGGGGAGGTTACAAGGTGATCAGGTTGTCCCACAGGGGGCTCACAGTCTTCATCTCTATTTTTCAGAGGAAGTAACTGAGGCCCAGAGAAGTGAAGCGACGTGCCCAAAGTCACACAACTGACAAGTGGCAGAGTCGGGGTTTGAACCCATGACCTCTGACTCCAAAGCCCATGCTCTTTCCACTGAGCCACGCAGCTTGTCCTGTGAAGAGAGGATGACCCACCTGCCTCAGTTAGATTGAGCTGTCAACGCAGGCCTTTATCTTTAAACTTTGATTTACACTTTGATTTTGATTTAAATGCAGGCCTTTAGATTGAGATTTAAACGTAGGCCTTTGGATTGAGATTTAAAGGTAGGCTTTTAGATTGAGATGTCAAGGTATGCCTTTGGATTGAGATGTCAAGGTAGGCCTTTGGATTGAGATGTCAACACAGGCCTTTAGATTGAGACTTAAATGTAGGCCTTTAGATTGAGATGTCAACGCAAGCATTTAGATTGAGATTTATAGGTAGGGCTTTAGATTGAGATATCAATGCAAGCCTTTGGATTGAGATGTCAATGCAGGCCTTTACATTGAGATGTCAATGCAGGCCTTTACATTGAGATTGAAACGCAGGCCTTTAGATTGAGATGTCAACGCAGGCCTTTAGATTGAGATTGAAACGCAGGCCTTTAGATTGAGATTTAAAGGTAGGCCTTTAGATTGAGATTTAAACACAGGCCTTAAGATTGAGATGTCATTGTAGGCCTTCCTCTCTGTGTTCCCCAGGGCCAGGTGAGTGAGGGTAGGGGGCTTATTTTGACTTTTTCACTGCTCTCTGGGGGTAGGGACTTCCTCTCTGTCGGAGTTTGTGTTGTTGAGCCTGAGTCGCAGAATGGGCAGATGCTTTGTAGGTGCACTCCGCCAAGCAGGCCAGATGTTTCTTCTGTAAAGGATGAGCAGCTCCTGGGCACAGTCCCCTCCGATGGTGGCCTATTGCTCAGCTGCTCCCCATCGAGGAATTGCCAGACGGTGGAGCCCCGCCCCCTCCGTCCCCTATATAAGGCCCCAGGAGGGTGGTCCTTCCCTCGGCTGCCGCCTCTTCAGTTACTTCAAAGCGTCTGCCCGCATCTCCGTGTTCCCCGGTCGTGGTGAGTGAGGGTAGGGGGGTGATTTTGACTTTTTTACCGCTCTCTGGGGGCAGGGGCTTCCGCTCTGTCAGAGTTTATGTTGTTGAGCCTGAGTCGGGGTGTGGAGAGATGCTTGTAGGTCTAGTATCTATGTCGGGAGGGGGCTGTCTCGCGTTTGGGCCTCGAAGACCGGATGACCCATCCGCCTCAGTTATGGTAGGGCTGAAGTAGTTCCAGCTGACTTTTTTTCTGTCTTTTTTTTTTTGTCCAGATTCATCACTGACCCAGCGCCTTGGGTGACGCGGCTGTACTTCAACACCCACCACGATTACATACGTATTTTTCCCTGGTGCTTCCTCTCCCTTTTCATGCATGTAGTTTGCCTCATAAAAAAATACAACTGTACTAGGCTCTTAAAAACAAACAAACCCTGAGTGGCTACTTTCCTTCCTGGGGATTGGTGTGTGGGGGTCATTTGGGGGGGGGGGGGGTTCTCTGTGCTTCTTTAGGGGGGTAGGGGCTATGGCTCTGGGGGAGTCGGCCCCGCGTCTGTCAGGTTTACCCCGGGTTGGGGCATGGGTAGGTAGTTTGTGGGTGTGTGGGACGGAGCTGGACCCGGTTGGGGCTTTGAGGCCCGTCTGATCCAGCTATTTCCCCTATCACTGTATGGCTGCACTAATTCATTCTGACTGACTTTCTGCATTCATTTTCAGATGTCTCGTTGACCCGGGGCCAAGGGGTGACTTGGCCGTTTCTAACCTACCCCAACAGATGAGTCACTTAAACACTGTGCTTCCTCTTTCTTACATTTTCTCGTTTTGCATGTTTTTCCAGGTCATGGTGAGAGAGGGTAGGGGAATTATTTTGACTTTTTCAGGGCTCTCTGGGGGTAGGGGCTTTCTTTTTCTTCTTTTTGCATCTAATGTTGATCACGGTAAGGATTTTTCTGCGCTCTCATCTCCTGAAACTCACTTCTGCAATTAGCTCCCACACACCTCTCATTCCCTCGCATATCAGTACCGAGACCAACTGTCCCTACGAGAAGCAGCTCGGTGTAGCGGATCGAGCGTAGGCCTGAGAGGCTTAACTTCTTTGGGCCTCAGTCCCTCATCGGGAAATGGGGAATTGAGACTGTGAGCCCCACTTGAGACAGGGCCTGTGCCCAATCCAATTTGCTCGTTCCACTTCAGCGCTTAATACCGTGGCTGGCACCTAGTTAGCACTTCACAAATACTGTAATTATTATTTGGTGATCCTTATGGCCCAGGCACCAGAAAGAAGAATCAAAATATGGGTAGTAGCAAATGGGTGATGACCTCAAGCCTAGAACCCCAGATTAGGCCCCCTTTTAGGGTCTTCTTGGTCCAGGTGCCCGGAGAGCGGCAAAAACATATATGCCGGCACTATGTTGAGCTGACCTTACGCTATGACCCCAGACTCGATTCTCTGTATTTGGACCTTCATGGCTCAGTCTCAAGGAAAGAACAATACAAAATACGCTTTCTGACAAAAGCGGGGCAGGTCTCAACCCTCAAACCCCATATTGGAGTCTTCCCAATGGGGCATTCACGGCCCAGGTGTCGGGAAGAAAATTAAAAATATGGCTACCGCCAAAAGGGTGGGACTGGCTTCGTGCCATGGACTTTGCATTTGAATCTGTTCCTTGGGGTCTCTGTGGCCCGGGCACCCAGAAGAACACTAACGACAGGGGTACCGGCAAAAGCAAGGGCTGGTTTCATGCCACGACCCCTCCGGACTCGATTCTAACAATCAAATCTTCTTGAACCGGGTTTAGGGGAGAGGGAAAATGGGTTTAGCTTCATCACTTTCCCCTTTATTTGGCTCTATCTTTAGGTTTTGAAAACTGAGCCACAGCTGAGGTCCAACAGGTTGTGGAGCTTTCAGCTAATTCAGGCAATGATCACCAGAAGAGTTTCACCTGGGTCTGTTTCAACAGGGCACTGTACCGTTTTTACAGTGGACAGCTGGGTCGAGCTTCTTGGCCTCTGAGCTTCCCCATCAGATCAGAAAGGGTATGATCTTTGGGAAGGGGGCACTCGATCATTGCTTAAAGCTTTAGTCTGGCCAGCATGACCAAACGGGAAGAGACTAGGCCCGGGAGTCAGAGGACCAGGGTTGCCATCCCAGCTCCCATCACATCCCATTACACAGTGTAACCAGGACCGAATAGGATTTCATTCCCTTGTTACAGATGACGTCACTGAGGGCTAGAGAAGTGAAGTCACCTGCCCGAGGTCACAGAGCAGATACATGGCAGACCTGGGATTAGGACCCAGTTCCTCCGAATCCCAGGCCTCTCCTCCTTCCACTAGGGAATGTGCCTACCAGCAGTAGGCCTTTAGATTGAGATTTAAAAGCAGCCCTTTAGAGTGAGACGTTAACGCAGGCCTTTAGATTTAAACTTTGATTTACAGTTTGATTTATACGTTGATTTAGATTTAAACGCAGGCCTTTAGATTTAAACTTTGATACTTTGATTTTTGATAGTATACTTTGATAGTTATCACCCCATCTCCCTCCTACCACCCCTTTCCAAACTCCTTGAACGAGTTGTCTACACGCACTGCCTCGAATTCCTCAACACCAACTCTCTCCTCGACCCCCTCCAGTCTGGCTTCCGTCCCCTACATTCCACGGAAACTGCCCTCAAAGGTCACCAGTGACCTCCTGCTTGCCAAATCCAACAGCTCATACTCTATCCTAATCCTCCTCGACCTCTTAGCTGCCTTCGACACTGTGGACCACCCCCTTCTCCTCAACATGCTATCCGACCTTGGCTTCACAGACTCCGTCCTCTCCTGGTTCTCCTCTTATCTCTCCGGTCATTCATTCTCAGTCTCTTTTGCAGGCTCCTCCTCCCCCTCCCATCCCCTTACTGTGGGGGTTCCCCAAGGTTCAGTGCTTGGTCCCCTTCTGTTCTCGATCTACACTCACTCCCTTGGTGACCTCATTCGCTCCCACGGCTTCAACTATCATCTCTACGCTGATGACACCCAGATCTACATCTCTGCCCCTGCTCTCTCCAGGCTCGCATCTCCTCCTGCCTTCAGGACATCTCCATCTGGATGTCTGCCCGCCACCTAAAGCTCAACATGTCGAAGACTCAACTCCTTGTCTTCCCTCCCAAACCTTGCCCTCTCCCTGACTTTCCCATCTCTGTTGACGGCACTACCATCCTTCCCGTCTCACAAGCCCGCAACCTTGGTGTCATCCTCGACTCCGCTCTCTCAATCACTCCTCACATCCAAGCCGTCACCAAAACCTGCCGGTCTCAGCTCCGCAACATTGCCAAGATCCGCCCTTTCCTCTCCATACATACCGCTACCCTGCTCATTCAAGCTCTCATCCTATCCCGTCTGGACTACTGCATCAGCCTTCTCTCTGATCTCCCATCCTCGTGTCTCTCTCCACTTCAATCCATACTTCATGCTGCTGCCCGGATTATCTTTGTCCAGAAACGCTCTGGGCATATTACTCCCCTCCTCAAAAATCTCCAGTGGCTACCAATCAATCTGCACATCAGGCAGAAACTCCTCACCCTTGGCTTCAAGGCTGTCCATCACCTCACCCCCTCCTACCTCACCTCCCTTCTGTCCTTCTACAGCCCAGCCCACACCCTCCGCTCCTCCACCTCTAATCTCCTCACCGTACCTCGTTCTCGCCTGTCCCGCCATCGACCCCCGGCCCACGTCATCCCCCGGGCCTGGAATGCCCTCCCTCCCTCTGCCCATCCACCAAGCTAGTTCTCTTCCTCCCTTCAAGGCCCTGCTGAGAGCTCACCTCCTCCAGGAGGCCTTCCCAGACTGAGCCCCTTCCTTTCTCTCCCCCTCGTCCCCCTCTCCATCCCCCCATCTTACCTCCTTCCCTTCCCCACAGCACCTGTATATATGTATATATATTTGTACATATTTATTACTCTATTTATTTTACTTGTACATATCTATTCTATTTTATTTTGTTAGTATGTTTGGTTTTGTTCTCTGTCTCCCCTTTTTAGACTGTGAGCCCACTGTTTGGTAGGGACTGTCTCTATATGTTGCCAATTTGTACTTCCCAAGCGCTTAGTACAGTGCTGTGCACATAGTAAGCGCTCAGTAAATACGATTGATAATGATGATGAGTAGCTTACAGAATTTGATTTTTCCTGGTGCTTTCTCTCCCTTTTCCCGCATCTAGTCCTCCTCATAAAAAAAGGAGCAACTGTACAAGGCTTTTAAACAAATA